>NC_140273.1:1998474-2058474 GCF_964030765.1 Micromesistius poutassou | reverse complement strand
AATAGAATCCTCTGTTGTATGTGATAAAAGTAACATAAACGGACACAACATAAACATGATTCTGTGTTTTTCTGTCTAGCCTTTTTCGAGAGCAGAGAGACTGTGTTTAAGGCAGGGGCGACTGTATCTGACCTGTCGCTAGGCCGAGGCCTTTGATCAACTGGATTAGCTAAATGCTAGGGGGATCACTCTTTGATCAGCTGCATCAGCTCCATTAGCTAGACGCTAGGGGATCATTTCACTTACTTAGCATCACCGACCACATTGTGCAGTCAAAAGACGAGTCAAAAACACATCTTAAAAGAGTTGTTTTACTGATTAGGAATCCCTTAAAGAGATTAAGGGATTAGTAACATAGTGAAATCATCCTCAACTACTTGAGACGGATACAACTACAGTTTAAAAACACATCTTATTTTTCCTCTGAGATTCTCATTATCTAATATTAATCTGCCATCACTCTCCTCTCCGCACTACACTCCTAACTGAATGTGTCGTTGTGAATGATAACAAGAACATGTCTGCGTGTCCCGCTCTGTCCACTAGGGGGAGCTAGAGAAACAACTCCTGCAGGCCAACCCCATCCTGGAAGCTTTCGGAAACGCCAAGACCATTAAAAACGATAATTCCTCCCGATTTGTGAGTTTTTATCTATTATGTATATATTATATAATTAATTTGATAATGAAACATATTAATTAATTGTGCATTAGTTATGTATTGATTGTTGTATAGTGTCAATGTGATTTAAAGAAATTATTTAATTATCTATTATTTATATGTTATATCATTATTTCGATAGTAAAACCTATTCCTTCCTTTTGTATTAGTTATTTATTGATTGTTGTATAGTGTCTGAATAAATGATTTAATTAGCTAACACCTGCTTAATTTCTCTTACAGGGTAAATTTATTCGCATCAACTTTGATGTCACCGGCTATATCGTTGGAGCCAACATTGAGACTTGTATCCTACCAAAATACATGTTGTAAACACATGTTACTCTCACCTTTTTGAGATGTTATAAACACACGTTACTCTCATCTTATGTTATACTCACAAGTATGCAGTATTTAATCAGTGTGTATTTGTACATAATCTCTACACTCAATTAATGAATGCCATTAGCAATGTGGCTAAACAGAAGACCTAGGGTGTGCTATGTCTGCGTCAGTAAACTTGAGGCCTAGGTAACTCCTAGGTAGCTCCTAGGTGGCTCCTAGGTGGCTCCTAGGTGGCTCCTAGGCTGCTCCTGTGTGTCTCCTTGACTCCTTCTCCACCAGACCTGCTGGAGAAGTCTCGCTGCATCAGGCAGGCCAAGACGGAGAGGGCCTTCCACATCTTCTACTACATGATCGCCGGAGCCAAGGACAAGGTTCGAGGTAAGGTGGACCGTGGAGCTGAAGTCTGCGTGGTTCATATCTAGGAAGGAACGAACCAAACATCATATTCAGATTGAGTATGTTTGTGACTCATGTTGTTGTGACTGTGTGAATGTGCTGACACACATTATGTATGAAATGCAGTGGAAACAGTCGCATTGTAATGTGTATTTTTAAGTGCCAGGACGTACAACATACAATACGTGTGTAAGAGGGGTGTGGGGGGGGGGTAAGGGGGAGGCTTATGATTGGCTTATGATTATACAAGTGTGTGGACCCCACACACACACACACACACACACACACACAGACCAGAGATCCGTGCAGGAAGTATAACCTGACCGCCGCCATCTCGGATCTCCTCCAGAGGAGCTGCTGCTGGAGTCCTTCGGGAACTACCGCTTCCTGAGCTTCGGGAACGTGGGGATCACGGGCCAGCAGGACGACGAGATGTACGAGGAGACCATGGAGGCCATGAGCATCATGGGGCTGACGGAGGAGGAGAGGATGGGTACGGACCGGAGCCCTCGGGGGGACTCTCAGTGGACCTTACTCTACCTGGAGGCCGTCTTGGCTCCAAACGACAGCCAGCGACCGCTTGGAGCCAAGATGGAGAATGGAGGGGCATCCTCCATCCTCCATCCTCCTCTACTCTCCTCTCCTCTGCTCTCCTCTTCTCTCCTCACCCCTCCTCTTCTCTCCTCTCCTCTTCGCTTCTCACCCCTCCTCTCCTCTCCTCTTTCCTCCTCTTTCCTCCTCTCCTCTCCTCTTCCCTCCTCTTCTCTCCTCTCCTCGTCTCCTCCCTGCTCTTCTCATCAGTGTAGTCTACTGTCTCCCATGACCGTCACTGTACCATGGGTCGGTCTACCCTGGTCGCTGGTGGCGGTAGTCTCGAGACTTAACCCTGTCCACCCGTGTTCCTGCTCCAGGTATTATGAAGGTTTGCTCCGCCGTCATGCAGCTGGGGAACATTGAGTTCAAGAAGGAGAGGAACCAGGAGCAGGCCACCATGCCCGACAACACAGGTATAGACATACTGCTAGTTCTACTCCTACTACTGCTAGAACTAGTTCAATCCCATCCCATTCATGTGTTATTAACACAGAGATGTCCCTGATTGTGAATGAATGAGGGCTTTAGAAAAATAGATTTTGAACCTAAACCCTAATCCCTACGTTTCCATTGAGCCGCGTTGCAATCAGACATCAGACACCTGTGGTTGACAGGCGAGAAGTATTCTCCGTCAGAAATGTGGGTTATCAATCTCAACGCTCCGCTCTGTCTCCACCAGCCGCCCAGAAGGTGTGCCACCTGCAGGGCATCAACGTGACGGACTTCACCCGGGCCATCCTCACCCCCCGCATCAAGGTGGGCCGAGAGGTGGTGCAGAAGGCCCAGACCAAGGAGCAGGTAGGAGCGACACGCGTCTGGGGTTCGCTTTGGACTAAAGTGGAGGTTGATCACGGGGAAATAATCAAGTTGTGTTGTATCCGGTAGAATATTAACACAGGTGTGTTTGTGTGTGTCTGTGTGCGTGTGTATGTATGTGTGTGTGTGTGTGTGTGTGTGTGTATGTGCGTGTATGTGCGTGTGTATGTGCTTGTACGTGTGTGTGTGTGTATGTGCGTGTGTGTGTGTGTATGTGCGTGTGTGTGTATGTATGTGCACGTGTCCGTGTGTGTGCGTCTGTGTGTGCTTGTGAACGTGTGTGTGCTTGTGCGTGTGTGTATGTGTGTGTGCTCGTGCGTGTGTGTGTGTGTGTGTGTGTGCGTCTATGCGTGTGTGTGTATGTCCGTGTGCGTGTGTATGTGCATGTGCCTACGTGTATGTGCTCGTGCGTGTGTACGTGCGGCTGTGTATTTGCTTTTGTCTGTATGTGCTCATGTGTGTGCGTGTGTATGTACGCGTGTATGTGCTCGTGTGTGTGTATGCGCACGTGTATGTGCTCGTGTGTGTGTGTGTGTGTGTGTGTGCTCGTGCATGTACGTGTGTGTGTGCGTCCAGGCGGACTTTGCCATCGAGGCGCTGGCCAAGGCCATGTTCGAGCGCCTGTTCCGCTGGATCCTGATGAAGGTGAACAAGGCGCTGGACAAGACCAAGCGGCAGGGGGCCTCCTTCCTGGGCATCCTCGACATCGCCGGCTTCGAGATCTTTGAGGTACGATCGCAGACTCACACACACACACACACACACACACACACACACACACACACACATACACACATACATATACACACACACACAGACAGACAGACAGACACACACAGATACATAAAGACGCACACACATATACACACAGACACAGACAGACAGACAGTCACACACACACACACACACACACACACACACACATACAGAGATGAACAAGGAGTCAACCTCACTGCATGGCTTTCAACAAGGAAACAATATGTTTCCATCCTTGCCTGCAGTGGCTCTGCGGACATGGGGGATGGAACCTGGTACCTTTCGGTGTGAGAGTCACACACCGCCTGAACCCCTGCACCTGCCCCGCGTTAGGCTTTCAACGACTATTTCTTCTATTTGACGTGGTTATATTCACCACCTGTGTGTCATCCACCTCCGCAGGACAACTCGTTTGAGCAGCTGTGCATCAACTACACCAACGAGCGCCTGCAGCAGCTCTTCAACCACACCATGTTCGTGCTGGAGCAGGAGGAGTACCAGCGCGAGGGCATCGACTGGAACTTCATCGACTTCGGCCTGGACCTGCAGCCCTGCATCGAGCTCATCGAGAGGCCCGTGAGTTCACAACGTGGATGAACGGCTGGCACACTTCACACTTCACACTCACACACACACATACACACACACACACACACACACACACACACACATATATAGTATATAGAATAACAATCCTATAACGATACATCACGATATATGTCTAACGATGAATATAAAATGACTGTTAGAAGGTTAAGTCCTGGATGTCGGCCTTCATACACGATCGAAACAGGTTTTCAGTGACTCGTCTTTGGCTAGTTAACCTCCATTCAAGTTTCCCTCGTTCATGTTGAGCGCCACCTGGAGGAGCAGGGAAATCTGTTAAGAGGGCCTTATTTTATTAATTGAAATATCGATATCTGACGCCAGTGTTACCAGTGATTCTCGTATCGCATGGCGCGAAGGGCGACGACATATCGGCGTATCTGTGTTTCGTCCCACCCCTACCACCAAGGGGTCGATATGAGGTCACGGGGAGGATGGTCTCACCTGGTTCTGCCGTCTCTTCCAGAACAACCCCCCCGGCATCCTGGCCCTGCTGGACGAGGAGTGCTGGTTCCCCAAGGCCACGGACATCTCCTTCGTGGAGAAGCTGATGAACACGCAGGGGAACCACGTCAAGTTCTCCAAGCCCAAGCAGCTCAAAGACAAGACGGAGTTTGCTGTGCTTCACTACGCTGGGAAGGTAAGTAGACAGACAGACGGACGGACGGACGGATGGACGGACGGACGGACGGACGGACAGACGGACAGACAGACAGACAGACAGACAGACAGACAGACAGACAGACAGACAGACAGACAGACAGACAGACAGACAGACAGACAGACAGACAGACAGACAGACAGACAGACAGACAGACGGATGGACAGACAGACAGACGGATATACAGAAAGACAGACAGATGTGTCAGTGCCGTCCTGTGCTCCTCCTGTCCGTTGTGTAGGTGTGCTACAACGCCACCGCCTGGCTGACGAAGAACATGGACCCCCTGAACGACAACGTCACCGCCCTGCTCAACAACTCCTCCAGCCCCTTCGTGCAGGACCTCTGGAAGGATGGTGAGAGTCCTCAGATAACCCTGCTGCTCTTATAGCTGTCTTTAGGAGGACCTCTTGAAAGGGTTAGGGTGAGTCCTACTGTCTTAAGGAGGACCTCTGGAAGGATGGTGAGAGTCCTCAGATAACCCTGCTGCTCTTACAGCTGTCTTTAGGAGGACCTCTGGAAAGATGGTGAGAGCCTGCTGTTTTGTTGTAGCCTTCTGTTTTCTTGTTAATCACCTGTTGTTAATTGACCACTTCTTAACGAGGTGATCATATGTTGTTAATCGGCTGTTGTTAATCATCCCATTCTTAACGAGGTGATCATGTGTTGTTAATCGGCTGTTGTTAATCATCCTATTCTTAACGAGGTGATTGTGTGTTGTTAATCAGCTCATTCTTAACGAGGTGATCATGTGTTGTTAATCAGCCCGTTCTTAACGAGGTTATCTTGTGCTGTTAATCAGCTGTTCTTAACGAGGTGTTCATGGTGTGTTGTTCAGCTGACAGAGTGGTGGGCCTGGAGACCATCGCCAAGATGTCCGACTCCTCCATGCCCAGCTCCTCCAAGACCAAGAAGGGGATGTTCCGCACGGTGGGGCAGCTGTACAAGGAGTCCCTGACCAAGCTGATGACCACGCTGCACAACACGCAGCCCAACTTCGTACGCTGCATCATCCCCAACCACGAGAAGAGGGTGAGGAACGGAGGCCGGACACCAGAGATGTCTTAAAGGTCCCATGACACGCCACCAGGTGTGGTGTGATTAGCCGTTACAAGCCGTTTCGGAAGTCTTCCCCTTATGACATCACCAGTGAGCGAGTCCACCTAGATGTGTGCTGGATAGATCAGGCCCAGTGGAATGTAGCAAACGTTGCTCATCTATCCAGCACACATCTAGGTGGACACACTCACTGGTGATGTCATAAGGGGAAGAGGGAAGGGGAACGGCTTGTGACGGCTAATCACACCACACCTGGTGGCGTGTCATGGGACCTTTAACGTCGACTCAATGAACAACAATAATGTAATCTTTTAACCCTAACCCTAACCCTATTAATTATCAATCCTGTACTATCCTGTAGTTTGTCATATCTAAAATATCATATACCCTTACTGTACCGACATGGAAATATTGTTGTTTCTCTTTCTTCTGACAAATGTACTTTATTGTAAGTCGCTTTGGATAAAAGCGTCTGCTAAACGCCCTGAATGTAAATGTAAATATATTCATATTCTGAGATTCCTTTTTATAAAAGCTTGAAATGAAATGAAATACTAAAAGGAAAGTGCTGCTGATAGTTCCCCAAAGCATGCGTGTGAATATACTCGTCGTTGACTTCGATTTACGAAGGACCTTCACCTTCTTCTCATCAGTTTCACTGACGTCGAGCCCTTCCTCCGCGTCCTCCTGCTGTGTGTTTGTGTTCAGGCCGGCAAGCTGGACGCCAACCTGGTGCTGGAGCAGCTGAGGTGTAACGGAGTGCTGGAGGGGATCCGCATCTGCAGACAGGGCTTCCCCAACAGGATCCTGTTCCAGGAGTACCGCCAGCGGTAAGCACATGCTACTTTCTAACTTTGATTTATTATTACTATCTTATTTACAGTAACTTGTATTGTTGCTGTTGAGGTGTATGGCCTGTTGAGGAACCACGCCAAAGAATTGTGTTCTTGTGTACTTTTACAATAAGAATCGGATTCTGATTCTGATGCAAGTGATGGATGTGGTGTGGTATTCTGGACCTTGTCTCCTCCTTCATACGTCCTCCCTATTCTTCTTGCTCCTCTCCCCACCCCATCAGTTATGAGATCCTGGCTGCGAACGCCATCCCCAAAGGCTTCATGGATGGAAAGCAGGCCTGCTGCCTCATGGTAAACTCATCTGTCAAACTGTAAAATCCCACAAACACGACAGGCAGGCAGCCCTAGTCTGCAGTAGTCTTGTTTTTGCATAGTTTTTGAAACACTGCAGCTGAATCTTTCTAAACGTCCCCGCGGGTCCTCTCTGTCTCTGCAGATCAAACATCTGGACCTGGACCCCAACCTGTACCGGATCGGCCAGAGCAAGATCTTCTTCAGGACGGGGGTGCTGGCCCAGCTGGAGGAGGAGAGGGACCTGAAGATCACCGTGGTCATCATCGCCTTCCAGTCGCAGGCCAGAGGCTTCCTGGCCAGGAAGTACGACTCCAAGCTTCTCACCGCCTTCTCACTTCTCACCTCCTGTTGAATCTCACCAGCGTCCGCAAAAGACTCAAGACTCACTTGTTCAGAGTTCACCTGGACTCTGCGTAGGCTGTAAAGAGTATTCCGTGTTTCTTCCCAGGGCGTTCGCCAAGAGGCAGGCGCAGCTGACCGCCATGAAGGTGATCCAGAGGAACTGCGCCGCCTACCTGAAGCTCAGGAACTGGCAGTGGTGGAGGCTGTTCACCAAGGTCAGGAGATAGACCCCGCCACGCACCACGAGCATTACATGGAGAACGTCCCCTCCATCGGCCTCTAACCCACGTTGTACTGGTCTCTCTGCCCCCCCTCGGTCCTCTAACCCCTGTTTTCTCTCTGCTGGTCTCTCTGCCGGGATGCAGGTCAAGCCTCTGCTCCAGGTCACCCGGCAGGAGGAGGAGATGGGCATGAAGGACGAGGAGCTGAAGAGCGCCAAGGAGATCGCCGTGAAGTTTGAGTTTGAGCTGAAGGAGATCAGCCTGAAGCACACATCGGTAAACGGCCCCACACAAATTGTTCTACATTTTGAACCTGTAGGTTCATTCATTCATCATCGTCAAACAAAATATCCATGTACAAAACATTCACGTACTGTATATTAAACATGAGCAGAACTAAGGAGAACCCAGGGAGGGCAACAGGTGGAGGTGTTCTACTGACCTCAAGCAGGGCCAAGGTTTGAAAAATTGTGAGGTCTGGGGGGGGGGGGGGTTGGTTGCGGCTTCAGTTGCAGGGGTTCAGTTATTTTTCAGCTGAATTATTCAACTGAATAAAGCATTTACTCATCTCGGAGAAGTGTGCAACCGCTGATTTTGTACAGTTGCATTTAGGTTCCTTTTTTTTTTTTATCACTAAAATGACGGAGGTCCGGACCTCGCTGACCTCATAGCTGGCTACGGGTATGACCTCCAGTCAGTGTGTGGTCCTGCCTCTGTCCTCAACTTGCTTCTCCTCCGTGGGTGGGTCTGCTCCTCCTCCTCCTCAGATTCTGGAGGAGAGGAACGCCCTGCAGGAGCAGCTCCAGGCAGAGACGGAGCTGTACGCCGAGGCTGAGGAGATGAGGGTGCGTCTGGGCGCCAAGAAGCAGGAGCTGGAGGAGATCCTCCACGAGATGGAGGCGCGTCTGGAGGAGGAGGAGGACCGCGCCCAGGCCCTCATGGTGGACAAGAAGAAGATGCAGCAGCAGATGCAGGTCTCGTTCACTTCCTTGGTCTCCCTTTTCTCTTAAAGGTTCTTTGTGTTTGTTGTTCTAGAGAGCTGGCGAACCCTTTAGACATGGACCTACTGCTAGTACTACTGCTACAACTCGTTAGACATTGACATACTGCTAGTACTAGTTCTAGTTAGACATGGGACTACTGCGGGTACTACAGGTCTCACTTGCTTCTTTGATCTCAATTTACCTTGAAAGCTTCTTTTAGCTTTTTTCGAGAGAGCTGGAGAGCATTCTTAGATCAACGCCTAAGATGCTGATGCATGTATGGGTTCATATGAATGGATGCATGGGTTCACGATGACCTCGCTGCCGAAGGATGTGAACATGGATGAACCCCTGGGCTGCAGGACCTGGAGGAACACCTGGAGGAGGAGGAGGACGCGCGGCAGAAGCTCCAGCTGGAGAAGGTCACCTGCGACGGCAAGATCAAGAAGCTGGAGGACGACGTGCTGGTGATGGAGGACCAGAACAACAAGCTGTGCAAGGTACGCTCGCTACGTCAAGGTACGCTCGCTGCGTCAAGGTACGCTCGCTACATCAAGGTACGCTCACTGCGTCAAGGTACGCTCGCTGCATCTCCTCCGTAGACCGGGATGCAGTTTGTTGCGACATGCAACCTTTTACCCTTGGAGTAAAGTGGTGGTGGTGTGAACTGATAACATACATCAATATGCAGGTTATGCATCCCTTAAAGCAGTGATATCATGCCAGCGAGGTGCGAGTGTGATTTGCCCTAACCCTAGCCCTAACCTGGTGAGATGAGAGACTCTTCCGTTAGATTTGATGTTACACCATCTGTGTTTGTGGACGGGTAGGAGAGGAAGCAGATGGAGGAGAGGATCGCAGACTTTAGCACCAACCTGGCGGAGGAGGAGGAGAAGTCCAAGAACCTCACCAAGCTCAAGAACAAACACGAGTCCATGATCTCTGAACTGGAGGGTAAACATTATACTGCCCTCACCTTTAACCTAGACCTAGTGTTTCCATTGCACTGCACTTACCTTAAACCAGGGCCGTGTATCCATAATACTACACTTACCTTAAACCAGGCCCCAGTAACCTTCCATGGCACTCATCACTGGTGCTTGGAATCGTTTGATCTGCTGCATCTTTCTTCATCTCTAAATCAATGTGGTTTGTGGGGAAAAAGGCAAAAACATCACATTTGGAACAAATTAATCTACACTATTTCAGATTCAGAAAACGTTATTGTCTGTCGTAACAGAAGATCTTCTTTGACGTGGCTCAACATACATTTAACAATCTAACTTATAGTGCAGATTCATAACTCCATATAACAAGCCTCCCTAGCCTCAGTCCATGTTTCTCCGTGGCTCTGACCTCCTGATGCCTCCCGACTCCTCCTCCAGTCCGCCTGAAGAAGGAGGAGAAGGGTCGCCAGGAGCTGGACAAGGTGAAGCGGAAGCTGGAGGCAGAGTCCAACGACCTCCAGGAGCAGCTGGCCGACCTTCAGGCCCAGATCGCCGAGCTCAAGGCCCAGCTGGCCAAGAAGGAGGAGGAGCTACAGAACGCGTTGGCCAGGTGAGACGCTGAGCACAGTGACATCCTTTTGTTTCAAAGTGAGAGTAGAATCTGCTGTACCGTACAACCAATGTAGCCCTTTGGAGTAAAAGTCCAAACATAAGCAGTAGCGGTCAAATTACGTCTGCGGTGGAAATTCCATCCTCTTACATTTATAGTCTAAACATTTCAACACCTTTCCATTCTCCATGTCATTATGTTTGTGCTATAATTAAGCAATATCACACGAGAGGGAGTGCTGTTGTACTGTATATCAGCACGGCTGTGATTCGGTCGTAGGCACGAGGCCGCAGGCCGAGTGCCGCAGATAATCACACCGTGCTGATATACAGTACAACAGCACGACCTCGAGTGTGATATTGCTTTTATACAACAGTGCTACGAGCACATTTTATTAGTTAACAGTAATAAGAAACAAGAGATTATGATTTGTTTGTTTAGTAATCATTTATTCGGCTCCGCCAACAAAAATAGTTCCGCAACTGAAGGGAGACTAGGCTGTTGCCAGGCAACACATATACAGTACATAAACATTCCTAGACACAAGCTCGCTACTCTGTGTCCTCCGAGTCTGATGATGACCATTCATAGTTCAAATCAAATGTTATTTTTGGAAATATGTCCATCTTTACCGTGCAAAGTTTGCCACAATCTAAGATAGGCTATTTAACAGCTGATGTAACGTTAGCTAATAACGGTTATTAGAACGCCCGTACAGCGGAGTGATTATGTCTGTGAAAAGTCCCAGTGCTGTTATACTGTATATCAGCACTATGGAATGTCTCGTTGTCCAATCAAATTGCTCGGTTGGGACCGGTCGGAACTAACTGTTGTATAATAGAAGGATAACTTGTAAGTAATGGAGCGACGTAAGAATGCAGGTCGAGACGTTGATATCCATTCTAACTCTGATTTACCAGCACCAGAACAATGTTACAAAGTTACACTTGAACAGGTGTCTTGGAGCAGCCCCTAAGGCAAGGGAGTAACAATGCATACTGTTGACTATCCATTGCATACATAAAATATGCATCGTATCGCCCTCCAGGCTAGAGGACGAGACGGCACAGAAGAACAACGCCCTGAAGAAGATCCGGGAGTTGGAGGGCCACATCTCAGACCTGCAAGAGGACCTGGACTCAGAACGGGTCGCCCGCAACAAGGCGGAGAAGACCAAGAGGGACCTGGGCGAGGAGCTGGAGGCCCTCAAGTCTGAGCTGGAGGACACACTGGACAGCACCGCCACGCAGCAGGAGCTGAGGTCAGAGCCGCCCGCCACACCCCTTTAGAGTCAGGGCCGGCCGGCCACGCCCCTTTAGAGTCAGGGCCGGCCGGCCACGCCCATTAGAGTCAGAGCCCGCTGGTCACACCCCTTTAGGCTTCTGCTTTGATTCTTTACATTAGTGGTTCTCAAAGTTCTTCTACTAGTGGACCCCTATAAGATATTTTTTCAGCTGAGTATTCCCTTCCCAACATTTTTGGGAGAAAAAGAAAAAAATGAAAAATGCGTTTTATTTTTCATGGATTTTCCTTGTTGTCAGATTTACGACCACTTGTTGATTTTGTCAATTTTCTGGTGTCTAGCTTTCAGAGTTGAAACTTGCCCAGGGTGAATAAAAATCGGCAGTACTCCAAAGTACCCCTAGCGGTACCCGTTCCCCCATTTGAGAACCACTGCTTCACAGTTACAGTGAACAGATCAAGTTTTGATTAAGGCACCGTGTATCATTTATGCAGTATCATGAGGCCTTTATCCCGCTGAAATACATGTGTACAATGTGTGTTATATATGTGTATATCTATTTTTATTCACTGAACTGATCTGCTCCCCGTCTCAGAGCCAAGCGAGAGCATGAGGTGACCACGCTCAAGAAGGCCATGGAGGAGGAGAACCGCACCCACGAGGCCCAGGTCCACGAGATGAGGCAGAAGCAGACACAGGCGGTGGAGGAGCTGACGGAGCAGCTGGAGCAGTCCAAACGGGTACGTCACCTCCACCCCCCAGTACCCCTTCAATGAGAACCACCCAGGGACGCTCTGGGTTCCATCCCCGACGTCCTCAGTTAAAGGACTGGAATAGAGGTGGACTGCATGTCATTTTGGATAAAGCGGTCTGCTAAATGACTGCAGCAGTGCGCATGCATTTACATTTACATTTAGCAGACCCTTTTATCCGAAGCGACTTACAACAGAAATAAACCGACGGCAGAGTCAGCCATGCAAGGCGACAGCCAGCTCGTCAGGAGCAGTTAGGGTAAGCTGCCTTGCTCAGGGGCACCTCGACACTCAGCTAGGAGTGTCGAAGAGTCAACCTGCTCTACCGCCTGAGCTAAGCCCAGGTGCTACACGCCACCTCAATGGCTGCCATGCTCCACCTAGGGTCCTCCAGACATGGGCGCAGGGGGGTGGTGTTGAAGCCCGTTTGCTGTAAGGTTTGCAGACACAAATGGGAGCACTAGAACACAGAGTGTGAATCTTAGTGAGCATCACTTGCTGACTCGTCTCTCCTGACCTGCAGGTGAAGTCCACCCTGGAGAAGGCCAAGCAGGCGCTGGAGAAGGAGACGTCGGACCTGACCGTGGAGGTCCGCTCGCTGGCCACGGCCAAGCAGGACGTGGAGCACAAGAGGAAGAAGGTGGAGGGTCAGCTGACCGACCTGCAGGTCCGCTTCACCGACAGCGAGAAGCAGAAGGGCGAGCTGGCCGAGCGCTGCACCAAGATCACGGTCAGAACCGTTCATTCATATACATATTAATATATTCTATATATTCTTCTGATCATTGTAGTCGTCGTATGTATTCTGACTCTACTGCTGTCTAGGGTTGAGAATCACAGGGTAGCTTACGATACGATATGCGATACATAGCCCACGATACCGATCAAATCGCGATACAATGATTCTCCAATCAATAGTAACGATATATCACGATATTTGTCTAACAATGAATAGAAAATTATTGTGAAAAGGTAAAGTGCTGGATTTCTGTCTCTATTCGTGGTCCAAACTGAGTTTTTCAGTTACTCGTCTATTAATAAAAATAGCTAAACATTTAAAATAATAAAAAATGTAAAAAATATCAATATTTTCTGCAAGTGTATTGATTCTCGTATCGCACAAAGAAGGTTTCCCACCAGTGCTGTCTGAGACCATGAGCGCGTGTCCTGTCGTCTTCCTGTCTGAGACCATGAGCGCGTGTCCTGTCGTCTTCCTGTCTGAGACCATGAGCGTGTGTCCTGTCGTCTTCCTGCAGATCGAGCTGGATTCGGTGACCGTCCTCCTGAACGAAGCCGAGGGCAAGAACATCAAACTCAGCAAAGACGTCTCAACGCTCTCCGCCCAGGTCCAGGACGCGCAGGTCAGTGTGAAGCAGAGGAACGAGACCCCTGGTGGTCCGGTGTTTGACTGAAGCTGAGGTGTTCACCTCTGACCCCCCCCCCCCCCCGCTGCGTGTCCCCAGGAGCTCCTGGCTGAGGAGACCCGACAGAAGCTCCAGTTCTCCACCAAGCTGCGGCAGGCGGAGGACGACAAGAACAGCCTGCAGGACCAGCTGGACGAGGAGGTGGAGGCCAAGAGGAACGTGGAGAGGCACGTCTCCACCCTCAACATCCAGGTGAGAGAGCTCACACGCAGGGGGCACTCGGGGTGAGAGGGTATCTGGAAGGCAGTGATGGGTTTGAAGCTATGCAACATTTTGTCCTTTGAATTTTAGATAACTTTTAAGAGGCATTTTAAATGGCAGATTATTCAATTATTTAAAATTATTGTCTTCTTCTTCTCCTTTTCCTTCTCCTTCTTCTTCTTCTCCCTCTCCTACATTCTTCTTCTTCTTCTTCTTCTTCTTCTTCTTCTTCTTCTTCTTCTCTTTCTGTCCTCAGTTGTCAGACTCCAAGAAGAAGCTGGACGAGATGTGTGGGAACGTGGAGCTGCTGGAGGAAGGTAAGAAGCGTCTGCAGAGGGACCTGGAGGCGGCCAACTCCCAGTTCGAGGAGAAGGCCTCTGCCTTTGACAAGCTGGAGAAGACCAAGAACCGTCTGGGACAGGAGCTGGAGGACATCCTGATGGACCTGGACAACCAGCGGCAGAACGTCTCCAACCTGGAGAAGAAGCAGAAGAAGTTTGACCAGGTTAGAGAGTTGTGAACAACTAATATTACAGACGATGCAATGTTGTAGAACGCTTTACAGAGAGTTTAATTGTTGGGAAAGAGATTATTGTTCAAAGGACGTTGTTCTATTGTTCATAAGTTATGTTACAGCATACTAAATGGACTTGTGGCTTTCTGTGGTCCCTGCTAGATGCTGGCCGAGGAGAAGAGCATCTCAAGCAAGTACGCTGATGAGCGTGACCGTGCGGAGGCCGAGGCCCGGGAGAAGGAGACCAAGGCACTGTCCCTGGCCAGAGCTCTGGACGAGGCCCAGGACTCCCGGGAGGAGCTGGAGAGGGCCAACAAGAGTCTGAGGGCCGAGATGGAGGACCTCGTCAGCTCCAAGGACGACGTCGGCAAGAGTGTGAGTAGCGCTTTGTGGTGTTTCGCATCCGCTGTCATTTTGATTAAGTCGATTTTGACCGACAAAACACACTGGTAAGTGCAAAGACATTCGGACAAAGTTCAGCATGTATCAGTTCTTTCAGAGGAACCCATGTTTTGAGGTCTGTCGATTTGGAGAAACTAAGGCTAAAACGTCCAGTTAAACGTTTTGTCGTAAACCTAGACTTTGACGGAGACCTGCTGACATTGGGGTTCACTCCCTCCCTCCCTCCCAGGTCCATGAGCTGGAGAAGTCCAAGCGTGGCCTGGAGGCCCAGGTGGACGAGATGAAGACACAGCTGGAGGAGCTGGAGGACGAGCTGCAGGCGGCGGAGGACGGCAAGCTGCGGCTGGAGGTCAACATGCAGGCGCTCAAGGCCCAGTTCGAGAGGGACCTGCTGGGGCGTGACGAGATGGGAGAGGAGAAGAAGAGGCAGCTGGTCAAGCAGGTAGGAACTCAACGAGGCCTCGGAGCTGAACGTCCTGGCACTTAATGTATGCACATATTGTGTGTTGTACATCCTGGACGTCCTTACAAATAGTACTCAGCATAGTGTAGCATCCTATCCTATCTCTGTTGTATACGGGGAATGGGTTAACCTAGCGGTTGTTAGTGCTTGGCACTTGGTTCTATGAGCATCCTTACTGTACCGACAGAGATATATTGTTGTTTCTCCTTCTTCCCTCAAATGTACTTATTGTAAGTCGCTTTGGATAAAAGCGTCTGATAAACACCCTAAATAAGTAATTCTAATGTCAATGAATGCTGCTCCCTCAAAGTCATTTCCTGAATCAAACTGCATTTCATGGCGTTTGCTCTTCTCCCCACAGGTGCGCGAACTGGAGACCGAGTTGGAGGACGAGCGCAAGCAGAGGACCCTCGCCGCGGCGGGCAAGAAGAAGCTGGAGGGAGACCTGAAGGACCTGGAGGGGCAGATCGAGACGTCCAACAAGGGCCGGGACGAGGCCGTCAAGCAGCTCAAGAAGATCCAGGTAACGCTGACGTCCTCAGACTCAGAATCCCGGTCTGACGCCTCTCCTCCGCCCCCCCCCCCCCCCGGGGACGGGTTTGCCTCACCGGGTCTAACGCCCATGTCCCTCCTCACCAGCTCCAGATGAAGGACTACCAGAGGGAGCTGGAAGACGCCCACGCAGCCCGGGAGGAGGTGCTGACCACCGCCAAGGAGAGCGAGAAGAAGGCCAAGGGTCTGGAGGCGGAGCTCATGCAGCTGCAGGAGGTAACCTCGCTGCAGTTACAGTTTATAGAAATGAAGAAACAGCTGTGTTAAGAAGGCGCAGATGGCTCTAACGCAGTGGTTCCCAAACCTTTTCTACTAGTGTACCCCCTCTAAGATATTTTTCCGCCCTTCACCGGCACAAAACTTTCTATTTTTCATGGATTCTCCTCGTTTTCAGCTTAACATTTCAACCACTTTCTAGTTTTTCTATTGTCCAGTTTTCAGAATCGAAACTTGCTCTTGGTGAAAAAATGATTAGTTTTTCTTTTTCTTTTTTTTTTTTAATTATTTCTGAGTACCCCCTGCAGTACTCTAAAGTACCTCTAGGGGCACACGTACCCCCATTTGAGAACCACTGCTCTAACGGATGATGTGTTGCTGATGGAACTCTAGGACCTGGCGGCGGCTGACAGGGCGCGGAAGCAGGCGGAGGCGGAGCGGGACGAGCTGTCTGACGAGCTCGCCAGCAACTCCTCTGGGAAGTGAGTGAGGAGGTTTCCCTCCTGATCGCCCGCAGCCCCACTGCTGTGTAGTGTCGGACTGCCAGGACGTGTGTGGGTTTGGATTCTCACCGAGGATGTGCGTGTCCTGTGCCCAGGTCTATCCTGTCCGATGAGAAGCGCCGGCTGGAGGCGAAGATCTCCCAGCTGGAGGAGGAGCTTGAGGAGGAGCAGAGCAACTTGGAGATAGTCAACGACCGGCAGAGGAAGAGCGCACAGCAGGTAACCGGTCCACAGCAACAAGGGGCACAGTCAAGTGTCATTCAGTCCGGTCTCACTGCCCTCAGTGTGAACTGACTCATTTTGACATGGGCCCGTCACTCTCCCTAACTCTAATGAACTAATTAGTTATTAATTGACTGTGATGACTCTTCTTTCAGTGTCTTTAATCTCCTCTCTCCTCTCTTTAATTTCCTCTCACTTTGTAAACTATAGTTATAGGTAAACACTAAAGACGTTTGGCCCTAAAGACAGACTGACATACGTTCGCGTTTACACACAATAGGTGTATCCTTCACACTTAGAGAACCCAGCCCACCTTAACCTCCCGATGGCCCGCCTCCCACCCTCCCCTCCACCCGCAGGTGGAGCAGCTGACCAATGAGCTGCAGACGGAGCGCAGCACCTCCCAGAAGAACGAGAGCGCCCGGCAGCAGGCGGAGCGACAGAACAAGGAGCTGAAGGCCAAGCTGCAGGAGATGGAGAACCAGGTCAAGTCCAAGTTCAAGAGCTCCATCGCCGTGCTAGAGGCCAAGGTGGCCCAGCTGGAGGAGCAGGTGGAGCAGGAGAACAGGTCAGACCCCACTCAGGTCCTCAGGTCCTCTCAAGTCAGGTGCAGTTTTATACGTCAGCAGAATCAGTAAAGAAACATCTCATTGGAAGAGGCCAAACACACAAAGCTATTTGCATTTTATGAGAAAAAAGGCGTGGCAAATCTTTAGATTCAAACCTGTTATTAGTAGCTACGTGCACAGCGGTTCCTTTGAGCATTTGAAAGACTCAAAGTGGATGAAATAGGAGGGGAAGGAGAGAGATGACCCATGTGTTTGTACCACCCCTCCGGCCGCCCCCCCCCCCAGGGAGAAGCAGGCGAGCGCCAAGGGCCTGCGGCAGAAGGACAAGAAGCTGAAGGACCTTATGATCCAGGTGGAGGACGAGCGGAAGCAGGGAGAGCAGTACAAGGACCAGGTGAGGACACACACCTTCACCTCACCTTCATCCCACCTGGGAGTGATACACACCAAGGCTCAAACACACCTTCACCAGACTGCACCTTAACATGAGAGTGATGCACACCTTCATCAGCCTCAAACACACCTTCACCAGACTCAAACACACCTTCACCAGACTCAAACACACCCTCACCAGACTCAAACACACCCTCACCAGACTCAAACACACCCTCACCAGACTCAAACACACCTTCACCAGACTCAAACACACCTCACCAGACTCAAACACACCGTCACCAGACTCAAACACACCCTCACCAGACTCAAACACACCCTCACCAGACTCAAACACACCGTCACCAGACTCAAACACACCCTCACCAGACTCAAACACACCTTCATCAGCCTCAAACACACCCTCACCAGACTCAAACACACCTTCACCAGACTCAAACACACCCTCACCAGACTCAAACACACCCTCACCAGACTCAAACAGGGGACATGCGCTCTAACACACACTCCCACTAAGACCCTGCCGACCTCCTGCTCGCTCCCTCCAGGCGGACAAGTCCACGGCCCGCATGAAGCAGCTGAAGCGGCAGCTGGAGGAGTCCGAGGAGGAGTCCCAGCGCGCCACCGCCGCCCGCAGGAAGCTGCAGCGGGAGCTGGACGAGGCGACCGAGGCCGGCGACGCCCTGGGCCGCGAGGTCAACTCGCTCAAGAGCAAACTCAGGTAGCGCCTGGCGCCGCGGCGGTAACGCTAGTGGCTAAGCGTCTGTGTTGGATTTAGAGTTGTTCCGATACCGATACCACTATCGGAAATGCCTCCAATCGGGTATCGGCGAGTATGCAAGTCTATGCGCCGATCCGATACCATCGTATGACTCATTTACTACACAGGCAGAGAACATCACAAACACTACGGTGTTATGCTGCATCCGTCGGAACGGGTAACGCGTCATCTCCGACCTACGTGCGTTCGAGATACCTTCACTAGAAGAATACAAATGTATTATTGTAATATATACATTATATATAGATTATAAATGTAAATTATCTAGTTCTGAAAATTGTAATTGTCGACAGTAAGTGAAACGACTATACATTGCTGTCATCGTAAGAGAACCCTTCAATAAGAACAAGTGCTATAAGTAAGTACAATGCTAGATGCTGTATCGGTATATACTCGGTATCAGCCGATACTCATGCCAGGTTAGGAATCAGAATCGGTATCGGTAAGGAAAAAATGGTATCGGAACTTCTCTAGTCTATTCTGTCTCTTACATATACACACGTTTTAATGTGAAATCTGCTTCTGTGTGCTCTCCAAAATACAGATGTCTGTATCCAATGGCTTTAAAACAGAAATTATGAACAGACAGTGAATACTTTTAATAAGCTTATTTTAAGTATTATAAGCGACCTGTCTGAGCTTTAGCACAACCACCGTGTTCATCTCTCTTGCAGAGGCAACCCAGAGCCCAAGGAGTAAAAAAAGCAAGTACCTCCGTGTCTGGTAGTGACCCCATCACCATCTCTCTTTAACCATGACTTAATATCCCCTCTTTCCCCACCATCCTCATCCTCTCTAGCACTTCAAAAGCCTAACAGAGGGAAATATGGTTTATCTGACAATTAGAACTCTACTCGAGATGGGATGTGCTTCGCGGAAAGCACTCCCAATCTCGGCCACCCGACAACCATATTTTTCTCCGCGCTTGGTTTGGTTGCTGAAACCAAACTCATTTCTCTGGCTGGAGAGTCACTGAGTTGACCGGAGAAACGCTGCTGCGCTTCAACCTGCGTTAACCAAATCACACCTTCGTCCGCGGTGGACGCTCATAACCATGTGAACAACACGAGTGGTGTCCGGGCAAAAACCCTAACCTAACTTTAGAGGCCTTTCTGAGAATACCGGAGCAATCTGATAAAGCCTGTGTGTGTGTCTGTGTCTGTGTGTTTGTGCTTCTTTGTGCTTCTTTGTGCGTGTTTGTGTGTGTCTGTACTTCATTTGTGCGTGTGTGTGTGTGTGTGCGTGCATGTATCTGTCTGTCTGTCGTTCTGTGTCTGTCCGTCTGTGTGTTTATGTATGTATGTATGTGTGTGTCCGCCCGTGTGTGTCCGTGCGTGCGTCCCCAGGCGTGGCACCGAGCCCTCCTTCGGCAGCGCGCCTCGTCGTAGCGGGGGCGGAGGGCGGAGAGGCGTGGTGGACGACGCCTCCGAAGAGGAGGCCGACTCACAGGGCGACTTCAACGGCACCAAGTCCAGCGAGTAGGAAGAACCACCATGACGGTCCACCATGTCGGCCGAGAGTTTATAAAGAGGGCTAAAAAATAAAAGACATGCATACTTAAAATAAATTCTATCTTCACTTTTTAAACGTGTATTTCTAAACTCCAGTCGTGAACTGTTGTGTCCGCTTTTTTTATTTACTGAGCACTTTCTTTTTTAAATGAAACCAAAACTTTGTAGGAGATCATTCAGAGGGGGGGGGGCATAGGGGTGATACCTGATATGCCGTTATTCGCGTGATTTGCGCTGTCCACAGTTTTTGTACTGCACTGAATGACGTGGTTTTGTAGCCACTTTAAATGTGCATCTAACCCAATGCCTTTCGACCACTGTTGAAAGAGAAGCAGCATCGTCAAGATTATTTCTGTTAATGTCCGTTTAAATCCTGTTTCCTGTGCTGCTGTCATTTTAGTTTTTTCTTGCACTTCCTGCCTGGATGACTTCAGACATTCTACATCTAAACCCATTTCACAGTTTGACCAGTTCCCCCATAACGATCACCCGGTTACATTTGAATAAATTAAAATAATTTATGGTATTGGAAGATTTTCTTGAGCACTGGTTTTTTTAACTTCAACGGTGGCTTCCATAGTAGACACAGAACACAGTCTTACACATAAAAAAACATGTTCTGAGTCAACTTACAGAGATGCTTCAGGTACCGTTCTAACACTGCACTTTGCTTACAACCACATTGAACTGTTTCAGAGAATCTACGCTCTCAATATGTGATGATCGTCTAAAGATGTTAAACCAAAGCAATATGTTGTTCCATTCAAGTTGCCTGTAATCCATTGATGTTTCCATGTCACCCTTTCCATCTATTCATTGTGAAACCACCTGCACAAGAAATAAAGGCTTAAAAAATAAAACGATTGAGGGACTCTCCTTTTATTGTTTCTGTCTCGCTGAATGACAACACACTGCATAGTGATATTAATATCTGCTCATCTTGATACAAAATGCAAACAAACACGACAGAAGATATGGTTATTGTTCGAGCTCCCCAGGCACATACAGTAGTCTATGCGTTGTAGCATGGCCAGATACAGCCTGTAAGCTCACATGATATTGTCACAGGGTGTGTGTGTGTGTGTGTGTGTGTGTGTGTGTGCAACAGCTTGGGTTACACGCACAAAACACACACACACACACACTATTTTGTATTATTATTAATTGGTCCACTCTTGTAATGTGCCGAGATGTTCAGCAAAAACATAATGGTGAAACATTGTTCTTAAATGTACAATATTCCACACGGATTCCCTGTTCTCATAATAGCAACACGACACGGCAGAGCATTCCTTGAAGAGGGGTTAAAATTAAAAATATAAAATCGGTTTTTTTCCTAATCGTATACGCATGATGCTGTTGGAAGAACAGTGTCTCAACAAACCTTAAACCCTCTCTGAACATCTCAACCTACATATGTGCTGATCCTCTTTCCTTGGTCGTCAACTAAAAGTAGATATTCTCTCAAACTTTCAACTTGATAATGGCAAAATAAACTAAATACCAACTCTTATCATTATAAACTCTAACCCTAGCTCTAGTAAACGGCTGACCGGGCCGTTTCACACCACGAGCCTTTTGCCGATCCGAGATCAACTCCCTGACAGGCCACTAGCATCCGGTTCAATTAAAACTTGAATGTATACTTTTGAGTTCCTGCTAATGCTACTGAAGTAGCAGAACCCTGCCTTCTTCTGGCCTGACTGGGAGGTCAAAGGTCAGCCATGGGATGGTACCAGGTCTGGTCAGTCAAGAAGACTCAGCTATTAAAGACAGCAACGGCAAAGCTGGGGAAACTCTCGACTCCATCTCAAGATACCTCCGTCTAACATCATTGTATAACAACATTATAATAGATGGCTTCTATTCTTCAACCCTAATCTGTTTATACTAGTATATTGTGTTCAACTTGATTAGTTTCGATACTCTTTCTAAACCCTGAATTTGTTCAAAGTAAAACCATTATATTTAAAAACACTATGTTAGTTTTGTTTAAATGCTACCACCTAGGTGATGGGACCTTTTAATCTGCTTCAAGTTTGGCAACACGATCATAAATCTGTTAGCATTATACTTTATAGTTTCCTTTCCACGAGCTCAAAGTCTGTGCACAACAAGCTATCGACAGCGAGGCCCAGTGCGTCACAGTATCAACTTCCTGTTGTCATGAAATGTGTAAAGTACGTCCTGACCAATCAAACACTCGGCAACCACCAGACCCAGTCCTCCTCTTCTGCCTGTTGGTGGACTGCCCTCCGATGCAGCAGGGGGCGCCCTCCTGTCAGCAGAGGGGCGGTGGCCGGAGGAACCAGGAGGAACCAGAGGCTCCCTCCTGGGCCGTACGGACTCTGTCGCGGAGACAGCGATGGAGGTCACCCTCTAGGTCAGTTCAGTGATATCGTAGCATCAGGGCGTCCAGAGGCCGGGACAGGAACAGCAGAAGCCATTGTGCTGGTTATGTGTGGTGGGGGGCAGCCATTCAGACAGTCTTGGGAGGGCCTGTTAGGACGTGGGTTTAAGTCTCCATGCGGTGGTCCCGAGGGGGTAGTGGGGGGTTATTCCTTGGATTACAGCAGGATCTTGACCCCTCCCTGTGGGGACTGGGGCCCCTGGGAGACCCCCCGCGGAGGAGCTGGTCCAAACTCTAACCGCTTCACCAAGCTGGAAGACGTGACAGAAAACACACGAGGAAGAACACAGCAGACACACTTTAACGTTTACCTCCAGTACTCCAACTCCATTGTCCTTTATATTACACAAATCCTATTCATGGACAATGAGCTAAATGACTATGACTGCAACCACAGGACCTTCTACATGTATGTATGTATGTATGTATGTATGTATGTATGTATGCATGTATGCATGCATGCATGCATGTATGTAGATATGTATGAACGAATGAATGTATTGATGTATGTGGATATTTATGAATTGATAATAATGAATGAATTTATGTATGTGGATTTGTATGAATTTATGTATGAATGAATGAATTGATGAATACATGAATGAATGAATTGATGTGTGAATGAATGAATGTATGTATGTATGTAAGAATGAATGAATGAATTGATGGATGAATGAATTGATGGATGGATGTATGCATACATGCGTGCGTGCATGAATGTATGCTTGTGTGAGTGTGTGAGTGTGTGTGTGTGTACCTGTCGTACTGGGGGGGAGGACTCATGGTGCTGGCTGGGGGGTCGGCGGCCCCCTCCACAGCAGAGAGGGCCCCGGGGGAGAGGGGGCCCGCGGGGGCCAGCAGCAGCGCCCGGCTGCTGGACGTGTCGTACACAAAGTCCCGGCACGACGCCAGCTTGGACTCCAGGTTCTGGGAGGAGGAGGAGAGCAACACAGCGGATCAGCCCGGGGCCGGACACAGTGTCCGAGTGTCTCGAGGAACGTCCTGAGACTTTGTGGGACATGTTCAAAGGACAGACCCAGTCCTTAACAGCATGTGTGACGTCTGACTTGCTCGCTCATTTGATTGAATTTTGAATTGATTCGAGAGCAGAGCCACACACACACTTTGGTAGATTTTGCAAACTTGCCATGAATTTTAACCTGGAGGACCAAGAAGAAATCATATCAATGCTCACACACACACACACACACACACACACACACACACACACACACACACACACACACACACACACACACACACACACACACACACACACACACACACACACACACACACACACACACACACACACACTTTGTGAGAAATGATTTGCTTTGTTGTGTTCTAAAATAATCTCCCCAACAGAGTTAAATATATACGTTATTATACGTTATATGTAAGTTATTTTTATAATAGGCCTGTAAAGAAATACAACAACGGGGTGTATTGCACAAATGTTATATTACATGGTTGTGCATGCTGTACTAAACAATAATAATATTAATAATTTTAATAATAATAGCCACATTACTCACCCCCACTTTCCTCAGAAGCTCTCCCACAATATTGAGGGCAGATATTCTGGCCGATGTAGTCAGCGGCGTTCCAACCAGACCGTCACCTACAGATGTACAATTGAGAGCATTATTAAGGAATGTATTATTCAAACTAAAGAAGCAATAATATCAGTAGATATGATTTCATCATAAACAACTACCTAACTGCCTGTACACTAGATCACACAGTTTCAGCTCCATTCCCATGACTCACTTGTTCAGAGTTCACCTGGACTCTGCATAGCCTCCCCCCTTACCCCCCAGTCCCCTCCACCCCTCTTTGGCACTTATTGTATGTTTACGTCCTGGCACTTAATGTACACACTTATTGTATGTTGTACGTCCTGGCACTGGCACAAAATAGTGCCAGTGATGCTAAAAGTACTTAGCATCGTGTAGCGTCTTATCCTAGCTATCTCTGTTGTATACGGGGAATGGGTTAACCTAGTGATTGTTAGTGCTCGGCACTTGGTTCTATGAACATCCTTACTGTATCGACAGAGAAATATTGTTGTTTCTCTTTCTTCTGACGTATGGAATGTAATGTACTTATTGTAAGTCGCTTTGGATAAAAGTGTCTGCTAGACGCCCTGAATGTAAATGTCAATGTAAAGGGTAAAGTGAGGAGGAAAGGAGAACGCTCCCACCTCTGCGGAGGCTGGAGGCGGGCGTGGTGAAGGCCACCAGGGGTTTGGAGGGCGTGGCCGGGCTGCAGGGGGCGGGCCTCTGGAGGTCCATCTTCTCACAGTCTAGGGCCGAGCTGCCCAGCGGCCGCGGGTCCTTCTGCTGCACGGCCAGCTCCTGTCGGAGGTCTGATAACAAACGTGCACGAGACAATGTCAATTCATTATATCAAGTCTGTTCTAGAGTGTTGTGGTGACTGCGACTGAATGCCTGGACTCTGCTTATGGTTACGGCCAGCACCCCATCACAGACTGTACCTGTGATTAAGGGCTATACTAATAAAATTTAATTGAACGTGTTTGTTTAGGCTTTTAGCTCGGGACATTAATGTCATGCTCCTCTCAGACGCAGGCCGGGAACGACACAGCAGATTTGTTGGTATAATATCACATTATCGATGCAGTCGTTAGATAGGGTTGCAGTCTGGCTATTTTCAGTTTCCAGAGAAACAGACTGAAGCTATGCTGACAGCTTGTGTGCACAAACGTGTGACGCTCTTTGCAACGAGATACAGATAAATTTTGTCGAGTTTTAGAATCAGAGACCATACCAAATAATCCCTGGTGAAAGCCCATCGGAGGAGGAGATAAAGGCCTGCTGTATACATTTCTATACATATGCAACTATATATCTCTGAATCAATACGCAGGTTTTGGTCTCACTCCTTCAGAAATCTGATTTCACAGCGACTGAAATAAACACGCTTTGTCAGTTGGGAACAGTGTGGGGATCAGCAGTTCTTCAAGCTGTGAAACAAAAAAAAGAGAAAGAAAAGATTGCAGTGTGGCACGTGCACCTCTGGCCTCGCCCTTCAGCCTCTACAGCCTCTAGCAGGTTAGATATGCCGCTTTATGTGATCTGATGAAGGCCATGTTGGGCCAAAACGTTATCACCATGATCTATTAATTAAAAAATAACTTTGATAATTCTAACTCGGAGTGTGCGGCTACCTCTCTTTCATATACTAGATATGCCGCTTTTCCACCGACATTACCAGCTGGACTCGCCTCGAATTGCCTCTTTTTGCGTTTCCATTGGCAAAAAAAATACCTGGTACCGGGTACTTTTTTTAGTACCACCTCTCTACCTCTAGCAGGTTAGATAGTGTGTTGGTGTGCCTCTACCTCTGGCCTCGTCCTTCAGCCTCTGGCCTCTAACAGGTTATATAGTGTTGGTGTGACCGTACCACTGGCCTCGTCCTTTAGCCTCTGGCAGGTTAGATAATGTGCCCTTGTGTGCCTCTACCTCTGGCCTCGTCCTTCAGCCTCTGCACCGACTCCAGCAGCGTCTCCTTCTCGTCCAGCTCGCTCTCCAGGAAGGCGTTGCGCTCGATGACCTGGTTCATCCTCTGCTCAAAGTCCTCCAGAGACATGATGGTGGCCCTGAGGGAAGACACAGCAGGAACAACGTTAGTGTGGCAGTTCCAAAGGTATCCCAGAAGAAGGATGGATTATCTGCGTGTGAGGTCTGAATCCCGACCTCTTGGCCCTCTCAAGGTCGTCGTTGGACTGCTCCAGCTCTCTGATGTACTTCTGGAGGTGGTCTCGGGCCGCTGTGGTCTGGGCCAGGTCGCCTTCCAACGTCGAGATCTGTCTGAAGGCTTCTGCGTGCTGGATGTCGTACTTCTCCTGCGACCACAGAGACGACAATACCATCAAAATAAGCATTCCCCAAACAGCGGGGACATTATAGCCCCTTTACAACCGACAGTACCAGCTCAACTCGCCTCAACTCGGCAGGGCTTTCTTTGCGTTTCGATCGACAAAATGTGGTACCTGGTACCTTCTTAGTCTCACCTCCGTCGAGGTTCCAAGAGAGCTGATCTGATACTTTTGTGTGACGTAAACAGGCTGCTGGCCACTGATCGGCCAAAGTGACGCCACTGGACGAGTAATGATGAGCACGACGTCCGAGCCTGACACCCGACACCGGCATCTTTAAATTCTAGCGTCAGCATTCAGTCAACAATAGTGATTGATTATTGAACATGGCAGGAGTACATGGCAAGTACGCAACTGCAGTTTCACGCATGCGTGCTATGACGACCAGCCCACGTTGAAGAGGTACTTTATTCTAGATGGACACATGACGTGCCTGGAACCAAACCAAGTCATGCCACGCTAAGTCGAGGCGAGTTGGGCTGGTACTGTCGGTCGATAAGAGGCATATCATCTCCATATTAAAGCGGTCATTTTAGATCCTGTAGTCGCTCAGGGAGACCAAAGAGCCCTCGAGATGTCCCAACTGTCACTGAGTAATGAAGAGGAGTTTTAGTTACTGAATAATCAACTCCCTTTCATTGATGTTCCTTCCCTGTGGACGTTTGAATCAAAATAGCAGTCAGCTGCTTTGTAGAGGCAGAACAACACCCGGGAACGATCTGTAAATGGGCTTTTGAGTTCAGTTTTAACGACGTACGTATGTATGTGTGTGGACATGTGTATGTGTGTGTACGTGTGTGTATACGTACGTGCGTGTGGATGTGTGTGTGTGTAAAAAGACCCAGTGAGAGCGGCATCGTACCCTAATGTTGTCCAGCTCCATTCTGAGTCGGCTGTTGTCTGAAAGCAGCTCTTTGTTCCGTGCCTCGCAGTGTTTCAGCTCCGTCTCCAGCTCCGCCTCGTAGTCGCGGCTCATCTGCTGGAACTCCTGCAGCTCCTCATGGGCCTCCTCGGCCCTGCGGGGGAACAGTGGGGTTAGACATGGAAACCAGTTCACCCTGAAACAGGGCTGCTGCTGCTGTCAGCCGTCAAAGGGCACAGCTACACCCAGAACCGGTTTATAGAGTTCGTTTAACTCACCACTTTAGATAAGTTAAGATAAGTAGAATACCATCCCAGGCCCGAGAGATTATCCACAGACTGATGGACCACTAAGCAGATTAGAGTTAGTTTAACCCATCACTTTAGACCAGACTACGAGTACATCCAGAACAGGTTTATAGAGATGGTTTAACGCATCACTTTAGATAAGATAAGTAGACTATCAACCTAGGCCCGAGAGATTCTCCATAAACTGATGGACTACTGAGCAGATCAGAATTAGTTTATTGTCAGGGATGGTTAGGGCCATTATATATTATAACACACACACGATAGGTTGTCAGACCAAACGAGTTTCCTCAGTTGAGGTGTCACCTCTGCTGGTGTCCCTCCGCCTGGCTCTTCCAGAAGTGGAGCTCCTCTTCCAGAGAGGAGAAGCTCTGCGCTGAGGGCTCTCCCATGACCGCCGGCTGCTGGGTCCACGATGGACTGAAGCCACCTCAGATCTGACATGGAAGAGGAGAAATAAAGAAATGTCCACTTTTATAGGCTTCATCAGGGCCACACCTAATCTGTCACGTCGCAAACTAAGAAGATCTGTGCATTAAATACTGACAATACCTTCAAGTAGGGGTTGTTTCGTGGCAGTAGAGTAGAAGCACTGGGGAGCTTCTGGATGAGTTGTTAACCCGAGGCTAGCTCTTAGCCGGCTAAGCTAACGACTTCAACAAAGCTGACGCGAATTTCGGGGCCAACACTATCTGAATCGAGCTTTCGAGAATAGGGTAATGTGATTCGAGTAACCGTATCTACTTTAAAAGCAAACGTGGAAAAGCTGTATGAAAACAAAGGCTCGGTCGCCCAGCTAACAAAAGTCTTATTATGCTAGCAGCTCATCAACCAAATCCAAACTCTACTTCGTCCGGAGGATCCCATTGGTCGATGCGGATGTCGTCACGTGAAGGGCGTCCAACCAGGTTTGTTCCCTTGGTACGGCTCCACGCCCCCTTCTCGGCCAGTACTGCTGTGGTTCAGTTTGAATGCTGCTTTGAATGTGTGGCAGGTGTCCACTTTGCAATGCGTTCATTACCTGGCCTTAAAGGCCTTATAGATCTATAATCGAATCAGATTATGAACTGATTTAGAGCAGGAAAAACATGCATTCTTTGTATTCTTTTTTATTTTATTGAAAGTTTTAAAAAAAAAAGTACATTCCAACTAGGATTTTTTTTTTTAAGAATTGTCATCGGAACAAATATGAATAAGAATATTTAAAACAGCTTGTGGAGTAGACACAGTAACAATCACACATGTATTGAACAACTTCTGTTTCAGAGTAATGCCGTACAAAATTAAATAATGCACACACACTTCATTAACGAGTATTCAGCCTTACACACTTACAGGGATCTCAAAGTGCACCACCATTTGGGATCCTGCCTTGCATTCTCTGAGGACTGTATGAGTGGGCATTGCAGGCAGTAAGATGGACATCCAGCATACACATGCATTACACAAGGAGACATGTTTCTATGTATCCTTATGATGTGCATCACAGTGATATGTCAAGAGGGTAAACTGTTTAAAGTGTTTGTTTAATATTTAGATAAATACTTAATGGCTTCTGACACATAATTTCACTTGCATATTGGCATATAGCATATTTATCAATATATAGTAGGATTGACAATTCAAATAATACTGTTTGATTGACTGCAGATTTTGGGTTTTAGAGACATTATATTATGATGTCTCTTTGCTTCCTTTATTGCCTTGACTTATCATGCATCATTTGTTGTTTTAGTACAGGAGATAACAACTAGTAGCTCTGTGACTGAGAATAACACATCTAGGTCTGACTTCTAAAACGTATATTTATATATAATACCAAACAATGATTTGATTTGCAGTGATATCAGTGCTCCTAAGATTCACTGGAAATAAACCAAAGGCTAAATAAACATTTGCTCTAAAACAAATCGACTTAAATGAAACGCTATTTCTACATCATCTTATTCATGTACATATCGGCTTGCTATAGAGTAAAGGCCTGCACCAGTATTAAGAAACCATCCTTAAAAAGGTCACTTGTTTTTTGATCCGTAGGCACAACTAATGAACGGTGAATATGAACAGTGCATTGACGAGAACATGACCAATAAATTGGACCAAACATTCTACGGAAGACCAGTATTATTATTTTTACTTCTTCTAGCCTTTCAGTCAGATGATCCCTCGCTCTTCTTGGTTTCTTGACATGTCTTTTTACCATCGACCACGTCGGTCTTGACCTGGCCCAGGGTTCTCAGCAAGCACATGGTGTCAAAGCCCTCCTCCCCATTCTCCTGCAGCAGCTCAAGGACCTAGAGGAGGAACAAGCTGGTTAATCTTCAGATTAAAATAGCCTTTTCCAACACAATTGACCATTCATTGTATGAATTGCAGTCTCACGACTCAGTTTTATATTTATGTCTAAAGTCTGATTGCAGACCAGCTCAAATCTGGATTTCACTTTCTTTTGGTTTGTATTTGTTTGAACCGCCTGGTTGCTGTAAAGGGTAAATTGGCAAGCACAAATCCCGCCACAGAAGTAAATAATTAAAACGTGTGTGTAAAGGTTTCAAACCAACACCATGAAGACCGGCCTGAGAAGATCTGTTATAACGACTGGATTAGAGACCCTGCTCCTAGTAGCTCAGCAGGTAGAGCGGGTTGGCTTTTAACCGGAAGGTTGCTAGTTTGATCTCCGGCTCCTCCTAGCTGAGTGTTGAGGTGTCCCTAAGCAAGACACCTCACCCTGACTGCTCCTGACGAGCTGGCTGTCGCCTTGCGTGGTTGACTCCGCCGTCGGTGTGTGAATGTGTGCATGAATTGGTGAATGTCGCTTTGGATAAAAGCGTCTCCTAATTCCCCAAAGGTAAATCTGATATATAAAAGTGGAGTTTGAGTGACTCACCTGCAGACACTTAAAGGACTTGAGCTTGCTGAGGTTCTCCTTCAGGAACAGCAGGTAGATGCTCAGGTCGTTGTACCGGGGCGTGACCAGGCCCAGTGTCCCGAAGCCGGGCAGGAGCCCGTAGGGTTTGAGGAACCCGGAGCTCTGCCGCGCCGGGCCCAGGGCGGCGTAGACCACCAGGGGGGCGAGGAGGACGTACACCGCCAGGTTGGTGTAGCTGAGGAGCCGGAAGATCCCGACCGCCACCAGCTTACATTGCACCGCCTCCGGCACCACGCTGTCGTTCTTCAGCACGCCCGTGCGCAGGTCGCAGGGGAACTCGTCGGTGAGGGTGGCCAGCGTGATGTAGTAGCCCAGGTAGGTGCAGGCGAGGACCAGGATGAGGAAGGTCAGGCCCCGGCAGGCCAGGTACTTCAGCACCAGGTCATGGGAGAACCGCTTGGTCTTCAGGTACTGCTCCACCAGAGGGTATTTGAGGCAGCCCTCGGCCAGGTCCAGAGCACCGCTGAGAGGGGATAATGGGGTTGGTGTTGTTGTCTGATCTTTGATCACCAAATAGGACTCGCAAATTAATCTTGCTCTCGCAAATATTCTATAAAGTTTTTTATTTCGTATTATAACTCACAGTAATAACACAGTACTGACCCTGACATTTTTTTTAATTTATTATAATGCTTATTTTTTTATTTTTATTTATGGTTATCTTGTTCAGAATTCACCTAGACTCTGCATTGCCTCCCCCCTTACCCACACCCCTCTTACGCACTTATTGTATGTTCTATGTCCTGGCACTTAAACATAGCATTGTGTAGCGTCTTATCCTAGCTCTCTTTGTTGTATACGGAGAATGGGTTAACCTAGTGATTGTTAGTGCTTGGCACTAACAATGTTGTTTCTACGAACATCCTTACTGTACCGACAGCAATATATATTGTTGTTTCTCTTTCTTCTGACAAATTCTTCTTCTACTTATTAAGTAAGTCGCTTTGGCTAAAAGTCCTAAATGTAAATGTAAAGGTACCCTTCTGCGTCTCCAGATGTGTCCTTGTTCTCCAGCGCTGCCAGGTTCTTGGCCAGTTTGATGGCCTGGTTGTAGAAGCGGTCTAGCTCCTCCATGATGAAGTTGAGGTCGGAGGAGAGGTGAGGCTCTGCGGTGAAGCGCCAGATCAGGGCAGGAATGGACATGAGGGTGGCCAGCAGCAGCAGGATGTATGGGAAGAACTGAGGAGACACACGTGTTTGGGTTCGAGGAAGAATTAGACAGAGGTTTAAAGACACAAAATAAAAGTTCAAATGAAATAATTAATAATGATCAGCTTAGCAACCGCAAAATATGTTGCATAAAGCTACCGTCAAACATAATACAAAGCCTCTGGCAATGGTAACATTTTACTTTTAGATTTATTTTAATCTTTAATCTATACTTAGAGTTATGTTAATCAGAAAAGTCAGCAGCTTCTGTATTAAGACACTTCTTTTATTTCCTTAAAAAACTTCAACAACAAATTCTTCCATTCTTCTCTTCTTTCATTTCTGTCTCTTCTTTCATTTCTGTGTGTCTTCCAGCCATATTCCAAAAGTAGTATGAGCAGGCCTTTTGTGCTCTACTTTCCTATTCTGCTCTTCCCCTCTCTGCTAAACTCTTACAACAACTGTCCCTACCCCACTGTCCGTCTATGTATAACACTATTGATGAGTGTTATACATAGTTGATGGTTTGGGCCCCGGGCCACAGGGTACCTTGTGGAGCCATAGCGGGGAGCTCTGGGCCTGCTGCTGCAGGGCCGCCCAGCAGAAGTTATCCACGTAGAAGGCCTGTCGCCAGGAGAAGTTAGTGGGAGCGAAACAGCTGATCTGGGTTCCTGTAGGACGAGAGGAGGAGACATGTGATATTAGCTGTTATGGGGGAATAACTCTAAGTCTGCAAAGGGTAGTGATGCAGTCGGTTGACCTTACAGTGGAAGATGGTTTGACCCACATGTTGCTCTTCGTTTCTCACAGAACCGTTCTTATGGTTCATACAATTGTTGTTTTTTAATGTAAATGCTGAAGGTGTCAAGCCGGTTTTGAGAACACCCAACCTTGCTGGTTTAAGTCAGCAACGACATGATGTTATCATGGGTGTTAATTATAATATAATTTCAATTGAGCCAATCAAAGGTCTCTGTGCACCCATGTGAGCCCTCTCTTCGGTCACTCTGTCTGCCCTCATCAAGTTCAGAACCGGGCTGCTGGGGTTCAGGGGTATCCACAGAATCTGCCCCAGCACACATTGCATCCCTCCTAATAATGCCTTGTTGTACCCGCTCTCTCTTTGTAGCGCAATAATGAAGGGCTTTTGGTGTCTCCACTGTGTGGAAGTAATGCACAACGAGCCTCTTCTCATGCTTGGTTTCACACAGGAGAGGGCAGATCCTTCACAGATGGACCTACCAGGGGTCAGCAGGCTGGCTCTGTTACCTCCTTCAAATCTCTCCTAAAAACACACTTCTTCAGAAGTGTTGGTTATTCTTTCAACGTTACTTTACTGTACTTTACTTGCTTTATTGTGTTTCAGTAATTCATACCATGCTTGTCATTATAACTGAGTCCATTGTACTTGTATTTGTATCTGGTCCTTTCTCTTGTTTGTCTGGGTGAAGCACTTTGTAACATGAACTCATCAATAATAGAAGTCCTCCTGCTCCATATGATCTGCGGAGCCATCACAGCCTTTAAAGATCATGTGAGGCCTCAGCTCTTCCAGGAATACCCTCACTCTCACTCAACCTATGCTTGCTTGTTTATTGACGTCTCTCTTGACAGTCTCCTGAGCACTAACAGTTTATTGAACGAATAAAATAACACAAATTAACCCTTGCTTTCTATTCTATCATGCACTCATATTAAACGTTTCCCCCGTTTCCAAATCTCTTGTTTGTTCCGTTCTTTATCTTTTTAGTGAGGGAATCATTTTGGATGCACATTGCTATCAAAGTGTGTAAATGTTACTCAAATATAGCTATTGAGAGTCAAGGAAGGCGGAGCCTCTGGGATAGCGGGCTATGACTGCAAGTCCAATAATGCACATGGCACATAAGGCAACACCAATAGAGGATACAGGACGGGTGCATGGAGGATTACGAGAATAATGACGATGTGATAATGATAATGTTATTATACTATTTTCTCACTGTGCTCCGTTCAGGCTGTCCATAGTTATTTTGAGTCATAAAGTGCCACTGAGAACGCCGGAAGGGAGGAGTCAGGCGCGCCTCCCCTCCAGCCCGGCAGCCTATCGCCCCAAAGGCCTTTTAAACAAGTCGACTTTATTCATAGTATTCACCCTGGTTACGTCAGGCCGGTGGGGCTCAAATAAAGACGTGTCTGAACGCACATGAAGAAACCCTGCAAAGGCATGTAGGTTTAATTTCATTACCGTTAAGACGACATTGTAATGCATGCATAGTTGAGGAGGATCTTGCAGATGGGGTTCAGAGATAACGTGTTGGTGTTCAACTCACCCACTGATACTTCTTGAGCGAAAGCCAAGGAGATGAGGAACAAAGGAAGCCCCACGGCCAGACAGCTCACTATCTTGTCCACGGCCAGCTCCAGCCGCAGTCCCTTGTACTTTGACTCAGTGGGGTCCTTGAGTAGAAAGTCGGAGAAGACGTATTCTGTGGCTACGTGGGCTATCGCCATTGTGACTGGGAACAAAGGCAACAAATCACTAATTGAAGTATCAATATCCGGCGCTATAACAACCAGTGTGTATCTGTTCCCAGGCACTTCTTCAATGCGCGTTCAATTCTCGTTGGTTTATTTAATGTCGTCTGTTATTCATTGGACCACTTATCCCGTTACCGTTACTGTACCCTGAATAAGAAGCGTCGGGGTAACGGGGCGCGATGCGGTGTTAGTGTGTTGGTCCGCCGCTAGGGGGCGCTGTTCTGCCTCTACACGCACCTGCTGCTGCGGGGGTACAGGGTTAGTCTGACCGCTCGGCCAGCCGCTAGGGGGCGCTGTTCTGCCTTTACAGGAGATACAAAAATATATAATAATTCCTTTATTCGCTTTAATCCAATATTTAATGAACGAGTTGAGGATTATTTTGAAAGCATCGCAACGTCCAATGAAGAATTATAAAATAAACCGTTTAAAACCCAAATAATCAGTTTTCAAAAATTGTTTTAACATTACATTTACAACCATTAACCAGTAGGTCCGTTATAACAAAGTGTATTTAGATTACGGCTCAAGCCAGGGCTTGAATTTAAATTATAACAAATAAATTGTAAGTATAATGATGACCAAACCAAACGAAAATCTAACCAAAACGGGACCCATGAGTGTATATTTCATATTTAATAAGCAACATATTGCATATCATAAAGTCTGTGGCGTGTAGGAGCGTTGTTATCGTTTACGACAGCTGTGGGTCATTTGCGACAGATGAGGCTGATTTACGACGGTCGTAGGTTACAAAGGCTCTAGCCAGGGCTTGAATTTAAACTATAACAAATACATTTTAATAATAACGATGATATCTCTTACTAAAACGGAACCCCATGAGTATATATCGCATATTTAACAAGCAACATTTTGTATTTCATAAATTATTTGTCGTGTTGAAGTGTTGTTATCGTTTACGACAGCTGTGGGTGATTTGCGACAGCTGAGGCTGATTTACGACAGTGGTTGGTTACAAAGGTAGCAGTTTCTCCTGGTTCGGGGGAGAAACCGGCCGGAGGGAGATGTAAAAACAGACAGAGTCAGGTATGAAGGGTCAGAAATAATCACTACTAAGGTCCTCTTTTTAAAACCATGAAGTGTAAGCACGTCGATGGTCGAACAGTGTCCGTATTGGGTATTAAAACCGGGTCTGGGGTAGCCTAGCTCAGGATGCTAATGTTGATCAAATAGCTCAGACGTGCTAGGCTAGGCTACTCACTGAGTTAATCAGAGCAGATGCTTACATCATTTAATTATCGATAAATGTCGATTTGGTTGTCATTTTTGTGGTGCTTTGCCGACTAGTTCATGTAGTTCACTGTTATCTGATAGTGTCTGATATATCGAAAGTGAAACTGCCCTCCTTCATGCTCAAAGCTTCCTGGACTGTTTATGTTTTATATATTTTATGTACTATATTATTTATCTGCTGTTGGTTTAAATGTCGCCACAAGTATTCACTGCGTACCTCGCAACATATAACATACAACACATACATATTAACATACAATATATAACCTATTGAAGCTATGGTGGTCAACCTAAAGAGTTAACTTATTATTATTACTTATTACCACTGTCTTAGTTTCTCTTATTATGACTATTTAGTTAATTTTATTATTGTGATCTATGCTACATATTTTTACATATATTAATTTTTACTGATCTTTATTTACTTTATCTTGTATTGTTGCTGCTATGTGGAACCAAGCCTACGTATTGTACTCTTGTGTACTTAATAAGATGTACAATAAGATGTAATAAAATTAATTCTGATTCTTGATTCTAATGGCGCTGTGGGATTTCAGGAAAACATGCAAGAGAAGAGATACGACTGTGCCTTGAAAAAACCTTCTCGGTTGGACGATGGAAGGACTGGGAAAGAAGCCATCCACCTGCAGCCCTGATCCCTTCCACTGGACCGGTCCTCCAGGGAACGAGACTCTCCTCTGGAAACTCAAAGACTGCTTCTCCTCCTTTGAGAAGGCCAACTCCTCCTTCACCCAACAACAAGTATGTCAGGTTCTCTATACCGCTGTACGTATCATGTCGGTGGGGATACTTGTGTGTATAGATCAGTCTCTGACTATTATTGGGTGGAATCCTGCGAACAATGTTCGGAAATTAGGTAGAACTTTTTTTCTACTCCTGTTAAGCATAAACAGATTAATTTGGAAATTGTATTTGATGAAATGCTGAACTATGCTGTGTTGTAACACTTTCATCTCGGTTAAATCATTTGTTCAAGGTGTTTTGTTTATGAACGGCAACTAAAGATAATTTCGTAGACTATTAATCAACTTTTTTGTGTTTTAGATTCATCGATTACTAAATTAGTCTGTAATATTTAAAAAATCTAAGCAAATGCCATCACAAGTAAGATAACGACTTCAGTATAGTAACGTTTATATAATATAATATAATCTATAATATAATATATATAATAATTATATATAAGTATCGATTTCAGTATATTATCAAAATACAGTCAAATACAGTTTTTACTTTAAATGATATATTTTAATTTTTTTTTAATAATTCAATAATTTAAAATGAAGTCCATGGTTTGCTGACCACTGATTACTTTAATTTAATCTCCCCCCAGACCATGGAGAGCAGACCGCCTGTGCTGGAACTGAAAGACGTCCCCCCTCCTCCATATCACGTGTCTTCCGCCTCGTCCTCCCAGCCCTTCCCCCTGGCCCCTCTTCCTCCGCCCCCGCCCTGCTTGCCCATGCCTACGCACCCAGCGGCGCCCCACAAGCACCCACCCTGCTCACAGCTACAGCAGGGGCCTAGCCCCAAAGTAAGCATTTGCACTTGGTGTGACCACTATGATGCTGTGGGCTACGGGGCCTTTGGGGAGAAGAGTCTCATCCACAACAGTAGTAATACAAGTGGCCTCGTCTCCAGCTACATGATCCCTAGCACCTATAACGCCGCCCTCGGTGGCTGTGCGGGACCCGCGGCCTGCGCCCCGGCGCCGCTCCTCAATTTGTACCCCAACAGCCCTGCTAGTCGAAGTACAAACGAAGCCAGTAATGCGTTGTACAGTCCGGCGGCCTTCCAGCTCCCGTTCCCCTCCTGCGTGGCTACGTCCCAGCCCACGCCCTCTCACTCTTGTTCCTCCTGCTGCACGGGCTTCCTCCACCCCTACTCCAACCTGTCTCTGCCCTGCAGCCAAGCCAGCCTCCCTCCTTCTTCTTCTACTTCTTCAGTGCCTCTGGCCCCACCTCTGTCCTCTCTGTCCACCCTTCCCCCTCATCTGCACGGCTCCTCTGGGTGCTGCTGCCCGTGTGGCACCGGCTGTGGCCGCGCTCTCGCAGAGACCCAGAGACCCCTCCTTCACGGTGACCTCCCACCCACCAGTACAGCACAGTACGGCTCTCAACCTAGGCACCTCAATGTAGAATGCATGGTTTGTCTGAAGGGGTCTCACTACTGCCAGGAGTGCCTGTTGAAGGTTGGTGGAATTACTCTTATTCACTGGGGAAGTCTGTTTTTGTGTGCGGGTCAAATAATATTACTGTAGGCCGGTTGGATGTGCATGTGGTGGGTTAAACGTTGGTTTATTGAAATGTTGTTGTTTTTCTAATGGATGTCTTCCTATGCGTGTGAAGCCTGTGAATGGGTGTTTGCCAGAGTCGGATAAGCTGTGGCCCATGGTCCCCCACCTGGCCTCGAGGAGCACCCCCCTCCCCATCCCAATGTGTAACGGCTGTGGCACCCAGTCGGACGGCCGGCTGCGGCTCCCCCAGACCAGCTTGGGCAAGGCCGGACACAAGTTCGGTCAGTGGAGTTTACCAGCATGCAAACCGTTTGATAGGAGCTAGATCACATGGGAGTTAAAACATAATGTAACTTAACTGTTATTAGCACATATCAAATTATCACTTATGACTTGGCTTATGTGTTACAACACACCCTTTGCTTCACAAGTTAACACATAAAAACCTTACAAAACATTTCTTTGATTTCTACTAAGAGCTTTGGAGTTTAGTTGCACTTAGGCTGAACTGAAGATGAACTGTTTGTATATTCATACTGTAATTTCCTGACTATAAGCCGCGGTTTATACACAAATTAAAAAAAAATTCATAATGCGGCTTATGCATGGGTGCAAAATACATGGGAAAACCATTTCTAAAAATCCATTTTCAGTTAATTAGGTTATTTAAAAAAATCGTACCTCTACTTTAAGTTCTACCTTAACATCTCACGTGTTTCCTGAAACGTTCTTTGCTACGAATCTCTTTCGTACTTTGTTTGTTGGCAAGGTTGGTTTGAAGCGCTCGTAGAACCTTCTTAGCTCTACCGTAGTGATGATTCAGCTCCTGCCGCTAGTCTCCACCACTGTACAGTAACCTTTAGAAATCCCTGTTGTGCATGGAACTGCCACATTGGCAGTGTTGTCTTTCACCAATATACAGTACAGTAGGCCTACATATACAGTACAGCAGGCGAGGTCAGCTCGACTCGCTTATGCTGACGTTTCAAATAAATCAGCACCAATTTACCTTGATCTTCAACTGTAGCCTTGCTGAACTCCCTGCATCCTCTGAGTCTTTATTCCTTTTTTCCAGATTCATATGGTGGTCTTATCATGGTAAACTAGCTCATCGTCAGGTGTTTAACAGCGACACACACTCGGAGACAGTAAAGAAAGACGGGTCCTGTAGCTGCTACGTGCGTTTGATGTGCTCTCGCTGTTCTCCTGCACAAAAATGTGCACGTGCAGTAGGCCTAGTCGGTCTTAGCGTTAAGGGGATTATCATCGATTTGCAGTGACCTTTTGGCTGAAGGGTTTTGTATGCCTATTCATTACGTAATTAGTGGTGATAATTAGGGTGCGGCTTATGCACAATTCAGTTTTTTGTTAATACATAAATGAAAGGCTTGCAGTTTATCCACGATGCGGCCTATATGTGGGAAATTACGGTAATACATTAGACTTGTACAGCGCTTTTCTAAATACTCAAAAGATGCTTTACAGGGTGAACACAAAATAAAAATGTTGTATAAGAACGTTTATAAAACGGGTGGCTTAAATCAAGCGATCTGATTGGTTCCCATCTGTTGTATATTGAGCATATGACGCCCGTTCAGTTTACAGAGTTCAGTATCACTCCGCGCCTAACTTGAACTGTTGTTTATTTATATATTAAAAGCAATAGCATAGTTCACTGAAGCCTAAAAATATGTTGATTGCTGGAGAGGGGGGAAATGTTGTAAAGCAATAGGCACACGGTGAGTGAACTGGATAGTAGGCTAAATTTCCGGCAAACCAAGCTACAGTCTCTAGCCTAGCCTTCTCTCTGAAAGACATACACTTTGTAGGCAGCCAGGAGGGACTACTTTTTTGTATTCGTTAAAGAAAATGCTTTTCTCACTTTCTCGCTTTTTCAAAATTGGGTGTAGGGTTAGGGTTAGGGTTAGGGTGTCTATGACTTTAATTTCGCCATACTAAAGTAACCGTTTTATAAAAGTCGTACAACGCCCCTTAACTGTGATATAATGAGAACATACCACAGCCTGTCGTGATCTATTGCGTAAATATATAAGTAAAAAGAGAGAAAAATCAAATGAAAAGATAGAATAGGATAAAATAGGTAGTTAATAGTTTGTAGTTGCCATTGGCACCCTATAACATATAATTGAGTAGTTTTCCATCGCCTAAAGCCATGAATCCTAACCCCTAACTCCTCCCCCCAGGCTCCCCTGATAGCGGCGGTCCAGAGAACACGCCCCCCGTGGGCGTGTTCTGGGACATCGAGAACTGCTGCGTCCCCAGCGGTCGCTCGGCGGCGGCCGTGGTCCAGCGGCTGCGTGGGCGGTTCTTCCAGGGCCACCGTGAGGCCGAGTTCATCTGCGTCTGCGACATCAGCAAGGAGTGCAAGACCGTTATCCAGGACCTCAACAACTGCCAGGTACGCCCGCCACGCCTCTCTCCAGGGGGCCACACACACGTTTAGGGGGGTGGAGGGGGCGACCCGGAAGCACGTGTACTGTAACTGTTGTCTGCCCCTGTTAGGTCACCGTTGCCCACATCAACGCCACTGCCAAGAACGCCGCTGACGATAAACTCCGCCAGAGTCTGCGTCGCTTTGCAGAGACCCACGCAGCCCCTGCCACCGTGGTGCTAGTGTCCTGTGAGTAGAGATGTTCCCATTCCATGTTTCCCTTTCCTGATTCCGATTCCTGCACTTGAGTATCGGCCGATACAGAGTATAAACCGATAAAGCATCTAGCATTTTGACTACTGACTTTTTCTTATTGAAGGGTTCTCTTATGATGACGGCAATTTCTTTTCGGTACAAGATCATTTACGTTCATAATTATTATAACAAGACATTTGTATTCTTGTAGTTAAGCGTGAGCATCCATGTTTTTCTGGCTTGGCAGCTCGATCGCACGCAGGTCGGAGATGCCGTGTTTCTCATTCCGATTTTCAGCTCCGACCGTTAACGAACGCAGCATAACATGTTCTCTGCCTGTGTAGTAAACGAGTCGTGTGATGGTATCGGATCGGTGCATAGACTTGCGTTCTCGCCGATACCCGATACTGTATTTTAGGCAGTATCAGAGAAATTTGCGATACTGGTATCGTAATAACTCTACCTGTGAGTAGACCTCCGGACCCACGGCCGCACCCACACATCTTTACCTCCCGGGGTCGGTGATGGAAAGGTCGCCTACGTATCAACTGACTGTCCTCCCCTCTTCCAGCGGACGTGAACTTTGCCAGCGAGCTGAGTGACTTGCGCCATCGCCATGGTTTCCAGGTCATCCTGGTGCACGGCACCCACACCTCCCCGGCCCTGCTGCAGCACGCCCACCGGCAGGTCCCCTTCCTGGAGATCACGGCCGACCTGCCGCTGCGCGTGCCCCTCAAGTCCCAGGTAGGCCCCCTGTGCTCTCCGTTAAGCGCTGCTGCTGTGAATGTTGAGGTGAAGTTGTGGTGGGAATTTTGCACCACGTCATTCTTTTCGGTGTAAACCGTTTAAGAATGAAGAGTCATCCAAACTTATAACAATAGGTCAAATTTATGTTATGTTTAAGTAATAAACCTATGATAACATACGACAAACTTGCAATAATCCGAGGCCTCAGATGGGAGTTCGCCCTGGGTCCCTCTAATGCAATGCATTGGTAAAAGCAAGGACTTCTTATACAGTGGCAGACAGGTCTCAGGATGCTGAGAACAGCTCTGCTTCCCAATGAACTCGTATTGGTTAACCAGATGGTAATCAACAATAGATGGAACTCCTCAGGATCTCATAAAGAGGGGGGGGGGGGGGGGGGCGTAGCGGTGACTTCTCAGTTGGAGCCTTTGACCCTTGACCAGCCCAAGGGGGTCAGGGAAAAGGCACATGTCAGCTAGAGAAACAGAATGTGAAAATATAATTTCCTGATAAGAGGTAAGTTGATAGGGCCGTGGGCGGTTATATCTCATGTGACTCTGGACTCGTACCGGGTGCCGTCATGCAGATGAAACGCTGAGTCACGTTCCGGTTGTACCCTGACGAGAAGTCCATCCCTCTCACCTTTGCCCGTCCAGATAGTTACACCAGTGCGACACACATTGCTATTATACAAATCTGTTCACATAAAAGAAAAAAAAATCCCACAAACCCAACCCCAGACTGGGACGCTCTGTGTTCCTCCTCCCCTCCCCCCAGCCCAGTTTCAGCAACCTCTATGTGCACAACCTCCCCGTCGCCTGCGACAAGAGCCTCCGCGGCGCCGTCAAGCTGCGGCTCCGGCGGCTGTCGGACAACTGCGGCGGCAAGGTGCTGAGCGTGTCCAAGGGCACCGCCGTGCTGCGCTTCGGCAGCCTGGACGCCGCCGAGCGCGCCTGCAAGCGCATGGAGAACGAGGACGTGTTCGGCCACCTCATCCGGCCGTCGTTCTCCCCGGTGGGCCCCCGGGCCGGCGGCGAGGCCCCGGGCCCCACGCCCCGGCTCGTGCCCCAGGCCCCGCCCCTAGCCGCCCCGCCCGCCGCCTACGTACCCCCCGGAGCCCCGCCTGCCCCCGACCCTGCCCCGCCCATGTCCTCCTCCTCTTTTCTTCCCCTGGAGCCCACCAGGTCGCCCTGGAGGCTGCGGCAGGGGGCCCGGCCCTGCCAGACATCGGGGCCCCTGGCTGAGAGGCCCTACAGTCCCAGGAGGGGCTGTAGCGGGCCGCCCGGTGGTCCCTCGGCCCCGTCCCCTCAGGTCAGCAGCCGTCCGGTGGGAGTGCCTGCTCCCACTCCCCTCCGTGCCGACCCGCCCACTAACCCTGTGCTGTGCTTGTGTGAGCTGCTGTCGCTGTAGTGCTGTCTCTGTAGTGCCGTGGCTGTGCTAGCATGTGGCTGTGCTTGCATGCATGTGGCTCCCGACTAATCATGTGCATGTAGCGTCCGTCATTCCGCCATTCCCCCATTCCCCCTTTTTTGTTTATGGTTCCTTATGTGCTTTATTTGTGTGTACCTCTCCTTCCGGCTTCATTCCAATGCATTATTATTCCCTGTGCTCAAATGCCTTGTTTGTTGTTTGTTCCGTCTTTGCTATGCCGTTCCTCAACAACATCTTCATGCTTGCTTGCTTCTAACCAATCAGAGCTGAGGGAACTCCTAGAGAACCAACTGACGGAGCTCCGGTCGCCCCCTCGGCTTTGATGATCCTCCTCCCCCACAGTCCGTCGTCTCCCGCCGCGTCCCTAAATGAACGCTCACGGTTCCCCCTTTGAAACTGTTTTCTGCTCACGTCGCTCTGGTGCAGGAGCTGGGCAGTGGAGACGCCAAACCCAAGATGGTCTTCCTCCTGGAGAACGCCTGCAGCCCCATCACCACCGGCTCACCCCCCCGCAGTGGTGCTGACTCCGCCCAGGAGCGACTGCCTAAGCCTGGGCTCATCGGAGAGTCCATGTACAGAAGGAGGTATAGTGAGGAGAACACGCTGAATGTTTATAATGAAACATGTTATAGGTCTCTCAAATCATCTGCATCACTTTCTTTCTCTTCATGTTTATTTTAACCAATAATTTTACTCAAATTGGTGATCTGCGTGTTATTGGCTCACAGCAAACACACTCTGCCAGCATTAATCAACTCTTCCCGGTGTCAAGACGTACTAGAATATCTGGACACCACTGTTCTGTGACAAAGTGTCTTTGTAGACTTCATTGTGCATGTGTGTTTCTACAGCCACTGTAGAAACACACTTAAACATTATAGTGTACTACTAATACTATTACACAACTCATTGCAATCCCCAAGATTAATCCACCCGTGTGGATGGAAACGCACTCATCTTGTAGAACATCGCTAGAATGGAAACTTTCTATTATGGTTTCCGGCCCAGGCTCTGCGCGGTCTCCACCTGAAGTTCTGCTATAAACTAGCAGGACTTCTGGATCCACGGTGAGCCAGCGGTGACCCCTCGGACCTCCTGACCCTTGTGTCTCTATTTGTTCCTTTCCTGTGTCTCCTCAGGGGGGACAGTTCCAGTCCTCGGCGGACACTGGAATCTCCGTCAGAGCGAGGGGACCGAGGCTCCCCTGAGTTCCTGGTCAGCACGCCCTCCGCCTTCAGCAAGCTGAGCCTCCACCGCAGCTTCAGTCCTCTGGGCGTCTCTCAGGGCTCCTGGTCCTCCAGGTGAGACCAGTGGCCTGCTTTGACGTGATTCAGTTCAGTTCAGATTCATGAAATGTTTCCCTGTTTCACATACTTCATACTGTGACTTCACCATCCCATCAAACCCCTTCACACATCTCCTCAATTCTCTCATAGACTCTGCTTAGCACCCCCCCCCCTCCCCCCCCTTGGTTCTATGAACATCCTTACTGTACCGACAGCGATAAATTGTTGTTGTTGTTTCTCTTTCTTCTGACAAATGGACTTATTGTAAGTTGCTTTGGATAAAAGCATCTGCTAAACGCCCTAAGTGTAAATGTAATTCTGAGTCAAGATGGCAGGACTCTGTTCTCAGAAACTGTTGTCATGCATCACAAACTTAACCTGATCCCTCTCCACCCCCCCCCCCCCCCCTTCTAGGAGTGTGTCCCCCTGCCTCTCCGGCCGCTCCTCCCCTCTCCTCCCGGGCCCCCGGACCGGACCTAGCCCCGGTCCAGACGGCCCCGCTGAGTTCCTGCGGGACAGCCCCGAGGTTCAGGTGTCCAACCTGGACTACAGGATGTCCCGCAAGGACCTGCAGCAGACACTGATGCACTGCTTCTCCCGCTACGGCAAGGTAGATAATATGACACGGTGTTCAGCCTCGGTGTGTGTGTGTGTGTGTGTGTGTGTGTGTGTGTGTGTGTGTGTGTGTGTGTGTGTGTGTGTGTGTGTGTGTGTGTGTGTGTGTGTGTGTGTGTGTGTGTGTGTGTGTGTGTGTGTGGCGAGTTTGGTTTCTCAAGCATGTTTACAACTTCAGTAGTGTTCGTAATCTCCCTTGGGGATAATATGTGCCCAGAACATACCATTCCTCCTGGCACAAAGCACAGACAACACCCATGCTAGGACATACCGTCACAGTGTTGTGCAAGTGTTGAGCCTCTCTACAGAATGAGGCTTCAGTGGCTGTTGCTAGGCAGACCTTTTGAATGCTATGTGCAAATCAATGTATTAAATATTATGTCTGTGTGTGTGTGTCAGGTGACCTGTGTGGAGCTCAGCCCCCACACCGACTACCAGCTGAAGGCCACGGTGCAGATGGTGTTTGTGCAGCAGGCCATTCTCGCCGTCAGCGGTATGCAGCGCTACAAGATCGGAGGCAAGCGCATCCACGTGTGTCTGGCCACCGGGGGCAGCAGCAAGCCCCTGGCCAACCTGGGGTACGTCACCGCCTGGCTTCCTGTCAGACCCCCGTGAAGGGACGGGGGTCTGCATGATGGTTTTGTTTTCTGGTTCTGCTGTTGAATGAAACAACAACAATTTTCATGGTAAATTTGAGCCAAAAACCATATCATCTTATCTGTGCCTTTCCTATCGTGCAGCTCTGAGATCATCGGGATTCTCCACGACGCTCCGGCCAACTGCCTTCCTCTCTCCAAGTTCACAGAGCTCTATGAGAAGAGGTAACCGACCTGACGTTACGCCACACCCCTCTTACGCACTTATTGTATGTTGTACGTCATGACACTCAATGTATGCACTTATGATAACTCTTAGACAGTTTATACAGAAATGATTGATGAGGTGCAAATTCCCACCACATACTATAGTGATTGTTAGTGCTTGGCACTCGGTTCTATGAACATCCTTACTGTACCGACAGCGATATATTGTAGTTTCTTTCTTTCTGATAAATGTACTCATTGTAAGTTGCTCTGGATAAAGGCGTCTGCTAAATGTAAATGTAAATGATCACTTCACTTTTAGATAGACCATTGACCCGTCACACTGAAACTCCACCGGCTCCATCGTGTCCGACTACATCTCTCACTCTCTTCTCTCTCCTACGGTGCAGATTCTCCCGTAAGCTGGCGGTGGGGGACCTCTACCGCCTGCCGGAGGTGGTAGCGGTGCGTGACCAGGGCGGGGCCAGGCTGGTGTGCCTCCTGGCGGGCGGCCAGGCCCGGCAGAGCCCCCTGGGATCCTCCCAGTCCCAGGATGCGTCCTCCTCGGTGGGCAGCAGCCCTGTGGTCTTTGAGGAGCTGGAGTACCACGAGCCCGTCTGCAAACAGCACTCTACCCTGCAGGACTTCAGGTCAGAGCAGGGCCCTGTACACACACACACGCCTCCTTCAGGGGTCCTGGCTGATAACGTTATGTAATGCTGCCCGGGCGTATCCCCATTTTATGAGCCAAATAACGTATATTCATATGGGCGGCATGTGGCTCAGGAGGTAGAGCGGGTTGACTTGTAACCGGGAGGTTGCTGGTTCGATCCCCGGCTCCTCCTAGCTGAGTGTCGAGGTGTCCCTGAGGCCCTCACCCTGACTGCTCCTGATGAGCTGGCTGTCGCCCTGCGTGGCCGACTCCGCCGTATTGTAATGTTGATTATATGAACAAGACCTCTGCTGTTTGTTGTGTGTGTGTGAGCCGGTGTTCAAAGCCCGCCTTGTGGTTTGATTCATCATTACAGTGAGGCGGATTTCGACCCCGACTCGTATCAGATCCCCTTCGTGACGATGTCCCTGAGAGCCATGGCCCCCCAGGTCCACAACCTGCTGCAGTCCCACGACGGAACCCTCCCCCTGCTCAGGTACACACCGTCTCTGGGGTCCAGTGACTGTTCAGTCATTCAGGAGGGCTGTAAGGGAATGTTGTTAAGGAGTAGGTAGGGTGTCCTGCTATAGGAAGTTTGCAGGTAAACCGTTGTCATTAGAGGTTCAAACCCACACCCTTTTATCTAGTATTTCTACACCCTAATAATACTACTACTACTACTACTACTACTACTACTACTACTAACTAGTACTAACAATTGTTAGTGCTTGGTTCTATGAACATCCCTTCTGTACCGACAGAGATATATTGTTGTTACTTTTTCTTCTGACCAATGTACTTATTTTACTAAAACGCTAAAAGAGTCTGCTAAATGTAAATGTACTACTGTCCCTGACATTCACTATGCAGTAGGTCTTGAAATTATTGGGTTCATTTTGGGGCCGATCAAAAGAACACTGGACTCTTACTGTGTTTCTGTGTGTGTGACTCAGTTTCCCAGAATGCTATGCGGCAGAGTTCGGCCCGTTGCAGCTGGGCGATGAGACACAGGAGGGCGCTGTCTCCCTGGAGCACCTCATCACCTGCCTCCCCAGCATCACCGTGGTTACGGCCCAGAACGGCTTCAAGGTCATCAAGTGGATCCACAACAAGCCGCCCGCTCCCAACTCCGGTAGCTCACGACAACAACGACTTTAATCCTAGTTCTGACCTTGACTTTAGTTCACAGGATTAGTGAACAGGGCTTCTGTAGATCGTTTGGCAATATGTTTGTCTTGCTTTAGGGTTTAATAATTAAATGATGTCGCAAGATAAAACTGTATTCCAAAATACCAGTTTTTTGGAAAACAGATTTTGCGCAGCTAAAATGTTTATGAGGAAGAAGCTGATTTAAGGTGATTTATTTGTACTAGGTGTGGTTAAGTCAAAGTCTTAAGGAAAACATGCAAATGTGTCTCCATAACAACATGCATTGTTGTGTTTAGTTCATGGAAAGCACGAACTGTTCCTAGTTACCAAGGACAGGGTGGGGCTTACACACTTTGTTTAAGATCCTCAAAAGAGTGTCCTAGTTGACTTCCCACCCAGTGAGGTGATCTTTTATGGGCAGCATGTGGTTCAGGAGGTAGAGCAGGTTGGCTGGTAACCGGATGGTTGCTAGTTCAATCCCTGGCACTTCCTAGCGGAGTGTCAAGGTGTCCCTGAGCAAGGCACCTCACCCTGACTGCGCCTGACGAGCCGGCTGGCTCTCTGCGTGGTTGACTCCGCCGTCGGTGTGTGAATGTGTGCATGAATGGGTGAATGTGAGGGCAATATTGTAAAGCGCTTGGAGTGGCCACTGGTTAGAAAAGCGCCGTATAAATGCAGTCCATTTAACATTTGAGTCGTAACTGAAATATGGTTAGTTTAAAACCTCAAGTTTACCCGAACCACACATGTCAAACTAATCACCACCCCCACTTTGCCCACCAGAGCCGTGGATCCAGCGGTCCAAGAGCCCGGTGGGGAACCCGCAGCTGATCCAGTTCAGCAGGGAGGTGATCGACCTGCTGAAGAGCCAGCCCGCCTGCCTGCTGCCCATCCATAAGTTCATCCCCTCCTACCACCACCACTTCGCCAAGCAGTGCCGCGTCTCTGACTACGGCTACCCCAAGCTGCTGGAGCTGCTGGAGGCCGTCCCCCACGTCCTGCAGGTACGCACACGCAACCCAAGTACACACGCACCCCAAAGTGCAGGCACACTCACACTCCAACGAACGCATGCACACCCCAAAGCACACACGCACGTGCACACTCGAAGCACGCACGCACGTGCACACCACAAGGCACGCACGCCTGTGCACGCCCAAAGCACACACGCGCATGCATGCCCGCAGCACAAAAGCACATACTTTTGCTTGCTTGTTTTGCCCATATCATCAATCATCAATTCCATGTTAGCCAGTTATATAGTTCAGAATATACCATCCAGTCTTTTTCCCTAATAACTAAGGCTAGAGTAATCCAGATAATGTTGGCCTTGCATAAATCATATTGTTTTATAGAACTCTGATCGATAACCCGGTGTCCTGTACTGCTTTCTCCTCGGCGATGACCTGCAGTGATAACTGTAACATGTATATATGTAACATAAGCCTGACAAGGTTGTGTTGGCGTTCCTCAGATCCTGGGGATGGGCGCCAAGCGCCTGCTGACCCTGACCCACCGGGCCCAGGTGAAGCGCTTCACCCAGGACCTGCTCAAGCTGCTCAAGTTCCAGGCCAGCAAGCAGGTGGCCATCAAGGACTTCATGCAGGCCTACCACTGGTCAGTGCTCTGTTCTACAGCCAGACTCCAACAGATGGTTCACTTAAAATAGAAAGATGCACTTAAAAATAGTACTACACAATAGCATTGTGCATCTTATCCTAGCTATCTCTGTTGTATACGGGGAATGGGTTAAGTGATTGTTGGTGCTTGGCTCTTGGTTCTATGAACATCCTTACTGTACCAACAGCGATATATTGTTGTTTCTCCTACTTCTGACTAATGTACTTCTAAATGAAAGGGGGTTAGTAGTGAATGTATGTAGAATGGTTGTAAGTCGCTTTGGATATCAGCATCAGCAAAATCCCCTAAATGTAAATGTATTTACTAAATGCTCTCCTCCATACCGTTCTAGTCGCCCTGCTGCACGTCGCTTCAATAATTAATCTCTGGTGACATCTCTATGGTTTTATTGCTGGTTGGTTGGTTTGCTCTACACTAGAAAGCGTTTCTCACCCCCCCCCCCCCCTCCCCCCCCCCGTCCGCCTTCAGGTGTTTCTCCAGAGACTGGCGGGTCATGGACTACGGTGTCTGTGACCTGATGGACCTCCTGAACGAGATGCCCGACACCACAGTCACCATCACGAGGCAGGACACCCACCTGGTCATCTCCGTCCCCAAGAGAGGTCCGCATACACGCACGGATACCGTCTTAGGAAAAATATATACTTTTAGTTCAACTACTAATCCCAGCTCCTCTTCTTGACAGGTCGTTGATGGTCTGTGTTCTCATTGTAACTAGAGTTGTTCCGATACCATTTTTTACCTTCCCGAGTCCTGAACTTGAGTAACTGCCGATCCCGAGTATATACCGATACAGCATCTAGCATTGTAACTACTAACAGCACTTGTTCTTACTGAAGGGTTCTCTTACGGTGACGGCAATGTATAGCCAGTTCACTTGCTGTTGACCAATTTTAATTTTCAGAACAAGATCATTTACATTTATAATCTATAATAATACATTTGTATTATTGACGCGTTTCCCATCCCGACTTCCCACCCCCGACCGTTAACGAACGCAGCATAACACCGTAGTGTTTGTGATGTTCTCTGCCTGTGTAGTAAACGAGTCATGTGACGCTATCGGATCAGCGCATAGACTCTCGTACTTGTCGATACACAGTACTGCATTTTAGGCAGTATCGGAGGAATTTCCGATACTGGTCTTGGTATGGGAGCGTCTACAACTGTAACGTCTGGTCGTCCACAGAGCGCACCCCGGAGGAGATGGAGCGCACCAAGCAGTTTGGCAAGGAGGTGGTGGACCTGCTGAGGCACCAGCCCCACTGCCGCATGCCCTTCAGCAAGTTCATCCCCACCTACCACCACCACTTTGGGCGCCAGTGCAAGCTGACCTGCTACGGGTTCACCAAGCTGCTGGACCTGTTTGACGCCATCCCCGAGGTGCTCACGGTGCGTGTTGACAACCCCAACAGCTCTCTTCACCCGGGGAGATCATCACAAGTACAAATAGCGTAGTCTCGTATGATAGTGTATGGAGTTTTTAAACGGGTGTTTATGCGACGTTAAAGGGCTCTTGATGCACATTGTTTTGATAGTTGTTATTGGAAATTGATCCCTGTTCTCGTAATTAGTTTTTTCGTATCATAATAACAAGTGCCTAATGGTCTGGGTATTGAATCAGTGTCCGGATAGTGTAGTGGTTTGGGGATCGAACTCAGAACCCTTACTTGCAGGGAGTCGGATGTCCTGTAGTCGTCCAGGAGGAATCTGTCTGAATTCACGTCAATGTGTGAAGTCGGGTGTGGGAATGAGTGCATGAACGGGTGAATGTAAGTGCTACATTGTAAAGTGCTTTGAGTGACCACTGGTTAGAAAAGCGCGGTATAAATGCAGTCCCCTTTTTAACCAATTTAACATTGGGATCCCCCTGCTACCCTCCGTGCGTCCCCCTCCACCAGGTGCTGGAGTGCGGGGAGGAGAAGGGGCTGTCCCTGACGGAGGTGGAGCGGGTGAAGGCGCTGGCGGCCCAGCTGGTGAAGCTGCTGCGCTCCCAGAGGAACTGCTCTCTGCCGGTCAGCCTGCTGCTGGCCGAGTACGGCCGCACCTTCGGCTACGGCCTGCGGCTGCAGGACTACGACGCCGCCTCGCTGCCCGCCCTGCTGGCCAAGCTCTGCCACGTCGTCAAGGTAACGGGATCCACGCCGGGCCCCGGGGCGACTCCGGAGGTCGGGGGTTGACTCACCCTCGTCTTGGGTGGGTCGGGGGGAAAACGAGGTCGGGCGAGTAAGACGTAGGGCTGTAACTGTATGGACTAAAATTTATATCACGGTATGATTTGAGGCATAGACGATACGGTATTATATCACGGTATGTAAATGCTTCTGAAGGGGTAAAATACTGGTTAGACTGGTTCTTAAAGTATTTTAAGAACATTTATTGAGCAAAACTGCAATAGAAAAAAATGCTAATTCTAAGTTACTTCCAGTATGGATAGTATGGATTTCTTTCTCCACTTGGTCGCGGACCTTGCTGTATAGTTTTCGCATCTCAATTTGGCTGAAGTGTGGGCATGTAACGCGTACCTGGGATCGAGTGTTTTGATCATCTCTTTAAAGCCCTTTCTATCGATATTTTGAAAGGGGCATTTCACGCTACCAGCATCTGTCTCGTACGGTGAATGAGAGCTCGTGAAGGGACTATTGCGCAGGCTGCGCGCCTGCATGCCTGCGTGCTTGCACAATAGCATACTGCCTGAGAAGGCAAAAATAAGTTACGTTACTGTATTTACGTTACTTGCAGTCACACCGGCCTCATGGTATGGTCAAAATCCATACCGTAGCGCAAATTCACACCGGTGTACTTTCTATACCGTTTATACCGTACACCCCTAGTAAGACGCGGTTTGACCAATAAACCGCCTGCTATCGACTAGAGCATTCAAATAAGTGATGCTTTATTTTGCATTGCAAACATCATTGACTGATTGGTCCGTCACTCCCACTGGCTACATGGAACTCTTCCTCAAAGCCTTGTGCTGACCAAACAAACTAAAAAAGTTTGTTGCTATATTTGTTTTTATCTTTATGCATAAGGATATTTTTGTACGGGGATTGTTCCATATTAGGCTATTCAGGAAGTTCTTAACCTCCTGCTACTTTGTGTGTGTGTGTGTGTGTGTGTGTGTGTGTGTGTGTGTGTGTGTGTGTGTGTGTGTGTGTGTGTGTGTGTGTGTGTGTGTGTGTGTGTGTGTGTGTGTGTGTGTGTGTGTGTGTGTGTGTGTGTGTGTCTCTCTCTCTCTAGGTGGTGGACGGGGCGGAGGGGCAGCGCGAGGTGCAGCTGATCAACAGGAAGTCCCTGCGGCTGCTGACCTGCCAGCTGCTGATGCTGCTGATGTCCGAGGAGGAGGAGGAGGAAGAGGCGGGCGTCCGCGTGGAGGAGCTCAGCGAGCGCTACCTGGCCGGCCACGCCCTCAGCCTCAACCCCTGTGAATACGGCTTCCTGTCCCTCAGCGAGCTGCTCAAGAGCCTGCCCTACCTGGTGGAGGTGAGGGGGAGGGAGGGAGGGAGGGAGGGAGTGAGAGAACACAGTGTGGATACGAGGGGGTAGAAGACTGCAATGCCCTGGCAAAGGCTTTTTCATTTTGCTTTAGAGTAGAGAGAATAATAGAGTTGTGGTAATTTGCGAAGTTCATGTTGCACCCTGGAGTAGAGTGTAGATTGTTATAGGCTGTCTGTGGAGTGTTCTGTTTGAGTGTCTGGTTCTGAGACTGTTAATCCTTACATCATAGTTTTGAGATTTGTTTTCTTCCACAGACATTAGGATCGGATACGGTCTTGTTTTTGTCAAGATCCCATTAGCCTTCATTTATTCATGCATCCATTTGTTCTAGATACAAACTCCTTCTCATTCGAAGGCCTTGTGTAAAATAAGTACTTCTCCTGAAACCATGGCTCCCTCAGTCTGACCTTTTGACCTCGTTCCTCAGCTGTACCGGGAGGACGGGGGTCAGGACGGCGACCCGGCCGGCGGGGGGGCGGGTCACCGCGGGGAGGACTGGGTGCGTCTGACCCACCTGTACCAGTTTGCGCGGAGCGTGCGCGGCCTGCTGCACACCTACCACTACAACCAGATCTTCCTCACGGAGTTCTCCTCCGCCTACTGCAAGTTCACGGGCCGCAGCCTGGTGCCGCGAGCCTACGGCTACAGCAGCGTGGACGACCTGCTGGGCGCCATACCACAGGTGGGGATGGCTTAATAGTACTAGGGATGTTCCCATAACGTTTTTTTTCCTTCCCGATTCCTGAACTCGACTATCGGCTGACACAGAGTGCATACCGATACATTTTGTGAAGTTTAATTGCACGGCTAGATGGGTTCATGGGTTTATTTCTGCAGAGGAGTCTGCAGAAATCCTTCTCTGGACCAGCCTATAATTTCTTGCTGGTTTCTCTTTTTCTGGGCAAGCAACCGCCACGCTGACACCCACGCACCCCGTGGGTGTGTTCAAATGATTAATGACTTTAAAGACGTGCTTGGATTGGTGAGAGGGAGGGAGGGAGGGAGGGAGGGATGGATCGAGGCGGTGGGGATCAGAGCAGCTATTTTCAACCTTCCTAAACTTTGAAAATAGGCTATCTTGTCAAAGCTAGTCTTGCATATCGTAGCTTTAGTGTCTGATTTCTCGTTGAAGTTGTGGTTTGTTGCAACTTGACCTTTGACCCTTTGTCGTCTTGTCCCTGTCAGGTGGTCTGGATCAAAGGTCACGGCCACAAGAGGATTATCGTTCTGAAGAACGATATGAAAGGTAAGGAGGTCCTGAATCAACAGCTTCAGTAGACTACTGGCCTGCCTGCTCTCGGGTCTCATGTGTCTTCATGGAGGGTTTCTAGTCGTGGTGTTGATGTTCTTAGAGCAGGTTTATGTCCCTGTTGGTTTGATGGACTGTTTGTCATGATGTTGTTGTTGTGTGTTCAGTGAGGACCAGCTCAGCGGCCTCAGACCCCTCCCAGCCTGAGGGGGGCGGCGACAGCCAGAGCACCAGCCCCACCAGCCTGGCCGACTCAGGGACCGGTTCTCCAGGTACACCCCTGCTCTGCTGACTGAATGCACTGTGAACATGAAGTGACAATACGACAAAAGAGCTTAATTTTACAGTGTGGATTTTAAATGTTCTCTAATTGCCTGTGGTACGTTTAACTGCAGGTGAAATGTCTGATGGGGATTAATAACTTCTCTTTATATGCAGCAGCTTTTTCAAAACATGCAAATTTTACTGCTTAAAAACAGTATTGGAAGACAAAGATACATAACTATAAGGAAACGTAGCCCCTATCAAAGACAGGGGGAGAGGGAAATGACGAGCCAAAATCGGCCGATGCCAATACACGTAAAGAACGCAAATATCGGCAGATAATATCGGCCGGCCGATATATTGGTCGATCACTAGTTTGAACCGTTCTCTGTCTCTGTCTCTCTTTCTCTCTCTCTCTGTGTCTCTCTCTCTCTCTCTCTCTGTCTATCTTGTGCTCGCCCGCCCTCTCTCAGGCGGTGACGATGACGTGGTGGTGGAGTCTGAGCTCCTGTACCTCAGCACCCCGGTGGACCTGCTGTGTGGCCCCGCGCCCTCCTGTCTGCCCTCGCCCCAGCTCCGTCCCCACCCCGCGGGACTCCTCCCCCACGCAGACCTCATCCACTTTGAGAGGTCTCTTCCGCCCCACTGCGCAGGTCAGCACACCCACCCCCACACCCACCTCCAGCTCCCTGCTTGGGTCTCTGTCAGTGTGAGGAACGGAACTCAAACTTGAGTTGGTTTGAGGAGCATCAATGCGTTTTCTTGGGTTGATTCATTTCACTTCCATGCCTGCCTGAGGCGTGACTATTCCTTATCTTTTGGAGGGCTTCATTTTAAATAATTCAGTACATTTACATTCAGGGCATTTAGCAGACGCTTTTATCCAGAGACTGACAATTTGATGAGTACATTTGTCAGTAGAAAGAGAAACAACAATATATCTCTTGTCGGTACAGTAAGGATGTTCAAAGAGCATATAGTATACAGTACAGTATCTAAAGTTGTTAGATTAGAATCGTGTTGCACCCTAATGTCGCTGATGCCTGATACGCATACAACAAGAGGCAAGCAAAAGATGAAGAGTATAAAGCGGTGAAGGCTCATTTAAACGGTGGTCCTTTTGGATGACTGCATCACTTCTTTCCTTGGTAATGTCAGCCCTTGCCCCGGTTCACTCAGTGTGTGCCTCCTCACCATCTGTTCACCTAGAGCGCCGCCGGGTCGTGAAGGAGGCTCCGCCCCCCACGGAGGGGGAGGGCCCCGCCCCGGACCAGCAGCCCGCCACCCCGCCCCGCCCCCCCACCGCGCGGCCCACGGAGAGCCCCAACCGACGGGCGTCCCGCGGGAAGATCCGGCTGGCGGCCAACTTCTCATTCCAGGCGTGACCCGTGAAGCCACGCCCCCCTCCCTAGCGCACACACACACACACACACACACACACACACTCACACTCACACTCACACTCTCTCTCTCTCTGTTGGCTCACATCCTTTAGGTTAATTTATCTCTTGAGATAATACCAGTGATTACACATAACATACCCCCCCCACCCTACACAATGGTACAGGGTATAATGTCCCCCCCTCCACCTAACACAATGGTACAGGGTATAACGTCCCCCCCTCCACATTCCCAAAGCAGCTTGTAGCACATTCCGGTCTTTCATCACCCAGAAACTTTTCCTTTCTTTGACCTCCCTGTGACCTTTTACAGGAGATCTGATGACCTTTAGCGTGACCTTTTTATAAGAGGTCAGATTACCTTGTGGTTCACCTCAAGCCGTGACCTTGATAAGAGATCAGTCGTCCTTGTGGTTCACCTTGAGCCGTGACCTTTATATGAGATCAGGTGACCTTTAGCATGACCTTCATAAGCGGTCAGATGACCTTGTGGTTCACCTTGAGCCGTGTCCTTGATAAGGGATCAGATGACCTTTAGCGTGACCTTTTTATAAGAGATCATATGAACTTGTGGTACACCTTATCTGTGACCTTACTGCAGCCTTCCTGCAGATGTTTTGTTGGAGGTGGGACCACGCTTCTGTTTAAGGTTAATATCCTTTCCTTTGTCACGCGTTCCCCTGAGTTGTCCTGGACGAGCGATGAGTGCAGAACCCGACTGGAGTTGGTGGGCCCTGGATGGAGAACCCAGACCACGGCAGAACCGCTCCGATGCTCTGACCCGGTCTCCCTCATATCCTCATGTGGATGTTTGCCAAACTCGCCTTGAATTTATAATATTGATGATTATTAAGAGTTTATTAATGTGCAGCACGCTTCTGTTGTTCAACGGTTTCATTAAGTATGCATATTGTTTTACTGCTTTGCTGTAGAAAAGAAATATCAGAGAGGAACGGGGCGCTTTAGTTAGGGACGCGGAAGGACATTGGTTCCTGTCCGAGATGCTTTCAGAGCAGCTGGTGTGACAAGACGTCTCATGTGTAGGACTCAGTGTTTCACGGTTCACCTCGTGCGACGCAGTCACGTGTTGGTTAAGAGAGTGATCTCTGGTAATCCATTCCCCGTTAACCTCCATCTTTGCTGGGAGCTGCTGGGCCCTATAGAGGCTCTCAGGACGCAGGCTGCATCAGCCAGTACCAGCACCTTGGGTTCTATGGGTGCATAGACGACTCTATGCACGGCGGAGGCCCCACAGAGACCGCCGGGCCCCTGTGGTTAACGAGGCACTAACCTAGACCTAGTTTAGTCTTTTGAGTTCTGTCTGTTTCTCCATCGTGTTGAGTGGAACTTGGGGCTGAAGGCCATCCTCAAAGCCGTCCACTTAAAGCTCAGGGTTGTTTTGGTTGAACCTTGCTGCGAGTGGTCAATGTATCCGCCGGTGTGAGTCTTGTTTTTGTGTATTTCTTCTGTTGTTGTTGTTGTCGTCCAGGGGAGCACATTGCCCTCCTGTATTGCGTTCTATTTTTAATGAGGTCGAAGGATCTGTGATTTTTACTGAGTGGAGGAGAGACGTGGGCTCAATGAGGAACGTCTGGCCGCCAAAGGGTCTGACACGGTGGTCCTCTCTGGACCCGCCTGGCTTTTACAATGGCTTGTATCTGCCACGGCGCTGGAGGATGTTCCCGACTGATCGCTGGTCAGTGTCTCCATCTTATAGATGGAGTTTTTAACCTGACGTGCATTGATTTAAGAACCTTTAGTTCCACCGGTGTTGAGTGTATGAGAGCCGGCTGTGGAAACCTCAGTCTTTCTTAACTTCTGCTGCAGAACCAGAGCAGCGAGGCCTTCAGACGTGAAGAGTGGAAAAGGTTTGGGTTTGGTTTGAGTTGATGGAAAATGTCCACAGGATGGGTCAGAACCCATGTCCACAGGATGGGTCAGAACCCATGTCCACAGGATGGGTCAGAACCCATGTCCACAGGAAGGGTCAGAACCCATGTCCCTCTGTTCAGCTTGGTTATTCCTGTCACTCGGTGTGAGAAATGGCACATAGTCACCTGTTGAAGATTTGTGAATAGTTTTTGCTTTAAACTTAGATGTGTAAAACTGTGAAAAGCGTAGAAACTCTACCTCTGATTTCCTACAGCCTCCGTGTTCGCCCCTTGTGTTTTTAACTGATGTTGAACAACAGATTATTTAAAAAGGGTTTTGCTGCATCGTTTACATTCTTTTATCAAGAACGTTAAGAATTTTGAATTGATTGGCATTCACGGTTAATAAAGAGATATAAATAGTTTAGACTGATTTGTTGGGTCGACTCCCTACACTCCTGATATTGTACGGTGCACACCAACTCCTGTTTTAAAGGGTTCACAAGAGCTGCTATCAAAATGTCCTTTTCTTTTGTTTGGCCAAACAGAAGCTATGGCCAGTGGCACTCGAAAATATGCACGTATGCATAGTTTTGCTTCATGAGATGTATTATGAGTGACTTCCCCCCTGGATCGTGTGCGTCGTGATCTCGCTAAAGTCAAGAATCCCACCGGTCCTACCATACAGCCTCAAGTCTGCAAAAGGCTTAAGTCGGTTCTGTGCCAGTCTCTCCTCCCTCTCTCGTTTTCCACAGCTCAGTGCCTCACCTGAGGTTGATTCTCCTCACCCCCCTCCCTGAACTGTTTCACTACCTCACTGAACAACAAGCTGCTGTCATTCCATTGCTGAAGGGACCAAGATAATTTCTGTTTAATAAATTTCACAAGCATTATATCCACTTCTCTGGACTTATTTGTCGTGTTTCGGAATGGAGATGAATAAATGAGCCCGGGTTCTTGAAAGATGCCTTTTTATTTAAACATCTATATACAATCGGATAGATCCGTTCTGCATATGTATACTGTAGTATATAACATGGTACCTTGGTAATGTCACTACTGCTAAATGCTAAGTAATATCAGGAGTAAATTAAAGGTAAAGGTGACCACATGAGTCATTAAATACACTTGATCTGAGCGTAACCGAGGCATTTACAAGACCTGCATTCACTCTCACCGTCCACCGCTAGATTAAATTAAAGTTACTGTTGCTAATGTAGTGGATGTGCTGAATGCTTCTGCATTACTGGGGTCATTTGTAACGCTGAGGTGTAGGGTACTTGTATTGCCAGCGATACAGTGACATTCATAGAGGAGAATGAGTCAGACCACCGTTACAAATGCTGAAGGAAACGGATCTTGCAATATTCTATCTACACATCCCAGATGATGCTGAAACAGATAACTACAAGTGATATTGATTTTATTAATTCATGTTAATTCAGTGACTAGCCACTGACTACGACGGTTTATGGGAAAACTGCATTGAATGTGTGTTAGAATGCTCAAATGGTCGCACTGCTCGTCAAATTATGAAGACATCATCTTCTGCAATAAAGGGCAAAGTAGCGAGACACCGTGGGATGCTTTCCCCTGGTAGGAGCGGGCTCCTCCAATCATCAGACACGTTTTTTGGCTTCAACCAGCGTCCTCGTCTCTGATTGGATCAAAGAGGACATCCTATCAAATTAGACGCAACATAAAGGCTTAAATGTCCGAGGTCTTTACCTGTGTTACATGGAAGCATTAATACCCGTTCATATCCACAATGAGGAGAGTTACAAAATGATATTTCTCTACTGGTCCGAGAAGAAGGTAAAGTTGACACTTGGACATGCATTGTGCTTTCTGTTCCTGCGTCCTTTGAGTTTGTAGTATCTTCACACCGTATGGGGCTGTCTCAGCAGGCTGCCCCTGTGGGCTCTCCATCTCTTGTCTCCATCTCTGTCTCTTCTAAAGTCTAACCTGACCGTCCCTCAGACCCTCGCCTGAAGCTCCCCCTCACGGAGCTACGGTCTACTGAACATCTCACCCCCCCCCCCCGCCCTCGATGTAATGTTCCCTCCGGCTGGACTGGAGATCTGATTCCCCTTAACTGATCCGTAATGTAATTTGTGCATAAACGTGTTAACACAATCCACGCATAGTATTCATACTTAGCATTCACTCATTCATAACCTGATCCCCCCTGGGGGGGGGGGGGGGGGGACCAGGGAGGTGGAAGAGGGGGGGGGGGGGGCAGGGGGGAGGAGGAGCGGGGGGGAGGAGGAGCGGGGGGATCACATGACGGTGCACTGGGCGGTGCCACAGCAGTCCCTGATGATGGCTCCGCCCGACTTGGTGATGAAGGGCTTGTTGGGCGGAGGCTCCAGTCTCTGGTGGGGCTTGGGGGGGGCTTCAGACGAAGAGGAGGAAGAGGAGATAGGATATCATCATACTGATACTGAAATGTGTAGTTCTTAACGTGTGTGTATGTATGTATATTAGGTGTGTGTGTGTGTGTGTTCTCTCCCGTCTTTTCTCTCGTGACCTCATTGCTGCTTACTCTGCGTCACTTTGAGCTTGTTCTCCAGCGGCCTCAGCTTCAGTCTCAGGAACTCGGCCATCTCCTTGTCCTCCTCCCTCTCCCTGCAGGACGGATCAGTCTGGCTCAGTCAGGCTGTCACTCCATAGTGCAGGTAGTTTGATAATAATGACTATATGACTAATGACTTCTAAAATTATATTCCATGTGTTTAATAAAAGGGTTGATATTATGCCACCAGGTGTGTGTGTGTGTGTGTGTGTGTGTGTGTGTGTGTGTGATCAGCCGTTACAAGCCATTTGAAAATCAGCCTTTTTCTGTGTTATAGTGACATCACTAGTGGGCATGTCCACCTAGGATTAAGCTAATCACACTCACACCTGGTGGCATAACATCGACCCTTTAATAAACATACAAATCTGCAACACCTTCTGTAGCCTATTTCTAAGTTTCTACTTTGAAATTCTCAAAAATGTGCTGAGAATATAGATTTTCTACATAGACTCAAAAGAAAAAATGTCCCCGCTCAACCTGCTTTACTTACAACTGCTGCTGACAGATGGTGGAGGAGGGAAGAAGAATAAATAGTGTTTATTGTTTCCAGCCCAACAGTCTGTAAGATAACAGCAGGTCGGCATGCAGATGGGCTGGAGAACAGGAGGCAGACCATGGACACACTGTTGAGTCTCTCTCCCCTCTCTTCCATCTCTCCCCTCTCTCCTGTCTCTCTCCTA
>NC_140273.1:1948805-1998274 GCF_964030765.1 Micromesistius poutassou | reverse complement strand
TGGGTGTGTAGCCCCTGTTTCTAGAAGCTTCAGTCTCGCCTGGTAACAAGGTTCCTCCAGCAGCAGCGACCCGCGACTCTGAGCATCTTCACCACCCAGCCTCCGGAGGAGATCCCGCGAGGCGTGGGGAGGGGAAAGCACGCGAGAGCTGCAACGCAGTGCGTTGGGCTGGATGCTGATGAGGTGTGGAGACTAGAGCGACTCATTCCGTCTGTGGTAGAGTCACCATAGACTGGCACTGAGTCAGCGGCAAAGTAAGGGTTGATACGAATAATGCTACACGTTATTTCTATAATAATAACAGAAGATAATAAGCCTAATAATAAATAAATTAAAACATTATATACTTATTTGGGTATACATACTGTGTGTGTGTGTGTGTGTGTGTGTGTGTGTGTGTGTGTGTGTGTGTGTGTGTGTGTGCGCACACGTGCGTGTGCGTGATGCGTTGGATTGCTGTGGAGCTCAGAGAAGAAATACAGATACTGGCACGGAGACATGTTAACAAGTCAGATGTTACTGTGATCTTTGTGACTGTAGTGAATCTCCTCCACACAACAGTGTGTTAAGAATAGACTGTCTGTGTGTCCGGGCCAGAGTGTACTCACTGGGGGCTGCAGAATGCACACACACTGCACTTTATTTATAGCTGCATGAAGTTCAGTTTACTGAGACAGAGAGGGAGAGAGGGAGAGAGAGAGAGAGAGAGAGAGAGAGAGAGAGAGAGAGAGGAGAGAGAGAGAGAGAGAGAGAGAGAGAGAGAGAGAGAGAGAGAGAGAGAGAGAGAGACACACACACACACACACAGAGACAGAGATATAGAGCGAGAGACATAAAAAGAAAGAGACAGAGAGAGAGGGGTGGGGAGAGTGAGACAGAGACAGAGACAGAGAGAGAAAGGGGTAGAGAGAGTAAGAGAGTGGGAGAGAGTGCCATGAAGCTTTATCAAGAGGGAAGATGCTGACCTGTATGCTCAGCAGCACTACAGTAAAATAAGACCAAACCCAACGCTGATCTCACAGAAAGATCAGACTAAGATGGACTTCAGTGTGTCTCCCTGATCAACATTCAGAGACAGAGAGACAGAGAGGGACGGATGAGTTTAGAGTTTTATTTGGAAACCAACAGAATTGATGTAGGCTATACAAATAACCTGTACGCGTTGCAAAATCGACACATCACACAGAACAACTTTTCTAGTCTATCATCACCAATTCAAATGGTTAAAGCCCTTGATATTTGTGATCTTAAACTAATATTCCACAATACATCAATAAAAATATATTATTTCTTGGCTTGTGTAAATCGCACCAAGTGACATTAGATCAAACGCCAACCTTGCAATGCTGAACAATAAGTAATCCTGATCAATAAATAACAGTACAATAAATGTTTTGATAATCATTTCCGTCTCAGGAGGGTGTAAACGGTCACCTGATGATGTCACTGTGATGGAAGAGCATTCGCACATCACCTGTTTGTGGTCGATGACGTCACAGAGATATGTTACGTGATGAGACAGAGTTTTTATTTCCCTTCCTGTGCCTTTAGGAGCGAATGGAATGTTACATACAAATACAAAACAAAATTATATTAATATTATTTATATTATCAGAGTAAATCTGTCCTGCTAGATCGAGATAGCTGCCTCTCCAGATCGTGGACACACACTTTCCAAAGTTATTTTTCTATACATAGTCAGCCTTTATAGTTATATTTAAATATTAAAACAACAACCACCGTTTACTTTACTAACGCAGCGTTGTTCCAGAGCTGCTTCAGTACTGCATTAGAGAGCACCTCCTTCATCTGTAGTGAAAGGCTGGACGAGGTTACATGTTGCAGTGTCAGAGGCGTCCATTATACTCTATACATTAAATTACCGCTTTACATTAGATCACACACACCACACCTGCTGTGTCGGGCCTCAGACTGCGACCGGATAGACACATTTCAACTAGAGATGTTCTGATACCATTTCTTCCTTCCCGAGACCAATTCCTGAACTTCAGCATCGGCCGATACCGAGTATATACCGATACAGCATCTAGCATTGTAACTACTAATAGCACTTGTTCTTATTGAAGGGTTCTCTTACCCGGTTCATTTACTGTCGACAGTCAGAATACATTTCTACTCTTGTAGTTAAGCGTCCGTGCATCCATGTTTTTCCAACTTGGTAGCTCAAACGTGCGAGATGACACGTTTCCCGTTCAGACTTTCCACCTCCGACCGTTAACAAACGCAGCAACGCTATCGGATCGGTTCATAGACTTGCGTTCTCGCCGATACCCGATACGGCAGTATCGGAGGAATTTCCGATACTGGTATCGGAACAACTCTAATTGAAACAACGATTCATTGCGTCGTCCGTGCTGTAACAGCTCCAACTCTTCTTCAGTCGGCTTTTGTTTTTCCAGCCTCCACCGCCCGTTCCTTCGCCACCAGAACCTTCTCTTCTCCTTTAGAGGTGACCCCACTCTGCGGGCCTCCAGCCCCCGGTTCCCCGCCCGGCCCCGACCCGGCCTGGCGGGCCAGGGGGCCGGAGAACCAGGCCAGGGCGGCGCTGGCCGTCCCGTCGCCGCTCTGCCGTGAGAAGCAGAGGAAGGTGGCCCAGATGAAGGCACAGCAGCCGGTGAAGGAGGTCCGCACGTAGAGCGGCACCAGGGCGAAGTTCACACACTGAGGACACACACACACACACAGACAGACAGACAGACAGACAGAGAGAGACACACACACACACACACACAGACAGACAGACAGACTCAAGTTTATCCTCGGAAAAGTTCCTGTAGTCTCAGTAATAATCCTCATCTTACATCCAACGCTATTTTTTCAATCCTATATTTGGCATGCATGAGATAGAGCCATACATTAATTTTGAATGTTATTAATGTGCACCTAAATTTAAAGACCAACGTTCAGGTGCTATTTTTGTTTGTCACATTGTGTGCACATAGAAAGATTATTCTTTGTTTTTTACTGCTGGCAAGAGCTTAAAACGGTGAACTGAAGTACTTGTCTTACAATTACAGTAGTAATTGTAGTTATGTGTGGTGCGAACAGATCCTAAAGAGAGAGTCAACGTGGGGACCCTGACACAGAGCAGCATGGAGCTGTCAATCAGCTGCCCAGATGTCAGTCAGCCTGTCTGTCAGCACGAGGCTGTCTGTCAGCACGCTACCAGCAGACTGGCTGCTGTCACGTGCTGAATTCCCCTTAAAGTATTCTGGTGAGTGTGAAAGTTGCATTACTTAGATTAGCACAGCTCATATTCTGAGCGGCACAACATGAATAAAGACTTAACATTGATGTCCTTCCTGCTTTACCAACACGTTCATTATGTCAATAGATCAGTGATAGTTTTACATTTACATTTAGTGCATTTAGCAGACTCTTTTATCCAAAGCGACTTACAACCATTCATTCACATTCACGTTCTCGTGAGGAGCAGTCAGGGTGAGGCGTCTTGCTCAGGGACACCTCGACACTCAGCTAGGAGGAGCCGGGGATCGAACTAAAGACTAAAACCGAACTAGCAACCTTCAGGTTACCAGTCAACCCGCTCTACCTCCTGAGCTACTGTCACACTTTTACCTGCACAAAGGGCCAGAACATCAGTCCAGTCTGAAAGGAAAGAGAACTCAGGTTCAGTCACTTTAGTAGCAGGTTACTCATCTCTGTTGATCATTTATCTCAAGCAATGCATTGGTGCATGTGAGTCCATTCTGACCATGCAGATCTTTTCCCAGACCTACAGCTCTTTCACCCATTCCTTCTTGTACTGTTCATGTTTATAAGAATACATGACTACATTACTCATACCCATGCCCAAATAAAGTAAGAGATATAGAAAAAAAAAGGGTGTGCTTTAAATAAAGACTTGACCACAAACAAAAATGGACACACACATACACACACACACACACACACACACACACACAATACTGAATACTAGCCTGGAAATCCAGACCCACATCTAGAGAGCTGTAGGGTCTGGCAACGAGTAATGAAAATGGCCCAACTCGAGGGGGCCTCGAGGGGTATTCTTCAATCAGAAGAATACAACGGGTGACGTATCCAGACCAGCGGAGCTAACCAATAGATAAGACTTTGCCGTAGCTGATCAGTAAAACAGCAACGCTTTTGGCCCGTCTTTATTAGATACACTTATGTGATTGGTTAATGTTCTGGGCCAGGGGAAATGGGGGAGTGAGTATATTGCTCGTTCCCAGAGTGACTCGCTGAGCAAATTCAATTTGTGCTCTGGCGAGAACTCTGGATTTCCAGGGTAACTGAATACGACAACTAAATGAAAACAAAGGAATTGGCTCCTACACATATGTTGATCATTTTGAGGGCATTTTTTATTATTTTTTTAACGTGTTTTTGGTTTATTTCTACGTCTGTACAGGAAATCTGGCCATCGTCTAACAAGTCACCCTTTAACGGACAGATGTCATCCGCTGGTAGGAAGCTGGTCACGTTGACAGAAGGTTTTCTGATTTTATTTCTTGTTTTCTATTGTTATATTTTTGAAGGTCCGCATTTTCCGTTGGTTCTTTTCAGATTATGTCATCATAAAATGCTTCAAATTCTTTTGATTGCATTGTCATTTTGTATTTTAACAAACATAAGAGATTACTGTATAAATGTGTAACTACTTAAGTAACTACTAAAGTTAGACCTATGCCAAGTAGCCTGGGGCCATGTCCGCCGTGCCTTTGTGTAAAAACTGGTACGATTATTATATCCTTTGATCAATCTCATAATGGGTAAAAAGTTGAGTTTAGGGTGACAGAACGGTATCCAACATTCCGGTGTCCCCCTCCTCCTCTCACCTTGTAGGTGTTCAGGAACTTCTCTCTCCAGTCCTGAAGGATGTCCGGTTTGCCCTCCAACACGCTCATTCCTGACCAAAACAACGAACGGGTTCACTTTGACGATATATATTTATATTGCAGAAATTTCTCAAATTAAGTCACAAAAAAGACAGATATATACATATATACATTACTAATTATTATTATTAATTTACATGTTCTGCCTTCCCCATGGCAACTGAGTTAACCTGCATGCAGTGTTGTGCAAGTTCACACTTCACATGAACTAGTTTAAAGTTCAGTTCATACAAAAGAAAATGAATAAAGTCACGTTCATAGTTCACCAATTCACTTTTGAACTAGTTCATGTTCAGTTCATTAACAGTTTTTTTAGAAACCAAAGAAAAACTGTTGGAGTGAGTATTCTGTGCTTATCTTTTAAAATGAATCCTCTCCATTACCAGCTGCCCATCACTACAATCTCAAATTGTTGTGGATATTATTTGTAAACCTGTTTCATTCATCACAACTAAGGCAGTAACTCTATTTAATAAACATGTCATCTGGACCTAAGCATCAATTCAGAATGTCACAAAATCTGAACTAGTTCAAGTTCTTTAGTTAAAAATATGTTACGTTCAGTTCAAAGTTCATAGAAAAATGAACTTGTTAAATTAACTAGTTATTTTTGAACTAGTTCATGCACAACACTGCCTGTATGTGACCTTAGGCCTATATAACAATATGTAGGCTACTGTATAACAGTAATGAGTGAGTTATTGGGTATTTTGTTCAAGGTCCATTTGGTTTCTTGGTTTTTAACTTGTAGGTTTATTTGACAAAGTGACAGATGTTGTTGAATATGAAACGTCTGTAAAGAGGTCTTTGCTTCCATTATGTAACCCACTGGTCTCTCAGTCTGTACCGACCTGTGTAGAACACGGAGGTGGCCAGCGGCGCCGCGGTGGTCTGGTCCAGGAGCAGTTTACGCACGACCATCCGGGCGGAGTTCCCGGGGAACGTCCGCTCCAAGAAGCGCATCCAGAAGAAATTGAAGTTCCCGTGGAAGCTGAAGGCGATGAGGGCCACATTCCGCGTGTGTCTCCAGTCAATACCCTTCTCTTTCCGTGTGAACAACTGATGCACGAAGTCTCCTCCGGCGAACAGGCATCCGTACAGGGTCACGTTGGTCACCCATGGGAACCGTCTCACTTGCCTCACCAATGCGTTTACCATATTCTCAGATGGAGGAGATGGTGAACGTGAAAGCGAAACGAAACGACTCCCTAACCGTAGGAACGATCCTGTCCACAGAATATAGAAATCATTCAGCGGTCGGTCATACAGCATTCGCCGTATCCTTCACATTCTCGGTAAATAAGAAAGGTCTTTAATTAAAAAAAAAAAAAAAAAAAGGCCGTGTACAGTACAGCTAAGAACTGCATGGGCCTACCATAAGAAACTGTTCAACCACATAAGAGTGTGAGTGTCGGTAGCCGGTGCGGGTGCAGAGAAGGACTGGTGAAGGTGTTCTGGAGAGCAGAGCGCCGCTGGTGGTCGTGCGTAGAACGGCGCGTCACGGGCACGTAGAGGGCGGGGCCAACTGATTGAAATGAATACATTTATGGGCTACATTCATAAATACAACTTACATTATTTATAATAAATATTGAATTAATCTACCCTATGTGTATTAATAAAAATTGATAGTTGTCACAATCAGTTTTTATACTACATTGTTATACTATACTGTATAAACTAAATTATCCACAGCTGTGGTTTAACTTACATGGTGATTTGCACATTTATATATAGTTATATAGCAGTAAATAACTACACTGACTATTCCAGTCGCAGCAATAATTCTGGGGAAATGTAGACAAACATTTTCTTTACGGTGGTATACTTATATATCAGCAAACAGGCTGGAAACAACTGAACAGCAGGTATAGTAAGACTTTTAATGAAATGGCATCGGGATTGCAGACATTAGGCTTTTTGTCATTTTAACTCTCTGCACTGGGGCCGGCCAGTGAAATCTTAAAACTCAATTTTAGTCGCACTGCATTTACGTATGTACCACCAGCACGCCTTCATTCAGTTCCACTCCAACAGCAAGAGCAATGATTATAAAAACACAAAGAAACACAAAAGACTGAGACATGGCATTCGTTAGCAGAGGGGGGGGGTCAGAGGTCACAGTGTCTTCAGAGAGCGAAGAGGCAACACTGTCCTGATCCTGTGAAGGGGTTATTCAGCAGAAGGGGTTTGTGGGTAAATGCCGGGGTGTCCCTCGGCGGGGCAGCGGCCCCAGGCGCCCTCCTCCGTCCGGCTGAAGCACTGCGGCAGACCGCCCGGGAAAAGGGCGTCAGAGCTGGGGTGGTGCAGGAGGAACGCGATGGTGGACTTCATGTGCTGCACGAAGTGGGGGGGCTCGGCCATCGGCGAGGTGGACAGGAACTGTGGGGGGACGCGGGGCGGGGGGGGGGGGAGCAGAGGAGTCGCTACACCAACGGCACTTTGAACTCTTGGCATTGTGTTGCATCTTATCCTAGTACGTCCTGGCACTTAATGTACTCACTTATTGTACGTCCTGGCACTTAATGTACTCACTTATTGTACGTCCTGGCACTTAATGTACTCACTTATTGTACGTCCTGGCACTTAATGTACTCACTTATTGTACGTCCTGGCACTTAATTTACTCACTTATATATATATATTCTACGCCCTTGCACTTAAAAATAGTACTTAGAATTGTGTAGTATGTTATCCTAGCTACCTTTGTTGTATTGTATTGAATAATTTAAGTGATATATAGGCCTACACATACAAATTATAAGTCAAAACGGGCTACATTTGGCTGAATTATATAAGTAGGTATAAGTGGTAATATGAAGTAGTGGTGGCTCGTTCGAATCGCTTTTGTTCGCTTTGTTCGAATCAGTTCGAACAAACGACTCTTTAAAACGAACGAACCGAACTGATTCGCCGCTCTCGTTCGTCGTCGTTCGTCTCGTTCGTTCTCCGAGACTCGACTCCCAGCTCCACCCACTAGTCGCTGACTCGCGAGTCGCCGTTCGTTCACTGACTGTGTTTAGCGGTGAAGACTCGAGGACTGAGACGTCACGAGAGCCAGACGGGTAACAACATGCTGATTACGAACATTGAAGCGCTCCTCAGCTAAAAGGAACTTAGTTAATGTTGCGTTGATTGATGACCGTTTGCACCATTACACGATCGTGATTAGTTTGAGAATGAGAACGAGGGAGGAGCAGAGTCTGACCGACTCGGCTGAGAATCATGATTCACCGCTACTGGAAATGCGAACGAACGAACGACTCTTCTTGGCGAACTGACCGACGCAAACTGATTCATTCAAACAAATCATGAAATCCACCACTAATCTGAAGAGCCGTTTGGGAGCCGAAAGAGTCGGCTCTTGTTGGTGAGCCGATCCAAATGATCCGGCTCACTAAAACAAACCGAAATTCCCATCACTAGCCTTAACGTCATTGACCGTAGCCTTTCAGACCTTTACCTTCAGGATGGTGTCGTCGCTCTGGAACATCCAGAAGGCGATGTCCAGATCTCCGGACCACTTACACGGCCCGATCTTCACCAGCCCGCGACTCGAGTCGTAGATGTCCACCATCTGGAAATCAGGCAAAACAGTGGGTCTCTCTGGGCCATTAAGCACCTTCATTCATTCATTCATTTATTTATACATATATATATATATATATTTTTTAATATTTATATTTTTTAAATATATAGGCTATATATAATATTATTATTATTATTTCTATATGTATAATATAGGTTATGTAATTGTTTTAAATATATATACATATTTTTAATTTATTTATTAGTAACCAGTATAAACATCAATCTAAGGGGCCTTTTGGGCAGGCCATATCCACTTAGGGTTGTAAAACAGGGTGGGCTCATTGTTAAAGACATTTCAAATGTCCCGTCCCCCCCCAATCCAAGCTGCAAGCGAGCGTCTTCATCAAGGTACTCAGAGGGCCAATCCCAAAGTGAGCCCTGAGGACTAAGGACTAAGGACTCACGGGCTTAATTGATCTCAGGGGCTAATTAATTTAAGTGAGTGAGTGTGTGAGGCCACATGGGCTCAGATAGGTAGAAATGGGACAGGGACAGCACTGACAGCAACGACAAAGCTGTTGCTGACACTTGCCTGTTGCCGGTTGTGAATTTTTTTTTTTGTTTGTTGCTTTCCACGCGGCCAAGGCACAGGAGACGGCTGCCTCATTGAACCTATTTTTCCATATTTAAGTTTACAACTTTCTTAATTATTAATCATTAGTTTGTTGTTTACCATCCTAATTTCCGGATTTCCCTATGGTCTCCGCGGTAAACGTGACAACGCTTTGAACTGTGGGTAATTCCCTTTCCCTTCCCTTAGACTCACGGAAAGGGCAAGGTAAGTGTGGACTCAAACCCTCACTTTAAAATTCGATATTGGGACAGCCCTAAAGCCTTACTAATTTTGCGAGAATGCGCAGCAAAGTCTGTGAGTCTGTGAGTCCGGACTTTGGGATTGGCCCAGAGTGACCTCTGTGTTCATTTACCCACCACTACCTATTAACATCGCCGTGGTGACAGTTACACGCTGTCATAAGTATGAACACAACAACACAAGTCTATAGGTTAACTATTGTATACGTCTTTTTTGTTGTCTTTTTTGTTAGTTATTTGAATTCTAGTATCATCGGTTTCTTATTGCAGCCCTTGCTTAAATGGATCATCAAAACAAAAGGAATAGGGTTAGCTTTAGAGTGCTCATGGTTAGGGTCAGTACTGACATCACACAGAGGGGGCGGTGTTGAGCTGCTCATTAGCGGTAAATAGCAACAGCTGAGGCTGCAGGTGAGTCTCAGGAGGTGAGACTCTAGAGAGACTGTAGAGCGTCTCTGGAGGTCGCTCTCTGCAGATGACACTCTACTCCGTACTATATAGATCATCTATAGAGCAGCCTACAAACAGCGAGGCCATTCAGAGTGATCTACATAACAATGAAAGCCCCAAACCCCACGTTGGTCACCTCCAGGTCCCAGTGTTCCCTACCTGTCCTCCGGTGAAGGTCCGAGCAGACCGCAGCTCCTCTGCGGGGCCTTTGTGAGGGAAGGAGGCCGGGAACACCTCCCCTGTGTTCACGTTCACGCCTGAACCCGGACACACAGACACACGTTAACCCCTGAACCCGGACACACAGACACACACGTTAACCCCTGGACCCGGACACACAGACACACACGTTAACCCCTGAACCCGGACAGACAGACACACATTGACCCCTGGACCCGGACACACAGACACACGTTAACCCCTGGACCCGGACACACAGACACACGTTAACCCCTGGACCCGGACACACAGACACACGTTAACCCCTGAACCCGGACACACAGACACACGTTAACCCCTGGACCCGGACACACAGACACACGTTAACCCCTGAACCCGGACACACAGACACACGTTAACCCCTGGACCCGGACACACAGACACACGTTAACCCCTGGACCCGGACACACAGACACACGTTAACCCCTGAACCCGGACACACAGACACACGTTGACCCCTGAACCCGGACACACAGACACACGTTAACCCCTGAACCCGGACACACAGACACACGTTGACCCCTGAACCCGGACACACAGACACACGTTAACCCCTGAACCCGGACACACAGACACACGTTGACCCCTGAACAACACACAGGGTGAATCTAGAGTTATCTGATACCGATCCAGTAATAGGAAATTCGGTGAGTACGGTGTTATGCTGCGTTCATTAACGGTCGGAGGTGGAAAGTCGGAATGGGAAACACGCGACCTACGTGCGTACCGAGCTGCCAAGTCGGAAAAACATGGATGCTCACGCTTAACTAGAAGAATATAAATGTATTATTAGAATTATGGAGTATGAATGATCTAGTTCTGGAGAAAAAAATATTATCAACAGTAAGTGAACCGACTATACATTGCAGTCATCGTAAGAGAACCCTTCAATAAGAACAAGTGCTCACAGTAGTCACAATGCTAGATGCTGCATCGGTATATACTCTGTATCGGGAAGGAAAAAAACAGCATCGGAACATCTCTACTTCACAACACAACACACCGGGTGAAACCACTGAGTACCGAGTCACTGAGCAGGCTGTGTCTACACACAGTGTTATTACCTATTCCATAGACCACGGGGCGGTGAGTTCCTTCCACCATCATGTCGTTCATTTCTATCGGTGTCGGGAGAGAGCAGGACGAAAACAGATCAACAATTGATGTATATGTGTACAGACAGACACAGAGGTTAAAAGGTTAGAGGTCATGTGTCATGTTTACCTGTAATGCAGCATGTCTCTAGATGAATGACCTCTTTCAGCTTGTGGAACGCGGCTGTAAAATGAATTATAAAAAACAGTCACGCTTGCATGGAGTAGACCCCTTTAAACTTGCCCTTAAAAATAGTACTTAGCATTGTATAGCATCTTATCCTAGCTGTCTCTGTTGTATACGGGGAATGGGTTAACCTAGTGATTGTTAGTCCTTGGCCCTTGGTTCTATGAACATCCTTACTGTACTCGCTTTGGATAAAAGCGTCTGCCAAACGCCCTCAATGTAAATGTGATCCCATCCTACCCAGTAGGCTAAGGCTGAGCTTCTGGGAGGTCTTTGACTCGTCGTTGAAGCCCCCCACCAGATGGAGCTCCAGTCTGAAACAGAAGAGGAGACAGCAGCCCAGATCACATCCCCCTGTAGCACGCAGCTCTCTGTAAGAGGCACGTTAATACTGCTTTACTTATTGCTTCTTTATGGCTCATCTATTGTGCGTTATGAAAATAAGACATGCGCTTTGGAAAAGCCCAACAAAGTTACTTGTGCACTGCACATTCTACCTTTGGAGCGTAACGGTATCATCCATACACATATTCAAACGACTTTTATAAAAAGAAAAACTGAAAAAAGCAGGAAGTGAGTCTGAATGGAGGCGGGCGTGAGTTGAGAGACAGAAGCCAGAAGAAGCAGGAGGTTAAAGTGCCCGGAGCAGCTTCAGGGTGTGTGGGGTCGGTGGTTCGAACCTGCCCTCCTTGCTATGGTGGGACAGGGACGTGACAGCTCGCACAATAAGGGGGACTTCGCTCCAGGTGCTAGAGCCGTCGCAATGAGCGAGGCAGACGGCTCCGCTGCCTGACAAACAACAAGAGACAACCTTAGCTCCACTCCACCGACACACAGCAGAATGAGACTGTGGCGACGCAGCGGGCGGAGTCAGATACCTGTGTGTCGCACCACGACCAGGTGGCAGGTGGTGGCGTCGTCAGACCCGAGGACAGAGACGGCATCTGGGTCAAATCACAACAGAGGGATAATAACAGTTATGATAAACGGATTGCATTTATCCAGCGCTTTTCTACCCAGTAGCCTCTGAAAGCGCTTCACAATACTGCCGAACATTCACCCATTCATGCACACATTCACACACCGACGGCGGTGTCAACAACACAGGGCGACAGCACAGCTCGTGCGGGAGCAGGCGGGTGAGGCGTCTCGCTCAGGGACACCTCGACACTCTAGGAGGAGCCAGGGATCGAACTAGCAACCTTCAGGTTACCAGCCAACCCACTCTACCTGAGCCACAAGCCGCCACAATCTAGTGTAGATCATCGTGGTCTGTGGCGTGCGGTACACGTTGCAGTACAGGTGAATAACACATTGATAAACAGTCCGTTCAGATGTACACTCACGATCAGACGGTACTGTGGCCGCATACTCTCTCTGTTGGACGTACAAGAGGCACTTAACGTCCACGTCAACTAGTGGTTTGGAGCAGAACGCTTTAGCATTCTCCTGTACAATGACATTCAGGGAAGAAAACAGAACATGTTATCCAGAAGTAGCCTACCCCAAGTGTGTTCGGTTTATTACTAAGTCGTATACGTGCAGCCATCATTCTGAGGCTCCTTGAAGGGACACGAACACGACCCCTCCATCCTAGTGGCAGGATGCCAACCTGTCAATCAGACCACTTCTAAAAAAGGGCTGTGATCTAAAAACAGCTGCTTCAGAGTACAGCAACACTAGAAGATCGGGACACACTCATGTATAATATTTACCAAGCAAGCGTGTCTCCATACGATTTATTGATTGCACATTTTGGCACATGATGGGGGCATCTGTGGCAGACCTACCTGCAGGTGGGGGCATCTGTCGAACAGCTCCCCCGTGGAGCTGGGTCGGTCGAACTCTCTGTTCTTGATGAGCAGAGGCATGACGTCACGGCGGGGGGTCTGTCATAGTCCGGTCAGCGACATAGGACCGGAATCGTCTGCAGCCGCTTTCGAATGAGACTGTTTCCTTAAGGAAACGTGTTGTGGCGCATGGATGATTTAACCGAAACTGAAATGATGCAAAGGGTTGTCTTCGTCTGCTAGAATTGCGGAATAGAGAGATGAAGAGCGCTTCCCGGACACTGCCGCCCAAGGCTCGGAGATGTAACTGCATTGGAGTAGTAGTATGCGCATGCGCGCTACGCATTTCCTCTGCATCAAACGATCAGCTGATCTCTGCAGGAGTGCAGCTGTTGAAAGGTCATTGATGAAAACCTGCAGAGAAGCTATGAGCCACTTGCTCATTTGGGTGGGACTGACCTTTCATGATGGTCGGTCAGGAGCATCTCAATGGTTGTCGACTGAGACAATCCATTTTACATTTAGGCACTTTTATCCAACTTAAAATAAGTACATTTGTCAGAAGACAAACAATGTTGTTTATTTTAACCATAACGTTGCTGAACATAAGCAGGCTTTGCAAACCAAACAAAACCAAAGAATGTGACATTAGAGCGCATTTATTTGGTTTTTATTCTTCAAATAAATTCTCTTGTAAAGAAGTATCGTTCCAAAGAAAATAATTTTATTTCCCTTACGTACAGTACATATATTCACTGCATTCTCTTAATCCCTTTTTCAGCAATGCCACTTTTGATCTTCACATGTTTTACGTTGTTTTTTACGTGTGTTTTCCTGCAAATGTACATAATTGCATAATCCTTTTATTTACAAGGAGAGGAGAGAAGATAGCGACAGACATCAGAGTGCAGAAGAAGGGAACCAGCCAAGCAGAGGCAGAGCGTCCAGCTAACCTTGAAGGAACACATCTGTCTACCTGCAGGGAACTTCAGGCCTGCTGCTCTGATACTCAGGGCCGGCCAATTTGGTAAGTGCAAAATGTAAAGCAGAGTGCGTGCAAGTACAGGCCATGTGATAGAAGCCTCTAAATTAATATATTATTATACCCATCAAATAAAAAGAATTTGAATTGGACATACCAGCAGCGATCTACTCGATCAAATAGGAAGAAGCTCAATTATTTGCATTCGTTTTAGGCTCATTAGGAGACTGGCTGGGATCTACTAAGGTCGGCTCCAGGGTTTAAACTATCCGGCACTAGAGGATATATTTGGGATGCTTGGGGGGGAAAGCATAGATAGCCTAGAGATCAGAGAGAGATCATGGAGATATAAGAGACAGCAGAGAGACCATAGAGAGAATAGAGATATCAGAGACAGCAGAGGTATCAGAGAGACAGCAGAGAGATTCTCATCCTAACAGCACTCCACAGTAATGAAGACACCCTTCATGAACCATGTCTAAACTGAACCGTTCCGTGGTTCCGGTCCCCAGTAAAGCCAGCAGACGACTGGTGGACCTTGTGAGAGATAAAGATTACATCGGTGGGACAACAGGAGGGACGCAGTAGGCAGCATGTCTACTGAAGCAGTAACACAGGAATGAAGGAGTAAAAACAAAGAAAGGCACAAGTTAGAAGCTACTTCCAGAAATGCTCTTCACATCAGCTCATCACCCCCGAACCGACTTTTAACCGTTTAAAAAAATAAATGATTGGTTGTTCTTGGCCAGACTTCCGACAAATGATTCCCAGGAGTGAGGGAGGATGGTGAGTCCTTCCCCCTATAGGTTTCCCCAGCTGTCCGGAGGAGGGAACTCTTCCACGTCTCCGGATTCGTCGTGCGATTTGTCTCCCAGGTTGAACGTCAGTTTGTATCTCAACCGCACCTTCTCCTGGAAGACACAACAGAACACAATCAAGCCGTTAGGGATCGTCTGGTTCGCTGTCAGCGACTCATCACACAAATGAGGAACGAAAGGCAAATGCCAACTGGATGCACATGATGAATTTGGAATTAAACAACCTTGATTCTGGGTAAGAGAGGCAAAGGACAATTCACAGATATTCACAGATAATTCACATCCATTGGTGCCACTTCAAAGTGGATCATCGTAAGTAACTATTTCAGTAGTATGTTCTTTCATATATAGTCTTCATAGTCTTTCCTTAATTCCTAATCCTTATAATTAATACGCCCTAAAAATGTATCACAATATGTAGATTGACATATTAAAAGGAAACCAATACTGAAATACTAATCGTATATATACTGAACGTGAGTGTAGTGCCAGCCGTCCATAAGGGGGCGTTGTGGGGCTGAGGTCCCCAGGGGGGGAGGTACCTGCTGGGGGTTGGCCAGCAGCAGGATCTGGGTGATGGCGGCGGGGGGGAGGATGGGGTTGAAGGCCGGGAGGTCGGTCCCAGAGGGCGGCTGGAGCCTCACCTTCATCACCTGCACAGTAACGAACACACACACACACACACACACACACACACACACACACACACACACACACACACACACACACACACACACACACACACACACACACACACACACACACACACACACACACACACACACACACACACCCAGTGAGGGAGAAATGAGGACCTTTTGGAATTATTCTACATTTTACATTTAGGGCCTTTATCAGACGCAAAGCGACTTACAATAAGTCCATTTGTCAGCAGAAAGAGAAACAACAATATCTCTGTGGGTACAGTAACGATGTTCAACCAAGTGCCAAGCACCAACAATCACTAGGTTAACCCATTCCCCGTATACAACAGAGATAGCTTGGATAAGATGCTACACAATGCTTAGTACTACTTTAGTATTTGTTAAGTGCCAGAAGTAGAAGAAGTGCCTAAGGGCGGGGGGGGGGGGGGGGGGGGGGGGGGGGCTATACAGAGTCTAGATGAACTCTGAACAAGTGAGTCTTGAGGTCGGCAGGGAGCTCGTTTCACCACTGGAACTCACACCTCAACAAAGAGCTTGAGCGATACCAGGAAGCAGACACTTGATAATGAGTATCACATAACTGTGGTCTTGCTTGGCCCAGGTGGTAATAACGTTCATTACGTAAAGAGCATGTCTGGTTCTATTAATAACACAATGGGGGGATCCCTGATGTACTTCCTCTTGGGCAAATCAAACGCACTTCTTCATTTAGCAGATGTTTTGTTCCAAAGGGACGTTCTCAGAGATACAAGGCAGGCTGAGAACAATCAAAGCATACAATCCATATTGGATTGGTTAGTTGCTGCTGAAGCAATTTTCTAAAATCCACTGGACAGAGCAGAGAGTAGCTATTTTTTATTTTATTTTATTTATTTAACCTTTATTTAACCAGGCAAGCAAATTAAGAACAAAATTCTTATTTTCAAGTGCAGCCTGAACTGCCTACCTATAGAGACCGCCTGAATATAGATTAATATTTTAATGAGTTGTGTTTGAGTGCATAACCAGATTGAGAAACCCAGAACAGAATACACATCCCTGCCCGGTCCCACTAGCTCAGCGTAAGTTCCAACGTCACTTATAGCGTAAGTGTGGTGTTCAGAGTTCAACTAGACTCTGCATAGCCTTATTGTATGTTGTACGTCCTGGCACTTCAAAACAGTACTTGGCATTGTGTAGCATCTTATCCTAGCTGTCTTTGTTGTATACAGGGAATGGGTTAACCTAGTGATTGTTAGTGCTTGGCACTTCTATGAACATCCTTACTGTACTGACAGAGATATATTGTTGTTTCTCCGTCTTCTGACAAATGTACTTATTGTAAGCGGCTTTGGACAAAAAGCGTCTGCTAAATGCCCTGAATGTAAATGTGAATGTTTTACATTCAGGCGTAAAAGCACAACAAAGTACAACAAAACACAATCTATGTCCTCCTCTGCAGTCTTCTCCAGCTCTTCCTTGTTTACGTCATAGCTTGCCTCGTGATTCGTTACAGCTTGGCAGTCGTCACGTTGGAGCGAACAAATCCATCAACAAGCCAGCGATCAGACAGACGTGGGCTCACCTTGGGCACGGCCGACTGGAAGCGGATGCTGGAGATGGGCAGCGGAGCTGAGGACAGCATGGAGATGATCACCACCAGCACGTCCGGCCGCGACCGCGGGCAGTCCCGCGCAAAGTGGAACAGGACCCGGAAGCTGTGCTTATCAAACACCGTCACGGGCAGCAGGCTACCTGGAGGGGCAGGCAGGGGGAGAGCTGTTGTGGTTTGACCCCTCATGATTTCATTCTTACAGTTTACCAAGGATGGGTAAATGGTAGATGGACTGCATTTATATATAGCGCTTTTCAAACCAGTGGCCACTCAAAGCGCTTTACAAAATTTCCAAAAAGATTCACCCATTCATACACACATTCACACACCGACAGCAGAGTCAACCACGCAGGGCAACAGCCAGCTCGTCAGGAGCATTGATGGGTCATTTGCGACCGAATCAGTTTGAAGGAACGACTCTTTAACAAGAACGAACCGACCTGATTCCACGTTTCAGTTCTCTCTCTCTTGTTCGTTTCTATCGTTTGTTCTCCCAGACTCGACTGCCACTCGCTGACTCGCTGTTCACTGTGTTGAGTTAGCAGAGTGGTGAAGACGGACTGGCCTGGGCAACAACATCATTCGAACATGAAGTGCTCCTCAGCTGAAAGGAACTTAGTTGTAATGTTTGCACAATCGTTTGAGAACGAGGGAGGAGCTGAGTCTGACTGACTCAGCTGAGAACCGTGCATTCCATGATTCACCGCTACCAGAAACGCCAGCCATCCCGCTCTACCTCCTGGGCCACATGCCGCCCCGTGACGGTCGCTGAAGGACTCACTTGGTTTGATGGACTCCAGCGGCACCGCCACGTCCGCCAGAGAGATGGAGCTCTGGGGGTCCACAGGACAGGGGTCGGGGGGGAGGCTGTGGGGCTCGGCCTGGAGGATGGAGCTCGGACTGGAAGTGGGGGTCACGGCACTGGGAGCAGTGCCGGAGCTGTGGTTGGACTGGGTCTGGAGGTCTCTCAAGGTGAGTTTGGACTGGCTTTGGGATTTGTCCCTGTGGAGAATATAAACGTTATTATTAGGTGTTCAGAGTTCACCTGGACTCTGCATAGCCTCTCTTAACCCCGCACCCCCCTCTCACGCACTAGCGTTGTATGTTGTTCGTCCTGGCAGTTAAAAATAGTACCATCTTATCCTAGCTATCTTTGTTGTAAACAGGGAATGGGTTAACCTAGTGGTTGTTAGTGCTTGGCACTTGGTTCTATAAACATCCTTACTGTACCAACAGCGATTGTTTCTCTTTCTTCTGACAAATGGACTGAAGATGCTTTGGACAAAAGCGTCCGCTAAACGCCCTAAATGTAAATGTAAATATAATCCTCTGGTTCCTCACCATTTGACCTGCTGGCTCTCCGGGGGCAGCGACTGCTGCAGCAGGGTCTTGCCCAGGACGTCCAGCTCGTCCAGGGGCCTGGCCGATGCGGCGGCGGGGGCCTCTGTCCCCGGGGGATGTGCGGTGGGACAGGAGAGAGTCACGGCGGGCAGCAGCAGGGCACCCTGGGGGGCCGGGACCGCCGCCTCGGCCCCGTCACACGACTGCAGAGACACAGCGCACAGTCAATACACAACTACATTTACATTCAGGGTGTTCAGCGGACGCTTTTATCCAAAGGGACTGACAATAAGTACATTAGTCCGAAGAAAGAGAAACGACAATATATCTCTGTGGGTACAGTAAGGATGTTCATAGAACCAAGTGCCAAGCACTAACAATCACTAGGTTAACCCATTCTCTGTATACACTAGAGATACGCAAGCTACACACCTGTACAAGATGGCGGTAGGGGAGAATGGAGCATGTGTTTATTGTTTGTGTGTTTGTTTGTGTGTCCCACCTGGAACGTGTTGAAGTCGCCTAACGGAGGGCCAGAGAAGGAGTTAGACGTGGCCTCGTTTAGACCTAGAGAAGCCATCAGAACAGAGTTAACAGTGGGACGCTCATGAGGGGAGAAGCAGGGTCGGGTTTCACTAGCTGGGAGCGAGGCAGAGCACTGAACCAACAGGTTTGTTAACCAACAGGCGATTAGCATAGCTTCAAACAAGCTTCACTTCAAACATTGGGAATGAAAGTGGAGACAACGGGGCTCTGAGAGAGACTAAGAACTGAAAGACGTCCTCTGTTGTACAAACGTTGGTTATTAAAGGGGTGATATTATGCCACCAGGTGTGAGTGTGATAACATTACAAGCCATTTGAAAATCTGCCTTTTCCAGTGCCTTAGTGAAATCACAAGTGAGCACGTCAACCTAGATGTACGCTGGATAGGTCAGTCCATCAGCCTACCTAGTGGACCGTGGCAAACGGTGCTCATCTAGCCAGTGAACATCTAGGTGGACACGCCCACTTGTGATGTAACTTGAGATGGGCAGATTTTCAAAGGTCTTGTAACGGCTGACCACACTCACACCTGGTGGCGTGACACCACCCCTTTAGTGTGACGTTCTCCTCACCGAGGGACATGAGCTCGTCGTCCAGCAGGCTGACGGCGGGGTCCTGTGTGGGAGTGGGGGTGGACAGTGACGTGTCCAGTCCTGTGAGGTCTAGGAGAGCGTTACCACTGCTGCCTGTTAGGATACAAAAAACGTACTCTCATCAGATCCTCTGCCATTAAAGAAACGATTCAACCGTCGTCGTAAAAGTGTGTGCCAAACAACAGAAAAACGAATTAAACATTCAGATAAAATAATAAAATTCAATTTTATTTGTACAGCCCTTAATCACAGTTACAGTCTCAAAGGGCTTAACAGGCTGTATATCTATGACCCCCCCCCCCCCCTCCCGACCCTAGCCCCCCAGTGGGCAAGAAAGAACTCCCTTAAAGAGCAAGGAAGAAATCTAGAGAAGGAACGCAGAGTGGGGGATCCCTCCTTCCAGGGATGGTCAGGAGAGTGAAGATAAGAGTGAAGACACATAGAACACACACGGACCCACCTGGGAGTGAGCGTGGTGCGGTGGTTTCTCCGTTCATCTCCTCTCCCTTGACCAGCTGTCGGTAGAGGTTGATGACCTGGGTCAGGCTGTCGTTGGCCTGCAGGATCTCAGCTGTAACACACCAGCCATTACAATAACCCTTCAGATTGTTTACTAGCAATTTAACTTACAAAAGGCATTGAATTGTGTTCCTATTCCCCACTTAAAAGAGGGTACAGATCTTACAAGGCATGTATTTCAGTACATGCTGACACTTTCAGTTTGAGTCTAAACACAATTCCTTACACCAATCAAAGAGCTTAGATTGTAATATGAATCTGGAAACCAATCACCAAGCAGAAAATCTATTGGGAAGGGAGTCAGATAGAATTATGCTCCCCCATCATCAGTGCTGTTAGCCTGCTATTGTAAAGTCCACTGTCTGAACCTAACACCACGACACCAGTCATCATCCCTCTCACCTAAGGCCTCATCGTTGTCCTCCGTGTCACTAGCGAGGCGGAACAGAGTGGGCCTCATCTTTTCACAGCGGTTATAAAGATCCTGCAAAACAGAGACAGTCATTATTCTGTGGAAATACAACTAATTTAACATTTTATTTTTTTAAAATTTTAATTGTTTTAATTTGATTTAGTTGTACTAATGTTTGGAGAAGAAACGGCTACTTTTTACAACACATGTTCAGTATGGTTCACTGTTGGCAGGTGAAGTAAGCAGGCGTAACATGTACTGGCTGTGATTGGCTGAACCCTGCGTACCTTAATGAGCTCTTGCTGGCTGTGATTGGCTGAGCCCTGCGTACTTCAATGAGCTCCTGCTGGCTGTGATTGGCTGTACTATAATGAGCTCCTGCTGGCTGTGATTCGCTGTACCTTAATGAGCTCCTGCTGGCTGTGATTGGCTGTACCTTAATGAGCTCCTGCTGGCTGTGATTGGCTGAGCCCTGAGTACCTTAATGAGCTCCTGCTGGCTGTGATTGGCTGTACCATAATGAGCTCCTGCTGGCTGTGATTGGCTGAGCCCTGCGTACCTTAATGAGCTCCTGCTGGCTGTGATTGGCTGTACCTTGATGAGCTACGGCTGGCTGTCATTGGCTGTACCTTAACAAGCTCCTGCTGGCAGTGATTGGCTTTACCTTAACAAGCTCCTGCTGGCTTTGGGAGAAGCGGTCCTTGCTGTAGTTTTCCAGGAGCTGCCCCAGCAGGCTCACGCTTTCCTTCACCTCCTGGATGGCATTCAGACGCTTGGACACCTTCTCTGTGCGTTTCTGGTCCTTCACGGGAATAAACAACGATAGTGTTAAAACAGAACGAAAACTGGGCACGCAATATTAAAAACTATGCAAATCTGCGAAGAACTGGCCCGAAAATGATGCATGATTTATTTGATATATATTCAAAGTTATTCAAAAGTTATTTTGTTGCTGTACTTCTGTGCCTTCTATTTTCACTTTGTCACTTTTCGTTTCCCATCAATGAATTATTTGTTTATGACTTTACAACATTAAGTCGGCCCACCCATCAGGCTTATAGCCACCAGGAAAGAGGGTTCCCCTTCCTTATACCCCCCCCCCCCCCCCCGCCTGCCTCAGTGCCAAGCGTCGGGGGGTTCCTGTGAGATCCCAGCTGAGATATCTTCAGCTAACAATGACCATGACTCACCTCCTGCACCATCTCGTTGATAAGCTTGTTGGCGGCCCTCAGATCCTCGGGGTGAGAGCTGTTGAGCAGGCGGGACAGCATCTACACAAACAGGAAGAGGAAGGAGGAGGGGGGCACACAAATGCAGACCGTGATTTCCTCCAGGCTCCTATTGTTACATCGGTTCAAGTAGATCGGGTTGGCTGGTAACCGTAAGGTTGCTAGTTTGATCCCCCGGCTCCTCCTAGCTGTCCCTGAGCGAGACGCCCTCACCCTGACTGCTCCTGACGAGCTGGCTGTCGCCTTGCATGGCTGACCGCCGTGTGTGAATGTGTGCATGAATGGGTGAATGTATGCATGAATGGGTGAATATTAAGACAATAATTAGTAGGTGTTTAGTAGGTGTTTGAGTTAGTGAGTTGACTTTTCTAGAGCTGTCTAAATGCAGTCCATTTAGCATTTAAGGTTTACCTCCAGATAGTGACAGACGTCTGAGCCTTACCTTTGACTTCTCCTCATCTTCGAACACGGCGCTGGTGGCTCGGGGAGCGGGAGGGGGGAGGGCTGTGTCGTGAGGAAGCACCGGGTCCTGCTTCACAATACCTGGAAGATCACAATGGATGTCACATTAAGAGCGTGCCTGTCAACACTGGCACGTTATTTACAGAGCAGGAGGATGAGGTTCACCATTCTGTTTCACAGATATATTACAAAAGAGTAGAGAGCCAACAGCTAATGGCGACTACTGATTAACATTACATAGATACTCTTTGCTGAGATGGAGTATGACCGTGAAATATATTGAATCTTAATTAAAATAACTCCTGGACATATCATACTGTATATCACCTACACTCTGCTAACCTGATTGGTGGCATTTATAAGCTCACAATGGATCTGACCTCTGACAGGGTTCGAGTCAGTCACTCTCGAGACATCAAGAGTGATGTTGACCTCGGCTGGAGGGAAGTTGTACATTTATACATCTAGGTTCTGGGTTCTACACCTTCAGGAAGACCCACCCTGTTTCTTCAGCATCTGATAGGCGTCTGCTATCTTGGTCTCCTCGGGCAGGCCCAGGGTCCAGCTGAACATCACCTCCAGAACCTTCTTCTTCACAGGTTCGGGGGCTCGTGAACCCAAGTACTGCACGACAGGGATTCAGAGGGGTTACATCACAATCATACTTCTTTGCATGTCATCCGTTTTCGAGTTGTCAACTCGCTTGCAAAAGAGGAAGCTGTTACCAAAGCAATACCTTGGGCGAGACGACTTTGATGAGCTCATTCAGGAAGCGAAACTTTGCGACTTCGGTGTGAAACCGTTTACCGCAGTTCTTCATGCACGTCTCGAGAAGCTGGGGAAAGCAACGCACACGCTTGATAAGACACGATACGAGACTTGTTCATGGAACAAATCATAGCAATGAGGCCAAAGACAGAGGCAGAAATATACATTTTAGAGGGAAATACATGCATATATCTCTGATGTTTAAACAGGTATAACGTGGCGTCAACACAACGTAGTTTCGGCTGAAGAATATGGCTACTTAAGAGTAGATTCCACAGTACCTTTGTCTTATTATTAATACAATAATTATATTGTTATTATAAGATCACTTTGCAGAAACATACACACATAACATCCATACGGCACTAATTTGCAGCGTCATATGATGGTGAAGGCTTGTTAAAGACTAGGGCTAAGACTTTCTACCGTGAGCGCTTGCAACGCCTCCCACTCCTGAGGAGACTGGATTTTGTGGGCCAGGAGCCGGGTGGCCAGCTGGGGTCTGATAACACACATTAGAACACATTATATGTTTGGCCGTTACTTAGCCAGGTAAACACTAGTATGCACATATTATGGTAGAAAATAATGAAGGTTTAAAAGGATATCTCTGCCATATGTTTGGAATAATAGTGGAGAATAACCGGGTCAACAGGGTAGGCAGGGCCCTGTCCCTTTGTCATTCATAACACCTCAGAGGGTCCTGGGCTGACCGGCGACCACCAGATAGACATTCATAGACATCATATAATCTGTAATATATAATACGTAACTTCATGTAACTATAATGTTTAATATGTAACCCTTTTTTGTACATAATGCTTGAATTACTCTATGAAATGTGAGCAATGTGGCCGGGAAGATAAATGTTAATGGGGAACGGGAATACGGGAGTAGTTTAGAGCATTCTGATTGGCCGAAGTGCATGTTGGGAGAGCAACACAATGGGGGATATAATTAGACCGTTCGGGAGTTCTTTGCAAACCAACTCAGGTGATGTTGTTACTCTGCGCAGTGACAATAAAGCCTTGATCATTCAACCCTAGTCCTTCTCGACCTCTTGTATTTTGATAAAGTATTAGATTGGGGGTTTTATCCACAACAATATCTACCATACACTCCAACTGAAGCAATAGCACAATACAATAGATCATAGCAGAATACCTTGTTGTTAAGTATAGTTTGTGGATTGTTATTTAAAAACATGGTTTCAAATGTAAAGCATGATTTTAGTAATTAACCAATAACATAGACAGGTGCATACATATATGAATAGCCATTATTAACTCGGTACGAGTTGAACTCTACATGTAAGCATAGCTTGGAATTGCTTGACACCCAGATGAGAATATCACAACCTACCCTTCTGTTTCGTTGTTCAGTTTGTCCCAAAACGCTTTGATACTCTCCCAGTCATTCTCCTTATTCATGGGATTTGTGGCCTTATCTAATTAAAGATAAAGACATAACACTAGTTTTACAATTAAAGCACAGTACACATCAATTCTCTGGTTGTGTGTATTGTATATGAAAAGGCATCATTCTCTGGACCATGTTTTTAATGTATGGTTGCAATGAGCATTTCGTCCAGCATCAGTAATGTACTGTGTTGAATCAGTCACAGTTTATTTCATCGGACATGGTTTCACAAACAGCAGCACTATTATATATTGTTCACCAATCAACTTTGCTGTCAGGAGAATAGAAGCTAGCCTGTCAGCGAATCCTCGATGTGTGACCGCTTGTGTTTGAGTAACAATCCCTACAGAGCTGAGGAATAATACGGCGACTTCCACCGAGAATAACAACATGAAACAGACAGGATGATGAAGGTGTCAGTCAGTCCAGGTGTAAGTCAGTCAGTCCAGTTGTAAGTCGGTCCAGTAGTAAGTCGGTCCAGGTGTCAGTCAGTCGGTCCATGTGTCAGTTAGTCGGTCCAGGTGTCAGTCGGTTCAATTGTCAGTCGTCCAGGTGTCAGTCAGTCGGTCCAGGTGTCAGTTAGTCAGTCCAGTGTATGTAGGTCCAGGTGTCAGTCGGTCCTGGTGTCAGTCGGTCCAGGTGTCAGTCAGTCAGTCCAGTAGGTCCAGGTGTCAGTCGGTCCAGGTGTCAGTCTGTCCGGGTGTCAGTCGGTCCAGGTGTCAGTCGGTCCAGGTGTCAGATGATCTCCACTTTGGGCATGATGACTTTCCCCCTCGACTGGTCTGTCCGCTCTCGCGAGATTAAACCCTGATATTAGCGGACATTAAAACACGCTAAATAACAACACAGCTGTACAGCAGATAGCGGACTGGGTGTGGGTGCCGAGGTGATGATGGACGCGGTGTGTGATGACTTACTGATAAGAGACTCCAAGCTCGCCTCATCCGGAGGCGCCGCCATGTTTGGGTGATTTCAGAGTATCGTGGATCCTCTCGCGATATTTCGTCTCCTATCAGAACGCAGTTAGGCCCTCTACTGGCTGGGACGGGCCTCTCGCGATACTTAGTCTCCTATCAGAACGCCGTTAGGCCCCCTAGCGGCCGAGACGGGAACCCCACCACATTGATTACAGCAGACGACAGGCGGCGGCCAGGACTGCATGACACCCCGGACAGCTCAGCAGGGACTAAACCTGAACCCGGGTTCGTGATCGTAGCGGTACAGGGTGTCTTCAGGGGGAGGTTGGAGGTCCGGGAGACGATGAACCTTCTGGTGGAGGAGAGGAGCGCCGAGCTGAGCAGGAGATCATGGGGAGGAGGACGACGCACATGCTGCAGCACTGGGACAATCACCGCCCTGTAATCTGTTCCCACTGGGTCCGACTGGGAAGGAAACCATCTGTGTGTGACACGGAGATGGCGAGACGTCACTAGACGCCCCGGAGAACAGCTTCTTCTCTCCAGGAGAACCAGAAGAACCCAGGATCTTCATCACCCTAGGATCTCCAGGATCTACACATCAAGGTTCTTCTCGCTTTAGTTCAAAGTTGGTTCGCTTGAAACTTAGTTAGTTAGTCGGGCGAACGGGTTGAGTTCGATAGACCTGATTAGTGATCTGACCCCTGGTCACCAGGGGTATCAGACGTGTGGTGGTCGTACTGTCCTCTGCAGAAACCTGCAGATCTGTGTACCAGAACTGGTCTGGCTCCCGAGCCCTGCTAGCCTTTAGCACGGCTGTAGCACGGCTGTAGCACGGCTGTAGCATGCCTGTAGCACGGCTGTAGCATGCCTGTAGCACGGCTGTAGCATGCCTGTAGCATGGCTGTAGCATGCCTCCCCGGCTGCACATGAAGGCAGCATCGTTCAGGGTGTAGTCCTGGTTCCTCCTGACAGGAGCAAGGAGAACACTAGAAGTGTGTCTGTCTTCTCCTCTCAAGACCGAGAGGACGTCAGACGTCAGACATCACAGGGATCTGGATTACTGATCATCCTTATTGATCATCTCACAGCGATGGGCTCCCTGAAGGCTCTGCAGGAGTGGTGCCGCCTGCAGTGCGAGGACTACACCGACGTGGACGTGAAGAACATGTCCACGTCCTTCAGAGATGGTCTGGCGTTCTGTGCCATCATCCACCGCTTCAGACCGGATCTCATGTGAGTAACCTTCAGACGTCTCCAACGACTCGGAAACATCTGGTCTGAATCGCTGAGCTCTTTGAGTGAACTGTTCCTCTTATTGTGATTGATGCTGATGCTGATGCTGTCTGGCAAACGTCTCGTTCAGCCAAACGATGCATGAATGTCTGTTTCTGATTTATCTTTTGACTTGTTGTTTTTGGCACATTGATGTAAATTGTACTAGATGGGCTGCAGGATTGGGATAAGATAGCAATCATATGCATACTGGATTGCTTGCTTCCTGGTTTCAGGATGATATCGTTGCAGTAGTTGTATCAGGACGAAATAAGTGAATCAGTGATTAAGAGTTCACACCGTTTATTAGTAGCGCCTGGAGAGCAGTTATATCAACTGATCCAGGCTGGACTCCATTATGTAATGTAATCAGTACTAAAACTCTGTTTAATCAGGGTTTAGAGTACCCTACCCAGTTGTATGTATATAAACCTTATCATTTCCTTGTAGAACACACACACACACACACACACACACACACACACACACACACACACACACACACACACACACACACACACACACACACACCAAACATGGCCTTAGATTGGTTGAAGAACAACTTATAACAAATCCCAGATGTTTTTGGAACATGTTCTCAGAATGAAATTAGTGCTCAGTGTTGTTCTTGGGCTGATTTGCATTCATCTGTTTTGTCCAAACTTGGTGTGAACAACCGAACACTGATAAATGGCACTACAGTAGACTTTATTCCCAGACAATCCAGCAACGCAAAGTTCAAAGTGTAAAGTACTAATGAGTCTGTCTCAGCTCTGTCTCTCAGCAGGCCACCAGTGCTGTACTCTCTCCCCTGAATGGCTGGCCTCTGATGCAGACCAGCAGTCTGTCACACTAAGCTGTAGCCTGGGACCTCTCGCTGTCAGACTGCATTTAACTCTAATGCCACTCCAGGCCATCACAGCGATGCAAATGGAAATGTGCAGTCACTGTCCTGCATAGCACTTCTGTGAAGAGGCTTTCTCATAACAACTGGGCTGTCCATAGCATGCCTGGCTTGGCACAGTATTATCAAGGGTTTTAGATTATAGAGGCCTTTCTACATTTCCATTTCCCCATCTGTAAATATCTTCCACGTTTATTATAATCACTCTGTTTGCTCTTTTATTATCTGTATTGACTTTAGCTGTTTAATCCATTTTAGTTTTGCACTTATGTTTGATCTAACATCAGAATTCAACTGACACATTCAACTGAGATAATAGTGTTGAGTTTAACTCTCCAGGAATTCATTCACAACCCCTGAACACACACACACACACACACACACACACACACACACACACACACACACACACACACACACACACACACACACACACACACACACACACACACACACAGACGCTATTGGCTGTTTGACTCCGTCCGTACCAACTTCAGCGGAGCGGGCATGGACACCGTCATCCGAGGGTCTGATGAAACTGAACATACACACACACACACACACTCACACACACACACACACACACACACACACACACACACACACACACACACACACACACACATAAATGTATATATATATATATACACACGCAGGCACACACAGTTCCTCCGCACCTTTTCTAAAATAACCCTGGGAGTGAGACCATGAGTCATGAAGGTGGGGGGTTAACAGTTCACATCCCTCTCCCTCCGTCAGTTGTGTCAGTCAGTCTGTCTGCACGGTCCGTTGAGCAAAACTCTACATATTTCCCAACATTAGCAAAGTCAGACAGTGTTGTTCTTCCAACCCGACCGGGGCGCACAATTATTGGCACGTCCTCCCAGCGGTGTCCTCCCCTCCTAGCGCGTCGGGCTAGTCACCAGGGCCGTGCTACCGCAGAGCACAGCTGAGGCGCGGATAAACACCCGTGGGTAACATTGAAATGTCAGTTGAGGTGAAGGAAGCGTCGGTTAGGAGCAGAGCTCTCACTGTTGACTTTGTGGCGCGGACGTTACTGCAAACCATCGCCACCGCGCAGGCCGTTGTGGTTAGGGTTCCATATTTAGATCTGCTGCTGCAAAGTGTGTTTGCCTTCATGGGGGGAAGGATCAGGAGAACAGAGGTGACTCTGTGCTGCTGGGGGGCCTCAACAAGGCGCTCATTCAGAGAGCTCTTCTGTTTCCATATTTCACGACTCCTGAGGCCCTCCCCACTACCGTAATCCTCCCCTGTCGTCCTGTGAACGCACACTGTTCGCCTGGCGTGCCCCACAGACATTCCTCGGCACCTCCTCAGAACTGTCGTTTTCTTCCTCCTGCGTGTTAACGGCAGGATGTTTACGGGTGTGGGCTGTTCTTCTGCTCGCTCCTCATGAGGTGAGGTCAGCGGGAGGCTGCCTTGTAATTAGGAGGCCCCCAGGGGGGTTTGTGCAAGAGTTTCCAGGTGCTTCCATCGCTTGTGGTTGGTGACTGAAGCCCCAAAAGAAGTGGGATGAGATGCCTTCCAGGTTACATGGAGGTGTAGGCTAGCTTGTTTTCAAAATACACTCCCCTAAACCCTGATTAAACAGAGTTTAATTAAACTGATTACATTACATAATTGAGTCCGACCCAGACGGGAAGCTAATAATAATCGCTGTGAACTCTGATTCACCGATTCTCGTATTTCGTCCTGATACAACTACTATAATGTGCGTGTGTGTCTGTCCCTTTTGATTATGAACCAGACATCTTCCCTCTGTCTCCGTTTCAGAGACTTCTCCTCGCTGTCCAAGGAGAACGTCTACGAGAACAACCGGCTGGTGAGTCAGTCAGCGCTCCGTGTCCAGATGAGCTCATCGTCACGATGGGGTTGAGATCACCAGTGGGCCTCACTGAGGGGCAGGTCTCGGTTTCTGGGGATTGCGTACTACAAGGCGTTTGGGGCTGGCCTACTACAAGGCGTTTGGGGCTAGCCTACTACAAGGCGTTTGGGGCTAGCCCACTACAAGGCGTTTGGGGCTAGCCCACTACAAGGTGTTTGGGGCTAGCTTCCGACAAGGCGTTTGGGGCTAGCCTACTACAAGGTGTTTGGGGCTAGCTTCCGACAAGGCGCTTGGTTTTGGTGCAAAACCCATGTGTGCTGTGTGTCATCATGTTGACTCATGCGCTGGTGTTCCGTTCTACTGCGGGCAGAGCACGGGAACACGACCTGTTGGAGCACATCAAAGGCTTCCTCACAGCTGGGAGCGGCGGTCTGGTAGTGGTTATTAACAGGAGTGTTTTGTTGCTCTCCTGCTGAGCAGCTCACTTTCTACGAAATGAGCTTTTCGACGTACATTCACATTTACATTTAGCAGACACTTTGGTTCAAAGCGACATGCAACCATTAGTACACATTCACACACCGACGGCGGAGTCAACCACGCAGGGCGACAGCCAGCTCGTCAGGAGCAGTCAGGGTGAGGCGTCTCGCTCAGGGACACCTCGACACTCTAGCTAGGAGAAGCTGGGGATCGAACCAGCAACCTTCTGGTTACCAGCCGACCCACGTTCCATGGTTGCTCTGCAATTTTAAAAAGTTGCAGTTCGCTGCACGGCTTTCTTCTAGGCTTCAAAAAGAAGGCTTTAGTGAGCTCCTCATGTTTTACAGCCTGGGAAAGTTTAACAGGTACAGGAATGAACAGCAGGGGGGCTGACGGGGGCAGGAGGAAATGCAATGCGTGCCCTATCTCCAGATTCAGGATCTCTTTTGACAGGCTACTACTTCCAACAAACCCCCCAGAGTACGGAATGACCTTGAGACAGACAACAAAGAGGTCGTCTCCGACCCTGTCTGAGCCCAGCCTTGGCATGACTCGTCCGCTGTTTACATTCTTCATGTATTGAACCGCTCTCGGTGTGGAGCAGTTGGCGGAAGTTCCCAGCCAGGACGAATTTTCCTGCACGGTGCCAAGTAATTCCCTGTGGCTATATCACTAAGCCTGTTCCACTAATCTGGACTGTGACCGAGCAGGCAGGCAAAGACAACAGAGAAGTTACAACCACTGCGACCGGTTGTGTTCACCTGCCTGCAGGTCTCCAGGGTTGGTTTGTTGACTGATGTCTGCGTGTCTCAGGGGCTTCCCCTGTCTGCGGCTAGTTGTGGATGTCTGTTGTGTAAGGTTATGGTAGCTGGGCCTGTGGAGCACGCTGTGTAGATGTCTGGTCTAGTGCAAGGCCTTTGGGTTGAAGAAGAATGCAGGGTGGCAGTTATCATCGACATGAACAGTTACTGCACTGTGTCTGATAGACAAGAATGTTACCATGCACACTCACGAACGAACGAACGAACGCACGCACTCACACTCACACTGGCACTCTCTCACACAGTCTCACACACTCAAACTCACTTTTTCACTCACTCACTCACTTTTACACACTCACTCACTCCCTCTTTCACTCACTCACTCACTCTTTCACTCACTCACTCTTTCACTCTTTCACTCACTCACTCATACACACACCAACCATGGCCCCTTCCTGACCCCGGTCTGTCTGGTCCCCCTCAGGCCTTCGAGGTGGCCGAGGTCCAGCTGGGGATCCCGGCTCTGCTGGACCCGGAGGACATGGTCTCCATGAAGGTTCCGGACCGCCTCAGCATCATCACCTACGTCTCCCAGTACTACAACTTCTTCACCAACAAGTCCCACGGTGGGAACACACGCACAGACTAATCCTCTCGCCTCCTCTCAGTGTCCCACTCAGTTTTAAAACTCACTTGGGTGTGAGTGTGATCAGCCATTACAAGCCGTTTGAAAATCGGCCTTTTCCTGTGTTTTAGTGACACCACAAGTAGGAGTGTCCCCCTAGATGTATGATGGATAGATAAGCAACGTTTGCTACAGTCCACGGGGTATTCTGGTAGACCGATCTATCCAGCGTACATCTAGGTGGACACGCCCACTTGTGAGGTCACTAAGGCACAGGGAAAGGCCGATTTTCCCTTTAACTGATTGTGGCTTTTATAACCCCCCCTCCCCCCCACATCAAATGAAACGTTTTTGTTTTCAGTTTGTTTTCGTGAGCTCCTCATGAGGTCTGATCCCTGGCTCGTCATTGGCTGACTCCCAGCAGATGACCGTGGGTCTCACCTCTCCCCTTGTGCCTTGCAGTGAACCCCCCGTGCATGAAGCGGCCGGCGGGCTCGGGGCAGGGCGAGCCCGCCCAGAAGAGGCTCATGGCCCCCCTGGAAGACCCAGCGCTGGAGGCGGAGGTAAGGATGGCACCGCAACCGCAACCACGACCTCTGGGGGCACGGAGGGCCGAGTCAGCCACGCAGGGCGACAGCACAGCTCGTCAGGAGCAGTCAGGGTGAGGGCGTCTCGCTCAGGGACACCTCGACAGCTAGGAGGAGCCGGGGTTCGAACTAGCAACCTTCAGGTTACCGGCCAACCCGCTCTACCTCCTGAGCCACATGCCGCCCTACTATATACTTTATAGCGATCAATAACTGGCCCGAATCTGGGCCAGGGGTTTGAGCAAGTGTTAGGGTATCGTGTTAGCTAACTCACAAACACATATGGTCTGATTGGTCCATCAGCAATCGCTCTGACACTCTAATGTCAAAATTCAATGATGAACATTCCTATTTATTTAGTTATATAACAACTTTAGTGCCATGTCATCCCACTTTAACTTCCTTATTTTAGTGATCACTGGTTCTCTCGCCAAACCCCGTGCTCACAACTCAACACCGTTCCTGTCCTGCTGATTACCAATATGATAATCATGGTCCTGATCATAATCTTTATTCAGAGACGTTTCCAATGCGCGGTACCCGACAGTGTGTATTAAAACAACAACCCAAAATCTTTTTAGACACAGAGGTATTCTGCTGTGGAAACTCATTCCTGTGAGTGCATGTTTTTAAAGTCTTCAATCATTTAATTTCAACAGCAGCCAAAACACTGTTGATTTGAAAACCTTAACAAATACCTTGACAATTTATTACTGCCTGGCCGAGTTTGTTTCTGGTCATAGCCCAATACACCCTTACAGGTCCTTGACAGGTGAAAACAAAATATGGACAGTGAAAGGTCCTGTTTGACCACATTTGTGACTTCAGATATCGATCGCCTGACTCGTGAGACTATGTTGACTGTGTTAAAGTTGAACCCTGAAGTCACTGTCTATTCTCGACACCTCTCTGCAGCAAGTCCACACACTGAGAAAGAAAAGAGAGACATTTGATTGTGCAACGGCAGAATTTAGTTATTTCACACGTCTCGTGTTTAAAGCGAAACTGGAACAGTTGACGCAATGTCGATCTGCCTGCTTGGGGCATGTTGTAACATGTGATAGTCGTGTCTGTTGAATTCAGCACAGATATATCCATTAACAACATCTTTTGTATTTTTCATAATTTGATTGCAGCATATTCTTTATGCTGACGGGCCAAGGGCTCTATTCATCACTGTGTCCTTGTTTGACCCACGCTGTGAAGCGGGGGTCAACGCAGCCACACGTGGTTTCAGGTGTTGAACAGCATGAGCTGGGTAAAATGAATGACACCGGCGATCGATCGAGAAAGCCTTCTGTATCCTCTCTCTACTTCTTCTGTTTCCGCATGCCTCTTCATCCTCCTCTCCTCCGTTCCTCTGCCTTTCATACTCTGGCTTCCTCTTCCTCCTCTTCCTACTGCTCTTCCTCTGCGCCCCCATTTTCAGATGGAGATCCACTCCTCCTTCCCCTCTTCCTCCTGTTCTTCATCCTCCTCTTCACCTCTTGTGCCCCCTCCGCGCTGCGGCCCCCAGCCCAGGCACTAGCCTAGGGGAGGGGGGTGCTAGGCTACGATGATAGTCTTTTATTTTATTCTATTATTTTACCCATCTCTTTTTATACAAAATGAAAAAAAACGTTTCTTACCGTCCTATCACTGTGCGCACATTTGGCATTTGTTTTTTGATTTTCAACGCATTTCCTTTGTGCATTGCCTAAATGACAATCAATCGTGAGTGCCCTTAAGAATGTCTGGGTTACTGAGATTAGAAAGTCTCCCAAAAGCCCATGTACCACTTTTCCCTGAATTCAAATGTTCCGGCTAAAACCGGAAATATACTCCGAAAATGAATAAACCAAAGTGGGTTGGACCACGCTGCCACCCAATCAACACGGGCCTAGCCCATCACTAGCCAATCTGAATCAAGAATCCACATCCTCAAATCCTGACTCCGTGTTTGATCTCCACCCCTCCCCCCCCCCCCCCCCCCCCCTCACCCCCACCTCTCCATATCCTCCTCCCCCCCCGCCCCCCCTGCCCCACCGTGCCCCACCCGATGCTGCATTGGCCCCAGTCGGCCCAGCCTGCTCAGACGGACGCCCTGAGGCCGAGGAGCAGCACCCTCAGCAGCACCTGCGCCGCCTGCATGAAGCACGTCCACCTGGTGCAGAGGTTCATGGTGGACGGCAAGCTCTACCACCGCAACTGCTTCAGGTGAGGACCACAGTCACCCACCACAGTCGGGTTCAGAGTTACTCTTATTTTATATTTTCTTATTGCACAATTACACAGGAGTACAATTCTTAGGCTTGGTTCCTCAACGGCCCCATAGCATAGCAACAAAACAAGATAGTAAGTCGATAAAGATGAGTGGGAATAAAAATAAGCAGACGCGTCAATAGATCACAATAATAAATAATGAAAATAAAATTATTAACCCTAAAAAAATAATGAACCCTATTTACATAAAACTGTGCTAGTAATAAGTAAGGAGGTGTAGTAAAGTGTAAGTGTCACCATTCACATACATTTCTCCTCATCGCATTTGAAGCTGGTTTGATTTGTGATGATTTGATTTGATTTGTGAACTTATTTTAAGGACACTTCGTCCAGCAAAATTGATTTAATTTTAGAGCATGGCCATGGGAAAGTACAGGCAGCAAAGTTACCAAGAATACATTCAGTGAGACAATGGAGAGTTTAGGACTGGTCACGGCTGATGCCAGCTGTGGTGGGAGAGGCCAAGTTGAACTGCAGTACACTACGGGGGAAGTGGGTATCTCTGCAAGTCTGCAAGCAAGGACTGCAACGCAGTTCAAGGAATCGACACGGCAAAGAAGTCAGTCGACTGGCCTCCGTATCAGACGAAAGTGGCAATGGAAACTATCATAACCCCGCTCAGTGAGAGAGCGGAAGGGAGGTATCTCTAGGTCGAGGGAGAGTGTATACAGGTATTTTTAAAATGATGAGTTATGATTTCTATTTTCACAACAATTTGCTTTAGTTTTTTTTGTGAATGGATTTACAAAGTGAATTCTAGCTTCATATCTTCATTCAGAAAGGTAAGAGATTTCCCTGAAAGAACACAACTAATTAAATGTGACGCAATTCTAATCCACTTGAATGGGGACGCGCTCTCTGCCTGAACCGGTTTGATGTTAATGAGTGCGAGTGTGGTTCCTCTGGTTCCTCTCAGGTGCAGAGAGTGCAGCAGCACTCTGCTCCCCGGCTCCTACAAGATGGGCAAGGACTCCGGCTCTCTGATCTGCACGCACCACTTCAACCGCCCTGCCTTAGCCAATCAGAACGGACGGCCGGACCTGAGCCAGCGGCCCGCCGAAGCTCGCTCTGCCCGGATCGGTCGATCGCCGTCACGGCAAGAAGACCCGCCTCCCGAGAGCGAGCGGGAAATGGCGGCGCCCCCGGCGATCGCCTCGCCGGATCGGAACGTGTTGCCTAGCGACGGTCCGTCAGAGGACACGCCCACGCCCGTGACTGCCGCCCAATCGGACGCTCTGATCATCGAGGAGGAGGAACCGTCGGTCCCGCCCAACCCCTTTGGAGACAGCGACGACGAGGAGGAGGAGGAAGAGGAGGAGGAGGAGGAGGAGGAGGCCAAGAACGGGGAGGAGAAAGAGGAGGAGGAGAAGAGGGAGAAGGAGATCCAGACACCAGCCAAAGAGACGTCTAATGGCGCGTGTCATGACGACAAGCCCCCGGCCCCCGTGGGTCCCCCGGGGGGGGTCCCCCGGCCGGTGCCGGCGCCGCGCAGGGTTCCTGAGGCCACGCCCCCCCCCTCGCCCCGCCCCCAGGGCCCGCCCACAGCCCACTCCAGACCGCCAACAGGGCAAAGGTGTGTGACGATGTTGTGCTCCTCTCGGTAGAACTTGTTGTGTGTTGTACGTCCTGGCACTTATAGTACTTAGCATTGTGTAGTGTCTTCTCCTAGCTATCTGTGTTGTATACGGGGAATGGGTTAACCTAGTGATGGTTAGTGCTTGGTTCTATGAACATCCTTACTGTACCCACAGCAATATATTGTTGTTTCTCCTTCTTCTGACAAGTGGACTTATTGTTGAGTCGGACTCTGGATGAAAGCGTCTGCTAAAGGCCCTGTAAATGAAGAAATTGGCGCTCAGTCGCTGACGGTCTCTTCTTGTTTTCCGACCGACAGGTGAGCGTCCGAAGCCTCTGCTGCCGCCCAAACCCCGGGAACGCTCCCACTCTCCTGGCAGGTGAGCCGGCTGTCCCCAGCCTCCCTCTGGTCTCCATCCTGCTCCCTTCAGCCCCTCGCTCAGTACTCACCGGACGTCTCCATCATGTTTACATCATGTGACCCGCACTGTGTGTGTGTGTGTGTGTGTGTGTGTGTGTGTGTGTGTGTGTGTGTGTGTGTGTGTGTGTGTGTGTGTGTGTGTGTGTGTGTGTGTGTGTGTGTGTGTGTGTGTGTGTGTGTGTGTGCGCACGTCCTCCTCCTCCTCCCGGTGTGACACGCCCCTCTGTGTGTTGTTGTTTGTGTGTCTTCATCTCCAGCCAATCAATTGACTCCCCTAAACCCAAAGACCCTCCCTGGCTTGCCCTGGTCCAATCAGAACCAAAGAAGAAGCCGGCCCCGCCCCGTCCGCCAGCTGGCCTGGCGACGACCCCCCGGGCGGGCTCCGTGTCCTCCCTGAAGGTCCCGGGGTCGCGACCCAGCCTGCCCCCCAAGCCGGCCCCCGCCAACCCCTTCGACGATGAGGATGATGAGGATGGCGACGCCGCTGAGGAGGAAGAGGAAGAGGGGGTTGCCGTGCCGACGGTGGCGGCGGCGGTCCACCCGTGGTACCGCATCACCCAGGCAACGGAGACGGAGGCTGCGGACACGCCCCCCGCCGGGGGGGGCTCCTCGCGCTCCTCCAGCCCCGGGGGCGGGGGCGTGGCCAGGAAGCGGACCGCCCCCCGGGCCCCCCCGGCCCCCCCAGCCCCGTCGGCCAACCCAGGTGTGTGGGGCCGTCTCCATGGAAACAAGGGGTCGCGCAGTGGATGTTGTATGTTGCGTTGCGTGTGTTGTGTTTTAAGTGAGCCGTTAATTAACTCCTCCCCTTTTTCGTCTCCCTGCCTTCCCTGTGACTCCGCCCCCTTCACCTTCACCCTGAACTTTTTTTGTTTCTCCCCGTCTTCCTTCAGCCCCCCCTGACTCCCAGCCTTCCTCTTGCTCTCCCTCCCCAGCGCTGAGCGTGGAGAGCCTCTCCTCCGGCTCGGACCATGGCCCCTCCCCCCGGGGCCCCTCCCCCCGGGGCCCCTCCCCCTGCGGCCCCTCCCCCCGGGGCCCCTCCCACCTGGAGCTCCCCTTCACCAAGAGTGCCTCGGAGCCCTCCATCAGCTCCCCCGGCGAGCCCACCGCCTCCGCGTCCTCCTGCTCCGACCAGCCCCGCCTCTCTCTAGGCTCCTCCCCTCCCGACGTACCGACCAATACCAGCTCGGCGCCGGCCACCCCTCAGACCAATCGGAGCGTGGCGGCGAGGGGCCCCAGGCATCCGCCGCCGCCGCGGCCCCCGGCGGCGACCCCCAGCCCCCTGGCCTCGGAGGCCCCGGCTGCCAACAGCAAGGTGAGGGAGGGGCCGAGTGTGTGTTAGGGGCGCGGCCGAGCGTGAGTTAGGGGCGGGGCCGACTGTGTTAGGGGCGGGGCAGAGTATGTGTAAGGGGCGGGGCCGAGCAGGTAAATGTAAACGACCGCATGTCTACAGCTCCATTTTACGATACTGCCTCACATTCACCCTTTCATGCACACATTCACACACCGACGGCGGAGTCAACCACGCAGGGCGGCAGCACAGCTCGTCAGGAGCAGTCAGGGTGAGGGCATCTCGCTCAGGGACACCTCGACACTCTCTAGCTAGGAGGAGCCGGGGATCGAACCAGCAACCTTCTGGTTACCAGCCGACCCGCTCTTCCTCCTGAGCCGCATGCCGCCCTGAGCGTTCAGGCGGAGCGACGTTCCTCCTCCACCCTTACTGACGCTAGACTCCTGTTCCCCGCAGCGGACCTGTAAGGAGAACCCGTTCAACAGGAAGGCCTCTCCGTCCCACGGAGCCGCTAAGACCAGACCCCCGCGAGGACCCCGGCCCGCCAGACCCCCCGCCCCGGGACACGGCTTCCCCCTCATCAAACGCAAGGTAGGCCAACACGGGGACACCATGATGACAGTTACATTCACCTGTAGGTACATACTAAGTACATTTGTCAGAAGAAAGAGAAACAACTTAATAATTAGTATTATTATATTAGTATTATTTTTAAGTGCCAGGACGTACAACATACAATAAGTGCGTAAGGGGGTGGGGGGGGGTAAGGTGGGAGGCTATGCAGAGTCTCTGAACAAGTGAGTCTTGAGTCTCTTGCGGAAGACCTTTGCTCGCTCTGTGCGATGGCGGTGCCAGATGTCCAGCTGTAGTAGTTGAGCCGAGCTGGGGTGTGGGGTCTGACCAATGCACGTTATACGCCTTGACTTCGAACTGCAGCTGGAGCTTGGTGTGTGTTTTTTATTGAGCGGCAGCAACGTGAGTCTCTCTCTGCCTCCTGCTCTGACAGGGGAGTGGATGGAGTCAAGTGGCCCGCTCGATGTAGACGTATGATGATGTACAACATAATGGGATCAGATGTTCGCAGAGCGGCGGCTCAGGCGGTCGCCTCATAGCGGAGATCGACTGGATATTGATAAAGATTCAGAGCGAGCGTGTTGGTGATGCATCATGTTTACAGCAGGCAGGGCTTTGTATCACGGGGGCAGGATGAGAAACGATAACGATCTATGACGATAGAGCAGTCCCAGGCGGCCGGTTGTGTGTAGGCAATCACTGGATAAGTGAACCGGCTGAACTATTAATAACTCACCATGAACTATTAATAACTATTAATAACTCACCAGAAACCATGCATGTTAAAACACATGGAGTTAACTCATGTAGCTCATGAGCAATAAGCAGCTGATTCATGTGTGTGTGTGTCTGGTTTTCAGGTCCAGGCAGACCAGTACGTCCCAGTGGAGGACATCCACGATGAGATGAGCCAGTTGGAGCGCCAGCTGGACCAGCTGGAGCAGAGAGGGGTGGAGCTGGAAAGCAAGCTCCGGGACAGCCCCAGCGGTACGAGCACATGGCCGAACGGTCACTAGTAGAGATGTTCACCTACCTTGTTCTCCTTCCCGATACCGATTCCTGAACTTGAGTATCTGCCGATACGCCATCTAGCATTGTAACTACTAATATCACTTACGACGGTTACAAAGTGTTCTCTTACGATGACAGCAAGGTACAGTCGGTTCACTTGTCAACAAGATTTTTCAGAAATAGATCATTTACATTTAAAATCTATAATTATAATAATACATTTGTATTCTTTTAGTTAAGCATGAGCGTCCTTGTTTTCCGACTCGGTAGCTCGAACACACGTAGGTCGGAGGTCTTGGGAGGTCTACTGTGCCGAGGGTTGGGGTAACTCACCCCGCCCCCCCACTGGGGGGTCTACTGGGTTGAGGTCTCCATTGGGAGGTCCACTAGGCTGGGGGCTGGGCTAACTCATCTGGCCCCCTGCTGTGTTTTCAGACGAGGAGGAGGAGCGCCTCCTGGTGGAGTGGTTCACCCTGATCCACGACAAACACCTCCTGGTGCGGAGAGAGGCCGAGCTCGTCTACACGTACGTTCACACCGGAGACCGCCTTCGTACGCACACATGTCGGCCCGTTGATTAGTAGAACACTTTTCTAAGTACTCACGTTTAATGGATGAAAGCCCAAATAGGAGTTAAAGTCAAAAGTTAGAAAAGAGAAAAGTGTAATAGTTGCTACACATCAACCGCAGAGCATCTGAATGAATTTCTACATCATCTCTTTCCCAGTGATTTATTGCTTTATCAACATATTACCAGGAACAGGGTTTCCCACTCAACTGTCCAGCCTTTCCTGGATCTTCCTTCCCTACATGTGTGTGTGTCTGTGTGTGTGTGTGTGTGTCTGTGTGTGTGTGTGTGTGTGCGCGGGCGCAATTTAATATTACACACATCGAGTGTGTGACAATAATGTTTAGCAGCTGACTGGTGATGTGCTACCTTGTGGCCTCAGGTCGAAGCAGCAGAACCTGGAGGAGAGACAGGCTGACGTGGAGTACGAGCTCCGGTGTCTCCTCAACAAACCAGGTAGGTCTCATCGCCAGCTCACTATAGTGTTGTTAACTTAAGATAAGACGTGTATTACTCTGTAGACAAATAGCCTTAGCGTTGAGACTGCTGAAATCCCTTAATGGCATCCCAACATGGCATCCCAAACTGGCAACCTCTGTCCCCCCCCCTCCTCAGAGAAAGACTGGAGTGAGGTGGACCGCAGCCGGGAGCAGGAGCTCATGGCCGACCTGGTCACCGTCATCGAGCAGAGGAACCAGATCATCAACAACATGGACCAGGACCGGCAGAGGTGGGTCTGCTGTGACCTGCGTGGTGGATGAGGTGTCGTGTTGCGGTGACTGCGACTGGATACCTGGACCCTCCTTATGGTGTTAAACTGTTATGGATGGATGGATGGATGGATGTATGTCCACCCACTATGGCCCCTATTGCACTCCTGATCCTCCCTGGAAGGGACCCCCCCCCCCCCCTCTGAAGGAGGGACCCCCCCCACTCTGAAGGAGGGACCCCCCACTCTGCGTTCCTTCTCCAGATCTCCTCCTTGCTAATTAAGGGAGTTTTTTCTTGCCCTCTGGGGGGCTAGGGGTCAGGGGGGCGGTCATAAACACACAAAGTTAAGCCCTTTGAGCCTGGACCTGTGGGCTATACTAATAAAATTGAACTGAATTGAACCTCCAGAGGTCTTTCACACACAGTCCCATCACCCAGGCGATGTTGTTATACTAACCATCACATCCTCTTCTGCAGGGACGAAGAGGAGGACAAGCTGATGGCCGCCATGCTGAAGAAGAAAGGTGAGATGCTGACTAAGCTGCACCCCCCCCTCCCCCCGCCCCACCTTGTCTCCCCCCTCCCCCACCCGGTCTCCCCTCTGTCTCACCTCTAGAGCACTTTAATCACAGAGCGGTGATCAGTGGAAACATTCAGCGCTGATTCGTCACTTTCTCTGAGCCTTTAAGTGTATTGTGTATTGTTGTTGGCCTGGACTGGGCCAATAACAACATACGATCAGAAATGGTCTTATAATCGAATGGAGTAAAACACTCAACGGTAATGGTAGTTTAATCCTTAGGGCGATGTAAGTGCGGTTGAAAGGTCACATCCCACTTCTGCTTCCTGCGAGTGTCAGAGATCCGTGTCTCTAATCTGATAAATATGCAAACATGAGAGTGAGTCTCCTCTTGTCTCTCCAGCCCTGCGTCATGCTCCTCTTGTGTTTCCTCAGACTTCCACAAGGAGCCCGACGGCGAGGAGAAGGACAAGGAGAAGAAGAAGAAGAAGAAAGCGGCCAAGTTCAAGCCCATGAAGGTGTTGAAGCGTCTGAGCCACAAGGGGGACCCCAGCAAGACCCCCAGCCCCCGCAAGGACAAGAGTTGAACCCCAGGGGGCCAGAGCAGAAGGAGGAGGAGGAGGAGGAGGAGGAGGAGCAGTGGTCCTCCAGAGCTGGAGGAGACTGGACCTCTGCTGTAGAGCGTTGGATAGAACACCACCATCACCAATAATTTAAGGTGAACAGAACCACCAGAGGTCTCTGCCCCATAGCCCCCATGGAGTTAAGGTGAACTCCACCACCAGATGAGTTAAGGTGAACTCCACCACCTGATGAGTTAAGGTGAACTCCACCACCAGATGAGTTAAGGTGAACTCCACCACCTGATGAGTTAAGGTGAACTCCACCACCAGATGAGTTAAGGTGAACTCCACCACCTGATGAGTTAAGGTGAACTCCACCACCAGAGGAGTTAAGGTGAACTCCACCACCAGATGAGTTAAGGTGAACTCCACCACCTGATGAGTTAAGGTGAACTCCACCACCAGAGGAGTTAAGTGTGTCAGAGATGTAAAGCGCCCCACCGCCCAAATCCTCTGTTCAGCTTCTACCTGGTGGGTTTGTTAAAAGAAAACATTATTGTTTTTCTGATTTTAATATATTTTCGATTGCTTTGTGTATTTTTAAAAGCTGTCTTAACAGCTGCGGCGTTTGACTGTCGTATGATTTTTTGTTGTTAACCGACTTTTAGTTTCTATCGTAGGCTTGATTGCACAGTCTAACCCGTTCTCCTAACGCCTAACTCTTAACGGTGTAAAATGAAACATGCGAGTGAACAGAAAACAAGAAGCAGAACACGGAAATAATTCAACGTCATTTTAATCCTGAGAGAGACTCCCTTGAATGAACTGTTCCCCGATACGAGAGGAGGGCAATTCCTTCGGTTTTGTAACATGTGGTACGAGAACGGTTACAAATTGTCCCGTGGTCTGAGAATGTACTCCTAACCCGTAGTGTTTGGTGGTTTAGCGATGGAAGTGCTACTTGCTGCTAGGCTACTATGTGTGTTGCAGTGCCCATGTTTATTTATGCTGTGTTCTGTGGCATTGAAACGCTGACGTTAATACGTGTTTTGATATGATGTCCCATGATGACGGTGTGCATAAGGCATGTCAAAAGAGTATTTTAATCCTACCAATTTCTATTTTGGGTGTCACTAAATAGAGTATTCATAAACTATTTTGAATGTAAAAAAAAACGACTAATCTGTAACTACCTGCTTGATTTTAAGTAGGGAAGACTAAAAGATTTTAGGATTCAATGTTTAAGCTGCAATGAGGAGTATCCGAATCGCAGACATCATAGCTCTCCCCGAATATGCAACTGTTTTAATTTATATTTTTACAACGTTGATGTGTTCTGCATCTGTTAGCAAACTGTTGCCTTAAAGCGTGTAAAACTGACCTCAGTGTTGACACTGTTAATGTTAATGTCCGCAAGGTGCCATCTTATTTAAGTGTTCCTGTGTGTTGAAAGAAATGATTGAAACGTCGTCTCTTCGATGTACATTTATCTAGCGCTTCTGTTTCTACGTCTGTGAATTTGCCCTTCATCTTAAATGAATAATGTTCCATGCTCTGGTGTCTCTGGTCTCTACATACGTTTGTCTCTGGTCTCTCGATGCCTAACTGTTGAACATGATCCAATTCTTTATTTTACAATCTCTCCATCTCCGTACGGTAGCCATATTGGACCTAGCGCCACAAAGACAATGAGTCTGGTCTGTGTCACATGGAAGCAGAGATATGTGGTCTGGGCAGCCGTGTGTGGCCTGAGAAGACTCCATACATCTACTGGTGAAGGAGGCAGTGCAGCAACATGAGTCATGTGTCAATGTGTTGGGTCACAGTTTGATTCATACTTCCAGCATTTCTCCCAGTTTGGCCTTGACTTCTCCCAGTGCATCCAGTTCTCTGAACCGTTCAGGCCAGAATCGTCCTTGCCCACACCAAGTGACTCAGGCACTCTGATCCAGATGTGTGTTTCACTAGATGTTCCAGGTGTGCTGTCCTCTTCAATCTCCTCTTCGTCCTTTAATCCGATCTCCTAGGAGGTCCTGTCTCTCAGCTCAGTGCTGCGGCTCTTATCTATCAGCTCCAGCTCTCGGATCTTCTACAAATGAGCAAGAGAAATAAATAAATCCTTGCATTGGTCAGATGCACGCAAGTAAGATGCGTTTAGATATAATGTGAATTGGAGCCTAATACAATTTAAATACTATGTGTTAAGAAGCAGGGCCTGATATACCAAAATATAATTTATATATTTTCTTTTTAAATATATATATATATATTTTTTTTTATGTCATGATTGAACACTGAACACTGTCAAAGATTTACCTGTGCGATCTCTGTATTGATCAGGTTGTGATAGAGCTTCTCCTGACCGAGAGCGGTCATATCGGCCAGGAACTGCCTCCGTTCTTCAATCTCATCCACAACTACAGAAGATGGGCTTTCATTATGGCACACTTACACATATTATGCATTTGTATCTGAAGTCAACCTTTTACATTAACAGCTGGCAAAAATAAATATAACTGAAGATGAAAAGATAATGTCATAAGATTATGTATGGTATGTAACACACTTATCACAGCATTGATACTCTGTGCTGTTGCTTGGAGCTTGAGTCGAATGTTCACATATTTCAGATAAACGGTTCCCAACCCATCCGGCACTGGGTCAAGGGTTGGTGTGAAGGTTAGAGGAAAATACAGTTATTCTCTGTAATCACCCAGTAGCAGGCTAGAGGTTTACCTTCCTGGAACCGGTCTTTCTCCATGGCTTCTGGACTCTGGGCTTCATTGCGGAAGGGTTTGGGTTTGGGTTCGTCTTTTCCTGTGGCGAGAATCGATTGCAGTCTGCTCTTCTCCTTTTCTAAATCCCCTACGAATGAAAAAGCAGTTATGAAATAGTGTGACAATGAATCTAATGTCATACTACTTGTTGTTTTTCTTATTTTCTCATGGATTTTGCATAGATATTTACATGCATATAAGTATATTTTAAATTCCTCTTCGTCTTATAAGGGAGATCCAGATCTTTGTTTTTCCTTTTCATTGTTTGAGTCTAGAACATGACCCCCACTGGCTCCCAGTGTGTTTATAATCTGCGTTGCTGTCTGTCTGTCCACTGGCTCCCACTGGCCAGGGCCTTCCTGCAGTATGAATTGTGTATATACGGAGAGCTGGCGTTCTTTGCTCAGCCAATGCATGGATAGGCCAGTTTATCTATTTAATTTTTTAACTGTTTCAGTAGAATGTGGTCCTTGAAAGGACTTGATGAGCATTAGGTGGTAGGCTTAGATCTAGACTCAGGTCAAAGGTGGTGAGCCACAGATCTAGACTGTAAGAAATCTAAATCTTGGCATCTATTACTTTAAGTGACAAACAATAATGCTTTTTGTGTCCTTGACTCAAACAATGAATGATGATGAAAACAACATCTGTTTCTCCTACACGACTATTCTCGGCAAAGCCCACAACTTTCAAAATAAAAGCCATCTCGTGACGCGTCTTCACCATCGGCTCATCGTCGCCTTCCTCTCTGTTCGTGGTGGTGTCATCGCCGTGGTTACGTACGTGTCGGACGCGGGCGGAAGGCGTCGCGGTGGTAGCTGTCTCCGGAGCGACAGGTCTGCTCGCTGCGTCTCCGGGACGGGGCGTAGTCTCTCTGCTGGGTCCTCGTGACCTTCTGCTCGGGCTGAGGGCCCGGGGCCGACGACGAAGGGCCCAGAGAGGGAGGCAGGGGGGCTCCGTCTGTGGAGACAGAGAGGAGGGTGTTAGGACAACAACGTAAGACGTACCGGTCTGACAAGAGAGTCTCACATGTAAATGGACTGCATTTATACTGCGCTTTTCTAACCAGTGGCCACTCGAAGCGCCTTACAATACTGCCTCACATTCACCCATTCATGCACACATTCACACATTCACGGCGAAGTCAGCCTCGCAGGAACAGACAGCTCGTCAGGAGCAGTCAGGGTGAGGGCGTCTCGCTCAGGGACACCTCGACACTCAGCTAGGAGGAGCCGGGGGATCGAACTAGCAACCTTCCAGTTACCAGCCGACCCGCTCTACCTCCTGAGCTACAAGTCACTCAGTAGATGGGACTACTGGTACCACGTGTTTTGTAGAACAACATTTGATGTTTCCTGAACTCACCGGTCAAAGACTTGCTGATTTGTCTTCGCTGGAAGTTCGTGAGTTTCGACTCTTCCATCATCACTGAAAGCAGAAGAAGATGCAATAAAATCATGATTGGGCCTCCATGGAAACGACAGGAACATTTACATTACATTTTGGGTGTTTAGCAGACGCTTTTATCCAAAGAGACTTACAATAAGTACATTTGTCAGAAAGAAACAATATATCTCTGTCGGTACAGTAAGGATGTTCATAGAACCAAGTGCCAAGCACTAACAATCACTAGGTTAACCCATTCCCCGTATACAACAAAGACAGCTAGGATAAGACGCTACACAAGTACCATTCATTAAGTGCACTGAGTGCCAGGACGTACAACATACAATAAGTGGTGTACATTAAGTGCCAGACACACAAAACAATACAGACACAGATCATGAAGCACAGTGATAATATATAATAATAATAATAATAATAATAATAATAATAATAATAATAACCTACCCTTGAGCATCTTCTGTGTGTCCTGGCTGTATGCGGCCGGCCGGGGGCAGCTCCACAGACCTCCAGGCTGTCCGGGTTTCTCCATCTAAAGGTTCAACACACAAGACCGCAGCATCCTTTGAACATCTGCTGATTCAGAACCAGAAGACCTTTAGTTTTAAACCTGAATAATGTACCTGAAACCTGACCACAGGATGTATTATTTGGGGATAAGTTATCGTATTGATGATACCAGCCAACTCGGCTCTTCTGTGAGACAACATACGGCTGCTAGGCAACCGGCTGCCAAGACAACCAGACACAGACCCGGAGACTGTGAATACTGAGTCTCCACTAGATGGAGACAGAAAGCCACGATTTTGAAACGAAAATTCCTTTTGCGTTTGCGTCACGACCGGAGCTTATAAAGCGAAAGGTGTTTTTATTTAGTGTTTTGGTGTGTTTTTCTTTCTTTTGGTTTTTCTAATTAAGCTAAAAAAAACAAAAACCTGGTGGCTTTACGGCTCCTCCGGTAACCAGGACACAGACTTGTTGAGTGGTAACAGTCAGCGTAGCAGGTGGACTGACATGTCCTGTGTGTGCACTGATTAGTCAGGTGCACTGATAGGTGTGCAGCCTCACCCAGCCCAAGAGTCCAATCTGGACTCAGGCCAGGTGAAACTGCTTAAACCAGCCATCAACCACACACACATATCTTAAACCAGCCATTAACTACACACAAGTATCTTACACCAGCCATCAACCACACACACTCCCCACATCTTAAACCAGCCATCAGCTACACATACTCCAAACATCTTAAACCAGCTAGCAACCACACACTCCACACACAGGTATGGTTTTACATATGTGTGTGGTTTATGACTGGTTTAAGATGTGTGTGTGTGTGTGTGTGTGTGTGTGTGTGTGTGTGTGTGTGTGTGTGTGTGTGTGTGTGTGTGTGTGTGTGTGTGTGTGTGTGTGATGGCTGGTTTAAGCAGCCTCACTATTGCCCTCTATACTCCATTTCATTCTGTTTCATTGTCTGTACTTCACTGTACTTCAATTCATTGTCTGTACAACCACTCTGTAGAAGCTTCCAGTTAAATGACACACACATACACACACACACACACACACACACACACACACACACACACACACACACACACACACACACCCCTATAGGGTTAGTGGAAATTGTCCGTCTTTGAAAAACCTAGGCCTATAGTACTACATAACACAATGCATCCAGCCATTACATCATACATTCATGATTCTTCAAACCCCCATAAAACGGCCCCTGAAACGCTCCGGAGCGGCGTGGGGGTCCCTGTGTAGCACAGGGTGTTTATCAGAGCGTCTCCTCATCAGGTCGTACCAGCAGACTGCCGTCCGTTATCAGTGAGAGGAACAGGTCTGCTGGCGTCCCGCAACCAGATAAACAAGACCCTGCTACAATCACCTCCACACACAGATCCACACAGAAATACACACCATGCATCCTACTGCGGAACACACAACTCCACTCATGTGGTCAGGCGTGTGTGTGTCCCCATATACACACACGGTCTCTAACCTTATCATAATCCAACAGTCATTCGTAATGTCATGGTTTGTTACAATGTTTACTCATTCACGTTTAGATTTCGTTTAGGTCTGGGTCTCACTGTCTCACGGCCTCCTGCTTGTCAACTTGTGAATGAAAAGTGTTTTATGGCATCCCAGGATCCCACTATTCCCCCGACACTAACAGGGTACACCAGGCAGAGCAACCCTGAGACACGACTCTTCAAACAATGTGACATCCCTTCCTGTCAGTTGAAAACTAATTCCAGAACCAAGGAAGAAGTCCTAAAGTTTCCCCAACTTGTTATTTTCTTCTTCTCAGTAGGAGTGAATCAACCATAGCCCGTCAGAACACACATGCATGCATGCACGCACGCACGCACGCACACGCACACGCACACACACACACACACACACACACACACAAGGAATTGGTTTGCATGCAGTTAATCTTGTGAATAAAGCCAAAATATCAGTGTAAACCATTTTCTCTCATGCTGAACACTAACTAGACACACACACTCACACACAAACACACTTCTCTCACACACACACACACACACACACACACACACGAACACAAGGAATTGGTTTGCATGCAGTTAATCTTGTGAATAAAGCCAAAATATCAGTGTAAACCATTTTGTCTCATGCTGAACACTAACTAGACACACACACTCACACACAAACACACTTCTCTCACACACACACACACACACACACACACACACACACACACACACACACACACACACTTCTTACAAGCACACACACGCACACATACAAACTTCTGCTTGCACACACCCACACCGACAACACACACACACACACACACACACACACACACACACACACACACACGCTCCACCTTCCAACGGTCAGAAGCTACATGAAACAGAGAGATTTGAAGTGAAGCTCGCAGCTGACAGAGATAGACAAGAGAGAGAGAGGGGGAGAGACAGGCAGAGGGGGGGCAACATGGAGACCGGGAGACCGCTGTAGAAATTTCTAGAGTTCTCAATCGGTACGAGGGGATTCTGTAACTGTTTCTGTTTATTCTTTTGATTCCCACATTTATGTAATTAGTAATAAAGCTGTTGATCAGATCAGGACTCCCTGATGGCCGTCATGCCGGCTGTGCTGCCCTCCTTCAGCTCGTTCTCTGACAGCCCCCTGCCCCGGGCCGAGATGAAGGTAGGTGACTCCAACACACTCCTACACACTCCAACACACTCCTACACACTGCCTCTCTCCGGGCTTAATTAAATGATTGGACAGGTTAATGAGAGTCGGCTAGGCCAAAGATTCTGGATTATTTTCCAGCGTTTGATTGCTGTCGGTGTGGGAAGAGAATTTCACCAAACATGACAAATAAAGAATTTAAAATATATTGCCTATGCTAGCTTTAATTTGAGTGCTGGAAATGGTCATGACTATTGTCCCATAACACGAGAAGCAAAGTGTGAGTGAGAGAGTGAGTCTATCAGTGTAGCAATGTTTCTGGCAATTTTCGGCCTGTATATTCTTTATATATATTTTTTTTATAATCTATATTCTTCTCCAGTACGATCAATTATTGAAACCATAAAAAAATAGAAAATACTAAATACTAGGTTAATAAAATCATATCCTATAGAAAGAAAGAAATATAATTATTAAAGGTAATAAGCAATACAAAAATGAACAAAATATAGCATATTCAGACCTAATTATTGAGACAGCAATAGTTAAAAAGTCCTACAAACAATGTTTGTCCACCAGATGATTCTCAAGTGTTTTATCTCAGCGTGCAGGGCCGTCAGCAGCGAACAGGGGCCCTGATGGTGAAACCTCTGCCCCCTTTTTGTTTTCTGCACTTGGGGGGCCCCACCTCAGGGTCTCAGGCACTGGGTCACTTGGGGGGGGCCCCACCTCAGGGTCTCAGGCCCTGGGTCAGTGTTAGCTCAGGAGGTAGAGCAGTTTCACTTGTTTCCGGAAGGTTGCTAGTCCGATCCCCGGCTCCCCTAGCTGA
>NC_140273.1:1936305-1943805 GCF_964030765.1 Micromesistius poutassou | reverse complement strand
AGGAAATGCATAGACTGCCACAAATTAAAATGTACGACAATAACCGTGAAGGACAGACTAACAAACTGAGTCCTGAAATATCACACAGATATTTGAACTCAGATGAAGCAAGACGCAATGAAAAACAACAACAACATTATCATAACGATGATGTTGGAGTCCATGATGAGTCCCGCCGTGTGGAGACACACCGGACCCGGGCCGTGGTCTAGACCCGAGTCCATCGCCAGGACCAGGACTAGGTCAGGTCCGTCAAAGAGCTCCAGGAACCGAGGGCGATAGACCCAGAGGGGTCCGGGGGGGCGGTTGCACAGCCTGCTCCTCGTCTGACCCGTTCCAATGCTCTGGTTGACAGTCATCGGCTCTGTTACCAAATATTGGCCCTAAGCCGTGTTTGCTAAAGGTTCATGGTTTAAACAGTGACTCATACTGTACAAAGCAGACACACACACACACACACGCTCGCGTACGCACGCATGGACACACACACACACACACACACACACACACACACACACACACACACACACTTAGTGAATGACTGACTTGCCGTGTTGATAATACAGAGAGTCCTAACTGTAGTTTTGTTGAATGCCCAGTAATGGGCATAGCAGGGTTGTTGTTTAGGAGGACATTAACTAGAACTACCTATGTTCTTGTTTGGGAAGGTAATAAAATAATATATATACATCGATTTTGCATATAAAACCGTGTTTTTGGGGTTGTACATCTGTGTGTGGAATCGGTACCGTTAAATAGTTCCACGGCATAACTCATCACTGCAGAGGCTCTCGTCACATGAGTGACAAGAGGTGATATCTGTGTTCCTGTTGTGACCTACAGAAGACATATTGACCAACATCACAGCGCTCTGAACCAGCGTGGAGAGGAAGTGACCTCATGTGATGTTCCCTGAACAGGAACACTCTACAAGGAGGGTCGTGGATTTCTGCCGTGTTGTGGAATCAAATCAGCCGTTGATGTGTTTACTTTTACATTCAAGGGATTTTGCTGACGCTTTCATCCAAAGTGATTTACAACCATTCATGCACACATTCACACACCGACGGCGGAGTCGACCCCACGCGGCAGTAGCCAGCTCGTTGGGAGCAGTCAGGGTGAGGGCGTCTCGCTCAGGGACACCTCGACACTCAACTAGGAGGAGCCGGGGATCGAACTAGCAACCTTCCGGTTACCAGCCAACCCGCTCTACCTCCTGAGATACGTGTGTTCTCCGACTTCCTCTCACCTTCCTCCCTCTCATCGCCTCACTAGAGAGAGGAGGAGAGTCAAATGAAGAAAATCTATGCACTCACAAATGTGTGAAATTACAGCCATTGAAAAAACCCTTATTGAACGTATTAATTCATCCTTCCCAAAACGTGTTTAGAAGAAAACCGCTTCCCAGAGAGTGAACAGCGTGCCGCGTTGCGTCTGATCCGGGCTGAGCATCTTAGGCCTCACAGGCTCAGGGCGGTTCAGAGGAGGATGACGTAACAACGACCAGCTCCGCTTACATGAGGAGAGAGAGTTACATGACTCTCTCTCTCTCTCTCTCTCTCTCTCTCTCTCTCTCTCTCTGCTTATATAACAGCATAATTATCAACAAGGTCATCCATTTATGAATCACTTGTTTGCGCACATAATTTGAATGCACTGGAATGCTGAATGCTGGCCCTCAGGTTCCGCTGCGGCCTCTGGAGGGAGCGTCCCCTCTGGAGGGCTCCTTCCAGAGGGGACGCTCTCTCTGGAAGGAGCCCTCCAGAGGGGACGCTCCCTCTGGAAGGAGCCCTCCAGAGGGGACGCTCCCTCTGGTTCCAAGGGCGTGCGCCCGATCAGCCCTTGGCTCCGGTCACTGGCTACTATACCATCCCAACCGCAACGGCTTCTCCTGCTTCTCACACACCCGAAAGCTAGCTGGCCTGTGCCACTGGACAGCCAGGGCCGAGGAGCCCCCCGCTTTGAGTTGGTGCTGCTTTGGTTGTACTCACAGAGAAGCTAAAGAACGTTCCATTGTGACGCCGTACGTAAGATCCCTCACGTCATTGTGGATCGAAAATAATAATTGATTAAAGGGGAAGCAAACCGAATCAGCTGCATTCCTCCGACCGGAACCTCGGCCCAGTTTACATCACGACCAAACGTCATGAGACATAACAGCACAGGACCGGGGGGTTTGGAATACATAACTGTAATCATATGAATCATTGGAACCTGAAGGTGGCTGTTGTACACATGTATAAAGAAATAATCTGCCTGATTTCAAAAGAGTTCCATAATGAAGATTATGAATTATGTTACACTATTAATAGGTTATATACTGTATGTATTCAAAATGGTGTCATTAACTCGTAACACTAAAAGCAGAACGCCATGCAGCAGGTGTCTACAGGTGATCTGAACAACCACGTTACACGATGAGTGACCGTGGAACAAGAGGAGTAACCAATGGGAAGAGACCGTAGGCCTACTCATGTTTCCATCACAACATGAACGTGAAAGAGTGAATGTTGTTACAGAAAACCCATGGTCGGAAGGAGGGGTGAACAGAGGGAGGGGAGGACCTGGACTCCGTGACATCCACGTGACTTATCCACGTCGTCAACAATAGGGAGGCTATTTTTAGACGTCGTTGCTGAATGACGCACAAGGGACGATTGCACAATGGAGACGTACAAAATACGAAAATTGTAATATATATATATATATATATATATACAAAGGTATGACAACTGAACAGCAATATCCCCATGGTAATAACCACATGGCCTCCGTCCAACATCACCCACACAATTCAGGACCCTGCTTGGACGTCCTGAATGATGCCCTTTTATTCTTGACCGCGGTGTATTTATACCTCTTCTCACCGGCAGGGGTCACCAAACACCACCATGTGTGTCTCCATGTTAAAAATAACGTGGGTTTCTCCACATATGGATCTTTCTGTTTCAGATGCGGTGTGGTAATAGAGTACCTCTGTTGTGTTAATTGTAGTAAACGAAGGGGCTCATCTTCACCTCTATAAATCAATAAAAAAACAGGGCCGTTTCCCGGGAAACTAAATAAAGGAAATGTTATGTAATAGTAATGCATAGGAGGAACGTAACGTCTAGGACTCCCTCCGGGCGTCCCGCTACACGTCTCGGAATGGACCCCCGGCCCCGCTGCCCCGCTGAGAGGTCTCTGCGCATTACTGACGTCACCCACACCGGCAGCACGGGACGTGGAGCGGGGCCGGACGCGCGCGGCTCTCGGAATCCAGGGGCGCCGTTGGAATTTGGCTGATGACGTTCATCACGTGTGATGAAACAAGTCAATGACGTTAATTAATTAATTAGTTGATGACTATCCCTCGGCTCTCGTGGGGCCTCTGCTGCTCCTCGTGCAGAGATAAACCATCAGGTCTTTGTCTGCAGTCACCGCGTGGAGACACCAGTGTGTGTGCGCGCACACGCACACGCACACACACACACACACACACACACACACACACACACACACACACACACACACACACACACACACACACACACACACACACACACACACCCCATCAGCGAAACACTTTTGGTTGCTAGGCAGGCGTCACTACTGTTGCCAAGGAAATGTTTTCACGTAGCAGAGAAAGGTCTGCGTGGACAGGGGGGGTTGGTTACCAGAGGGGCGGGGGCTGGGGGCAAGTTCAAGGCCACCGTTCCCAATTATGGTGTGTGTGTGTGTGTGTGTGTGTGTGTGTGTGTGTGTGTGTGTGTGTGTGTGTGTGTGTGTGTGTGTGTTGGAGAGAGCTGTAGAGAGAGAGAGAGAGAGAGAGCGAGTGAGAGAGGGGACAAAGGATCTGCGAGGAGATAGTATTCATGTGTTCATAACGTTGAATGATATAACATATTTCACATACATCTTATGTCACAGAGTATGTGGAAGACGAAAACAACTCCGATGTTAGAATCCGAAGTATTTGACGCATTTTAACCTTAAAACCCCAATTCTTAATTACAAACCGATGAATTATCAGGATAAGATAGATTAAAAAAAAAATATATATATATGCATATTTATTTAAATATATTTAAATATTTCCATCTTTTGATTTAACGCATCTTATTATTATCCTATATCGTGTGCGGACACATTTCACACGACAGACTGCGTCTCTTTCCTGCTCCGTGCAACGTGGCCTCTGCAAAACCTTTGTCCTCCGCATCCAGCGGTGTGGTGCTATGTCGAGTAGTAAAGGTCCGTACCCCTAGAGCCGTACACCTCCGGGGCGCCGTACCCCTCTGTCGTACACCGGGGTGGGGGTAGAGCGCATATACCTCTCTGGAGCCGTACCTCTCTGGAGCCGTACCCCTCTGTAGTGCCCCGTACCTCTCTAGAGCCGTACCCCTCTAGAGAGAGCCGTACCCCTCTAGAGCCGTACCCCTCTGTAGCCGTACCTCTTTAGAGCCGTACCCCTCTAGAGAGCCGTACCCCTCTAGAGCCGTACCCCTCTAGAGAGAGCCGTACCTCTCTAGAGCCGTACCCCTCTAGAGAGAGTCGTACCCCTCTAGAGCCGTACCCCTCTGTAGTGCCCCGTACCCCTCTAGAGCCGTACCCCTCTGGAGCCGTACCTCTCTAGAGCCGTACCCCTCTAGAGAGAGCCGTACCCCTCTAGAGCCGTACCCCTCTGTAGCCGTACCCCTCTAGAGAGAGCCGTACCTCTCTAGAGCCGTACCCCTCTAGAGAGAGCCGTACCCCTCTAGAGCCGTACCCCTCTGTAGCCGTACCCCTCTAGAGAGAGCCGTACCCCTCTAGAGCCGTACCCCTCTAGAGAGAGCCGTACCCCTCTAGAGCCGTACCCCTCTGTAGTGCGCCGGGCGGGCTGAAGCCGTACCCCTCTGTCTCTGTATGCGCCGGGCGGGGTGGAGCCCAGAACGTGACGCGGCAGCCGCGCTGTTATGCAACCATTGACCTACTAACACATATTCTACCGGAGAGGACCCTGGAGCAAGGCAGCACCGCGCAGCCACACGGAAAGCCGAGGGACGGAACGGAACCCGGCTGGAAACACGTTGAGCCACGGACGACGACCGATCTTTGATCAGAACAGGAGGACTTTGGTTCTTTGGCTCTTTGGAGAACAGGAAACGGGAGCGCAGAGCGAACATCAGCCGGTGGAACCAGACGGCTTTTGTCTTTGCGTTTTTGGAGACACGTCCCTTCTGAAGGTATTTGAAACGTTTTATTTATTTTAACTGAACGTGTGGGGGATTCTCTCCGGCTGTTCGGTGTGATTCGTGTGTTTGAACCCCGGACCATGTGAGCCCAGAGCCGCTCGGCGCACCGCTGATGCCCGGCTCATTGTTCCCATGCGGCCCCCCTACCGGCCGCCCCTCACTCTAAAACCTTATTTTAATCCCACCCACATTTCCTCCATCATTGTGACCTTATCATTTCCTAATATACATATTATACATATTAAACCAGTCAAACGTGCGGGTTGGATAAGGCATAGCGGTGGAACATGGAGTCAAACGGGTCGGACATCCTCTCAATGCGCTCAATGTCAAAGTGAGGTAGTTTCCATCCTGGGAACGAGGACGCCCGGTGTCGTCGACATGCCTCGTGATAAACTGTATCGCGATATACAGTGTCGTGGTAAACTGTGTCCTGATAAACTGTGTCGTGATACTGTTTCGTGATAAACTATAACGCTGTATCAGCACGTGCATTTGGTTAGTTTGCCTTTTGAAGTCCGACATGAAAGGTTATGAAGTAAGACCTGCAAGGTATCCTGAATCTTAGTTACATTTGAAACCTCAATCTTAGTTACATTTGAACCCTGAATCCTAGTTCAATTTGAACCCTGAATCTTAGTTACATTTGTACCTGAATCGTAGTAAGATTTGTACCTGAATCCCAGCTTCAAAAGCCAACTTCTTTCAGACCTTGGCCTTTAGGTAACATCATAGTTGTGCTTGTCTTCGTTAAGATGTTTAATATTGGCATATAGGCAGTTATATCTAATATATTTAGTTTTTTTCCAGGTTTGTAGCCAATACTGGTGGTTTGATTTTGAGATTGTGTTAAGTAATAATGCAGAAAAAACGGACAATGGATTATTTTATTGTAATTTTCAAAGGATGGAATCGAGTAGCCAATTCAACTAATAAATGGTACAAAATACCTGAATGTTGAAACCGAAATTAAGAATCAACAGTCAGGGACATGAACTTCAGCCTACAAAAGGAGGTTGCATCATTGATAGGAGACCACCTCATGCTCCTGGTATTGATGGCAGAGGTGAACCAGCTTCCTATACAGAGTTTGACTGGCGATGATAACTACATTAAACTACTGAACCAAACAATCCCACCCGGTCAGGGCCCACCTAGTAGACAATCTACTAATTACAAAATCAATCTTTCCTCCGTCTAGACATAGCTTGCATGTCTAGACAAAAATACTTTAGCATTTTGTACCACAGAGAAAATCGGATTTGGCCAGTAGCCCAAAATACATAATAATGTTTATCCAAAGTTGTTGTTGCGAAATTGTTGCTGACCTGGATGTTGTGATACTGTAAGCTGAACATCGCTCTGTCAGGTGATAGAAACCAGGGCAATGGCAAGTGTCCAAGACATTCAGACTCAATTACACTTTTCCTGAAGAGGCTCCTAAATTTAGCCTTGGTTGGAACATAAAGCTGGCAGAATAAATACTTAGAAGTTGTTACCTTGAGGAATAGAACATGTTGTTTTCCTTTCATCACACATTATCATGTGTGATATGAACGATTCTAAAATATGTGGTTGTAACATCTATAGTTATAGTCAACTATATGTGGCTTACATTAACTAATCTTAAACTGTGCACAATTTATTCATTAAGGGCTTTTGATTACAATATCACTTATCAAGATTATGAAGAAACATTACTGGCAGCCTAAGGACATATGACACCACCAACATGAAAGGACAATACATATATTTTGAGTATTACAAAGGGGAAATGTTTACTCTTTTACTGTAAAGTCTAATATAAAATGATTTGTGGATGAATAGTCAACATGTTACTGATAGGTTTGTGTTCAGGCATTCACCTCATACTGGAGTCATGAGCAGCAACACTGCTTGAGGCAATCAGCTTCTAGGAATCAGTGAATGACCTGGAATGTGTGGTGGCTGGCCTCAGGTTCTGCAGGCTTTAGAAAAACACCCCTCCCCACACACACACACACACACACACACACACACACACTCGGCGCAAACACAGCCAGTTGGAACCGGCTGCCCGGGGCCTCTCCACATGTGTTGGGGGGTGAATCACTGGGAGGAAAGAGGAGTGTGTTATTCACCTCTCGTGAAGTCATTGCACGGTTATACCGGCTGTGATGAGAGATCCTTTGGCAGCCTGCAGCCCAGAATACTCCTCCCAAGATCTATGGAATGGATTCCTACGGCCGGACGATAGCCAATAGAGAGTGAGGGGGCTCTTCTTGGGTTATAACACAAGGAGAGTGTG
>NC_140273.1:1928351-1936105 GCF_964030765.1 Micromesistius poutassou | reverse complement strand
AAGGAAGTCTGCTCTACAGAGCAGAGCAGGAAGACGGGCTGTCTCCCGCAGCCCAGATATGAGGGCTTGTGTTTGACAACATGTTGAAGACGACAACCGTTTTGTCTCGTAATGTATCTCCTTGGTAAGACGCCTTGAAGAACACAAAACAGCACAGAAAGGTCAAACTGCGGGCAACTTCTGGGTGGCATGTGGCTTAGGAGGTTGAGCAGGTTGGCTGGTAACCTGAGGGTTGCTAGTTTGATCCCAGGCTCCTCCTAGCTGAGTGTCAAAGTGTCACTGAGCGAGACGCCTCACCCTGACTTCTCCTGACGAGCTGGCTGTCGCCCTGCGTGGCTGACACCGCCGTCAAGGTGTGAATGCGTGCATGAATGTTAGGCCATAATTTCAAGTGCTTTGAGTGCCCACTGGTAAGAAAAGTACTGTACAAATGCAGTGCATTTACTATTTAACTTGTATTGGTTAAGCCGTTATTAGGATTAGGTAGGTAAGGTAGCATGGCTTAAGTTAAAGCAACAAAGCAGCCTTTCATTTATGTTAAGTTTTCAAGTGCCACTTAAACAATGCACACAAGCAATGTTTTAACCTAGACTAAAACTTGAAAGTGACATTCCAGAGGTCAACGGTTTAAGATAAGCCCGAATCAGAAGATAAGCACAATACATCTCACTCAAACCTGGAGCTGATTAGATAAGAATATAGTTCTGCATTTTGAACACGGGTTGAATGAAGTGGATTCTTAACACATTACATTTCAGAAACATTTCAAAACGTTGTGAGACAAAACTGTATCACTGAGGGTCATGTTGCAGGCCATGTCCCTAAGTATGCGGTCTTATTATTCAGGCCAAAAGAAAATAAAGATATATATACACAACAAATAGCACAACAGGCCAGCACAATCCTATCGTCCATGAAAATAATGCTAAACTAAAGCCCTGATGGACAAAAGTACCAATGACTGAATGGTAATCGGACTGCAATTATGGAGCGTTTTTCTAACCAGTGGCCACTCAAAGCACTTTACAATACTGCCTCACATTCACACACTGAGTCAACCCCTCAAGGCGACAGCCGGCTCGTCAGGAGCAGTCAGGGTGAGGGCGTCTCGCTCAGGGACACCTCGACACTCCGCTAGGAGGAGCCGGGGGTCAAACTAGCAACCTTCCGGTTACCAGCCGACTGGCTCTACCTCCTGAGCCACATTCGACCGTTGTCCCTGACGATGTGCTCTGGGTTAGGGCTAGGGAGGGGTGCGGACCTCTTGAAGAGCAGCTCTATGAGGGCGCCGGCCGTGGTGAAGGCCCGGTACGTGGCCAGGAACACGCGGGTGAAGTCCGGCTCGCGGTGCTCCGGGTCCAGCAGGTGGTCCACCAGCCGCTCCAGGGTCGCCGCCTTCAGCCGGCGCACCTTCACCGTGTGGTACTGGATGAACCCCGCCGGCCCCGTGGGGGTCCCGGGCGTCTGGGGGGGTCTCGGGGGGGGTCCGGCTCCACGGGCTCCCGGTGCAGCGTGATGCCGAACACCGCCCCCTCCTCCACCTCCTCGCCCCACTCCTGCACCGGGTCCTGGAGGGACAGGGACGAAGAACCAGGGTGAGACACGCAGCCGGGGAGGACCGGGAGTGAGAGGCCCGGAGGTGAGACACCCGGACGCCCAGGAGTGAGGCGCCCAGGTGTGAGACTCCGAAGACCAGGTCGATGGGAGACTGACAGCGGTCAGTCTAAAGTCCTGACAGCTGTCAGTCTAAAGTCCTGACAGCTGTCAGTCTAAAGTCCTGACAGCTGTCAGTCTAAGTCCTGACAGCTGTCAGTCTAAAGCCCTGACAGCTGTCAGTCTAAAGTCCTGACAGCTGTCAGTCTAGGCCAGTGGAGTACCTGTTGACTATAGGGCCAAAATCTGAATCACTGCAGCAATGGTTCTCAAATGGGGGTACACGTACCCCTATCGGTACTTTGGAGTACTGCAGAGGGTACTGAGAATAGTTCACAAAAAAATAACGCAAACTCTTTTCTTTTCGCCCTGAGCAAGTTTAAATTCTGAAAGTTAGAATATCGAGAAACTGGTAGAAACGTCAATCTGAAAACAAGAAGAAAGGAGAAACTTTGAAAAAGACAGCTCATCCAGAAACACCAACATGTCGTCAGATCCAGGAAGAATATGTTATATAGAATATATCTTAGATTTTGCATCTCAGCGCTATCCTCGTTTCAGGTGGGCGTCGGCTGAGCACTAATGAATACTTCAGACGGAGGGACATCTTCTCAGGAGGAGACAGGTGAAGTCCAGACTTGTGCGTCAGGGGACGTTTTTAGATCCAACTGGAGAGGACTGTAATCGCGATGTAGGGAGACGCGCTAATGATTCACCTGCATGATGACAGGTTGTACAGCCGTCATTTAAATCGTGTGTTGTGCTGAGTGTGTGTGTGGGTGATGAGTATGACACACACACACACACACACACACACACACACACACACACACACACACACACACACACACACACACACACACACACACACACACACACACACACACACACACACACACACACACACACACACACACACTTTGGCGATGAGTGGTGATGAGTGTGTTGTGATGAGTGGTCAGACCATTATACAAAACACAGAGCCCCAGGATCGCATTATCCAGCCGGTAAACAAGTTTGCAGTTTGGCGATGTGGGAAAAACAAATCAGTTTAATTTACAGATTACACGTGACCACAACATGAACGACACCATAAGAAACAAGTGTTTATGCCTTATTATCATCAGCATCATAAACGACTTATCAGACAGTATTATTACAACTTTATAATAGGCCTACGCGCCAAGCGAAGACGCGCATTTCACCAGGTCAAACTTTTCAAAGCGCGTTATTGTCTTATTTCGTCAAAAAGATAACATATTATTACAAAATAAATAGTTATTCGACCATTTCATATTAATAACACAACAAACAAACTCACCATTGACAAGTGCCATTTCCCCATGTCTCAGAGCGCGGAGAGGCGCACGGATCCTTCTACAAGATCAGGAAGACGCGTCTCCATGAAAACTGACCGGCTCGGATCTCAGAATAATCCATTGAAATACGAGGTGCTCGTTCACCAGGTGGACTAGAGGTGGACCAGAGAGGCTCTAGAGAGGCTACAGATGGACCAGAAAGACTACAGGTGGACTAGAGGAGTTCAGGTCCTCCGCGCCGTTCCTCTGGCGTCCCTTCATCCATTTTCATTAAAACTAACTCCACACATGAACAGCGAGGCTGACAAAGTCCTGCCCGGCTGTCGGACAGAAGTTTGGAACGAGGTCGAGGAAAAGGCAAAAGCCCGATTGATGCCTGGGGTTCTGGAGCGGACGAATCACACCCCTAGTGGGCGGGGCTTCAAAGTCTAACCACCGGGATGGAATTAATGACGTATTTATTGACTCGCTCACTGCAAGATCAAGTACTGCAGTTAGAAAGATCCCAGGGTTGGCCTTCTACCAATCAGGACAAGCCGATTAGTAAATCCTGGCTCCGTGCATTCAACACTGCTCTGCAAACGCCTTCTCGTCATTCTCATGGAGGACCTGACGTCTCCAGACAGAGAGATTACGCAGCAGCTCAAGCCATGAGGGTGTGGGGAAAAAGTAAATAGCCTACCAGAAAACAGGTTGGATGGCTTCCTAATGCATCCCTTTAGCGTGCACAATGCGAGGCAGCATCAATACACCATCAACAGTAGCCTACTCGATGCTCCCAGAGTGCAGGGTCAGGTGCCAAATGTGTCGTCTGGCCCAAACATCAGGATCATTGCCTGTATGTATGTATGTATGTATGTATGTATCTATCATGTATGTAGGCCTATGTATGTATCTATGTATGTATGTATGTCAATCATGGCACCCACCCATTGCACTCCTGACCATCCCTGAATGAGGGACCCCCCACTCTGAAGGAGGTGTCCCCCACGCTGCGTTCCATCTCTAGATCTCTTCCCTGCTCTTCAGAGTTTTTTCTTGCTCTCTGGGGGGCTAGGGTCAGGGAGGGGCGGGGGGGGTCATAAACACACGGCCTGTTAAGCCCTTTGAGACTGTATCTGTGATTGAGGGAAATAATAATAAACTTGAACTGAACATCAAACAGGTGTATTTTCAGGCTTTGATTCTCTGATACTCAGAACGGGCTTGGTGCTTTATAATCTTTATAATCTGTGGGCCGCTGCTTGTAATTAGGCAGAGATTCTCTGGAAAGGAGAAAATGAGACACTTGTCTGCTAATGAGCAAGTCCTGGGTAACGAGTCTCATCCCTGTGACATGTATCTCCATGGAAACTAAACGATAATGACAGCCAGGCCATCGGCCTTCATTAAACTGATTACACACATGGATGGGTGGTGATGCAGGGGATTACCAAACTATTGGTGAGCGATCACCAAACTATTCCCACATTTTCCCTCTGAGTTTTAATCCAAGCCTCATTTGGATCAAAGCAGCAGGTTTGTTGTTGCATGAAGGTTTTCCATCCAAAAAAAAAATCCCAGAAAAGCATTTAACTTCTGATAAGTTACAGAAGTAAACATAATTCATATATTCAGATTGTGAAAATAGCTATATTAGTTTTTATCAAAGTATAATGAAATATCTACAAATAATTTAATTAATCATTATCAGACTGAACAATAACTTAAATTAACCTCAAATGCTTTCATTTAAATATAACGGATGCATCAGTGAGAATGAAATTTTAAAACTTGATGTCTTTAACCTTAACTAAACTTAACCGGGCAAGCCGAGACAAACAAACTCTTATTTACAACGACGAGAGCCAGACGGGGCTGGAGGAGAAGGCCGGCCAGTGGAGTCTGTATGATAACCACCCGATCATCATGACAGTTAGCTTTACAGTGAGATGAGGGGGTTTATGACACTGTTGACAGAGCAGTGAATGATTCACCAGGTCATCCAGGAATGACTGTATGACTTCCCTAAAGCAGGATAGTCCACCGTTCAAAGACAATATACTGCAGTAGGACGTGCCTGCCACTCCACAAATCATATTCAAATCATAGAAAATATGACGATATGATCTGCGTGATATCAGGTGACCCGACTACACATGGCCTGTTTATGACGGCGGTGACGTCAACACGGACATCCCTCTAAAACACGATACCATGAAAACGCACTCAGACCTGCCACTCAGGTGACACCCTAAAGCCCTTCCTATTGGCCCAGCCCAGCTCTGGAACCAACATGGAGGAGCAGAGGTTAGAGGTGACATATTATACCACCAGACGCGAGTTTGATTAGCCCTTACAAGTCGTTTTGAAAACCTGGATCCAACATGGAGGAGCAGGAGGAGCAGTGGACTCACCTGTGCATGTGAGTCACAGTCGAGGGTGTGGAAGCTCTTCAGCCAGACGCCGGGCTGGGGGTCCAGATGGGCGTCTCCGTGGTGGGCCGCAGTCAGGCAAAACAGCCTCCGCACCCGGGCCCTCAGGCCCCAGGGCTCCAGGCGGCCCTCAGGGTCACAGAGGGCCAGGTAGGTCCGCATGTCCCCACCGGGAGTCCAGGGGCCGGTCGGAGGGCGTTAGACCGTCGCCATGGTCACCGCTTGAGTCTGTCAGAGGAAGGAGAGAGTGAGGATGATGAGCAATGCTGTTCAAAAGTTTTTCTTTTAAATTATTAATTGTTTTAAATATATGTTTTTTGAATTTTGAATCAATTTAGTTGTAAATTAAATTTAAACAATAATTTAATTAAAAAAACAACTGATAATTTAACTGTCATTTAATTATTAATGGTTTAAATTTAATTTACCACAAAATTGATTTGAATTAAATGCAATGGGGAAATTACATTGCGACTTGTGACTTGATTTGCCAGGCAGAGACAAAACAATGTCCCGTCTCTCTAGATGTTTCTGGTAAATTAACCAATTTGGACGGTGAACTAGATTCTGTGTAAAAGGGGCTAGTTGTGTTTACCAGTTAACACCAGGACACCACCACAATGCATCAATTGTTATCCACATGGTGACATACATTTCTACAATGTTAAGTCTGCGTTCAGTATCATCGTCAATGGGTTTTACAGCGTCAGACTCAGTGGAAGAAATGCAATACAACCGGTTATTTCAGAAGAGGAAATCCTTTCCTTTAACTTGCTACTCAAGCAAAACACACCAATACTAGGCTGGGACTGTATTGTATAATATATTCTATAAAAGGTCCTAATGTAATCTCACAAAAAAAACGTATTTTTCACAGGCCCTCTACCAGCTGATAATAAAGCAGTATTCATCCAATTAGTAATTTCCAACTTCAATTAAGTCTCCCCTACTTTAACCAAGCTGACATCAGTAAATATTAGGCTACTCTAGATAATATTAATTTAAACTAAAGTAGAGAAACACAACATGATTCGGGTCGGCCTGGCTATAGTTCACCTTATTGCGTTGGTTGCACCTCGTAAGTCCTGATGAACGCCATTGAGAGACAGAGCGGTTTCTTAATGTCCTGACGGTCGGACCGGCGGCCAGACACTGAGCGCGTCTCCGCTGAGCAGCCCTATTGTTCTGTGTGGTGGATGGGGATTCGTGTGTTTGTGTTGGAATGTCCTCCTCCCATTTCGGCTCTCTGCCCCATTTGATTATCATTCTGTCAGGTCGCATCATTCCACTTCGATGCTCTCTTTATCTCAATAAACCAACAGGACATTTGTTTTCTTTCTTTCTGGGACTTCAAAGTATAAACAGGATTCCTGAGTAATTCCTCCACCGTCAATGGCCTTGTTTGTTTCTTCGTGATGTTTGATATTTGCACATAATCAGAGTTAGGTTTGATGATGACTTAATTAGATATTAGGGAGATGTGATGGTTTGATGCGGACAGCTCGTACCTTCACTGCGATGAGAACTCTCCTTTTCCAGCTATAATCAAGCTGCCGTTCCTAAGGTCATCTTTAATGTTTAACTTTATATTCTGGCGCCGAGGCAAAATATGTAATAGGATAAACCATGATGATAAAACCAGTCATGGCCACTGGGACAGAGCGAGAGAGTCAAACTGTGAACAGGTGCACGTCGTGACTCTGATTGGTCAATCACTCAACGTGACGTATGGGACCGGACAATACACACCCAATCTCGAATGGAAAATCAAAACAAATTGGATGTACATTTATTTTAATTTTATTTACATTGAAATTAATATTTCAACTCATTTCAAAACATTTAATAGCAATTAATTGTTTTTGCTTTTTTTATTTCGTTTCTTAAAAGTATGACGTAAAGTTGGTGATCAGAAAAGCACACTGGTTCGTCACCAGGTGAAATGTTACCTCAGACAACACTCTCAGACTTAATTGTGTTGTTGCCGTTTGGTTGTCGTGTCAGACATTACTGACGTCAGTAACAAACACCGTCTATTATGCCTCACTACACAACAGCCTTCAGACGCGCGACAGCAGGTCAGAGGATCTACCTCTCAGCTCCTGCCTGCTAATGAAAACACAATCAACCCACTGCAAAGCTAGAAGAAGTAAACAATATTAATAACTTTATTAATAGTTCTACAATAAGGAGAGTACCAACAATATTCTGAATTGGCAAATTCATCAACTAGAACAAAACATGTTTATTCACGGTGGGGAACTCAACCCGGTCGCGTTCCTCAGACCACAGCCCTGCCCTGACACTGAATGAGGACCCGGGTTCAGGAGCAGAAGGTTCACTTCTTCTTCTTCCTGGGCTTCTTCTT
>NC_140273.1:1868351-1925851 GCF_964030765.1 Micromesistius poutassou | reverse complement strand
GGTCCTCACCAGGGGGTCAGTAGGGTCAGTAGTGTGTGAGGTGGTCCTCACCAGGGGGTCAGTAGTGTGTGAGGTGGTCCTCACCAGGGGGTCAGTAGGGTCAGTAGTGTGTGTGAGGTGGTCCTCACCAGGGGGTCAGTAGGGTCAGTAGTATGTGTGAGGTGGTCCTCACCAGGGGGTCAGTAGGGTCAGTAGTGTGTGAGGTGGTCCTCACCAGGGGGTCAGTAGGGTCAGTAGTGTGTGAGGTGGTCCTCACTAGGGGGTCAGTAGGGTCAGTAGTGTGTGAGGTGGTCCTCACTAGGGGGTCAGTAGGGTCAGTAGTGTGTGAGGTGGTCCTCACTAGGGGGTCAGTAGGGTCAGTAGTGTGTGAGGTGGTCCTCACCAGGGGGTCAGTAGGGTCAGTAGTGTGTGAGGTGGTCCTCACCAGGGGGTCAGTAGGGTCAGTAGTGTGTGAGGTGGTCCTCACCAGGGGGTCAGTAGTGTGTGAGGTGGTCCTCACCAGGGGGTCAGTAGGGTCAGTAGTGTGTGTGAGGTGGTCCTCACCAGGGGGTCAGTAGGGTCAGTAGTATGTGTGAGGTGGTCCTCACTAGGGGGTCAGTAGGGTCAGTAGTGTGTGAGGTGGTCCTCACCAGGGGGTCAGTAGGGTCAGTAGTGTGTGAGGTGGTCCTCACCAGGGGGTCAGTAGGGTCAGTAGTGTGTGAGGTGGTCCTCACTAGGGGGTCAGTAGGGTCAGTAGTGTGTGAGGTGGTCCTCACTAGGGGGTCAGTAGGGTCAGTAGTGTGTGAGGTGGTCCTCACCAGGGGGTCAGTAGGGTCAGTAGTGTGTGAGGTGGTCCTCACCAGGGGGTCAGTAGGGTCAGTAGTGTGTGTAGGTGGTCCTCACTAGGGGGTCAGTAGGGTCAGTAGTGTGTGAGGTGGTCCTCACCAGGGGGTCAGTAGGGTCAGTAGTGTGTGAGGTGGTCCTCACTAGGGGGCAGTAGGGTCAGTAGTGTGTGAGGTGGTCCTCACCAGGGGGATGTGCTGCAGCTTGTCTGCCAGGTGCTCCAGCCCGGCCCGGGCGGTGCTCAGCGTCCTCAGCAGCCAATCCAGACGCTCACTGGCCTCATCGCAGCGCCGCTCCGCCCCCCGCACACGCTGCTCACTCTCCCCCAGCTCCTGCCTCCCGCTGGGGGGGGGGGGGGGGGGAGAGAGGGGGAGGAGGGGGAGAGAAGGTGAGGAAGGGTGAGCGAGAGAGAGGGTGAGCGAGAGACAGTGAGGGAGAGCGATGGAGAGAGAGAGGGGGAGGAGCGAGAGGGTGAGATAGAGGGGGTGAGACAGGGAGGGTAAGGGAGAGAGAGAGAGAGAGAAGGTAGCTTCACAGCAAACTAGCCACAGCTAACTAGCCCCAGCTTACTATCCACCATGCTAACTAGCCCCCATGCTAACTCTGACATCATGTGTGTATTTAAGGTGAACCTGGAGCGCTTCGCCTCTCCAGAGTACTTAATGTCCTGGAAGCTCTGCTGCAGTGCCTCCTTCTCCTCCTTCAGCCGGAGCAGCGCCTCCTTGTTGACCTCCTTCATGTCCTCCAGGTGCGTCTGGGACCCCCCCTGGGCGATGAAGCGCTCCACGATCTCCTGCAGGGGGCAGGAGGCTAGCTTTGGTTAGCTTCAGTACAGCTAACCGCCAACTAAGACCTTAATGTGGGGAGACGCTTTAGCTATAAATATTTAATGACTTATCTGTTATCATTTATCTTTATCTATTATTATTAAATAATCCTTTATATATTTTTATTTATCCTTATCTAATATTATTTAATCATTCAAACATGATCATTCATCTTCATCTATTATTATTTATCTTCAATGTTCCTTTGGACGGTGTGCGTCATTGGCCTCCATCGTCTCTCAGGACTCCTCCCCCTCCCCACGCCCGATGCGTTGCCATGGCCACACTCCTCCCCCTCCCCATGCCCCCCCCCCCCCCCTCTCTTCCGTACGTACGTGGACGCTGGTGACGCCGGTGGCCTCCTTGATGCTCTGGAGGGCGTCCTCCAGCGTGGGGCCGTCCCACTCCTCCTCGCCGCCCGCCCGCGTGAGGCTGCGCTGGGCCTCGCCGCTCAGCTCCGCGGGCTGCAGGGGCGCCTTCTGGGCCTGGGGGGGGCCGGAAGGGGGGGTTATCACGGAGACCCAGACTCAGCGTTACCACGGAGATGAGACGGCTCGGCGTTACCGCGGAGACGGCTCAGTGTTACCGCGGAGACCGCTCAGCGGTACCGCGGAGATGAGATTGCTCGGCGTCACCGCGGAGACCAATCTGCGTTAGCGCAGTGGACCGCGGGCGTTACCACGGAGACCGCTCAGCGTTACCGTGGGGGATGAGGCCGCTCAGCGTTACCGCGGAGACCGCGGGCGTTAGGTCACTCAGCACTGCAGAGAGCTTCTCTACGGGAACTCAGCGTTGGTCTCTCAGGGAGGTTTCTGATCGACGACTGAATATTAAAGGTGACATGTTATGCCACCAGGTGTGAGTGTGATCAGCCGTTATAAGATAAAAATCTGCCTCGTCTGACATCACAGGTGGGCGTGACTAACTAAATAATGGATCTCAAAACAATCAATGTCTCTTTGTTAGAGAGGGGCCACTGCACTACATATCCCATCATGCACCCTGTCCGTTTGTAGGGACTAACAGGCCACCGCACTACAGATCCCATCATGCACCCTGCCTGTGGTGTGGGCCTCACCCTGCGGTCGGCCTTGTCCATCAGGGCCTTGCGCTCCTCCACCTGCTTCCTGTAGGAGGCCACGACGCGCTCCCGCTCCTTACGCTCCTTAAAGAGCAGGTCCTCCAGCTGCTGCAGCTCCGCCTAGTGGACCGGAGGGAAACACAAAGCACAACGTTCACGCCGCGTTCACACTGTGCACGTCCGTCCACGGATGACGGGAGGGCATGTCTGACGTATGGGTAATGTGATCTGATTGGCCGACGGATCCGTCGCTGCCTGAAAAGTTTTAATTTCTCAACTGTTTGACGCAGGAGCCGATGGAACGGATTGACCCACGATGTATTTCGAGAGCGCCCCGTGCAAAGTAAATGAGCCGGGGATCGAACTAGCAACCTTCCGGTTACCAGCCAACCCGCTCTGACTCCTGCGCTAAGCCGGCCTATAAAATAATACCAATAGTTAGAGTTGCTCCCATACCGATAACCTCCTTTACCACACAGGCAGAGAACATCACCAACACTACGGTGTTATGCTGCGTTCGTTTACGGTCGGAGGTGGGAAGTCGGAACGGAAAACGCGCCATCTCCGACCTACGTACGTTAGAGCTACCAAGTTGGAAAAACATGGATGCTCACGCTTAACTACAAGAATACAAATGTATTATTATAATTATAGATTATAAATGTAAATGATCCAGTTTTGAAAAAAAGCTATACGACTTTACATTGCGGCCATCGTAAGACAACCCTTCAATAAGAACCAGTGCTGTTAGTAGTCACGATGCTAGATTCCGTATCGGAATATACTCGGTATTGGCCGACACTCAAATTCAGGAATCGGAATCAATATCGGGAAGAAAAAAACGGTATCGTAACATCTCTACGATAATACAAAGATGCCGGGTGTGCAGTGTTGTGGGCGGGGGGCCTGCTGACCTTGGAGGCCTCCTTGGACAGCTGGGCGTCGCCGTTCATGACCCGCAGGCTGTGGAGCTCCGCCCGGTCCTTCAGGATGTCCTCCTCCAGGCGGTCCAGCTGACCCTGGAAGGTCAGGCTCTCATCCTGCAGGGAGAGAGGGAGGGGGAGGGGGGGAGAGAGAGGGGGGGAGGGGGGGAGGGAGAGAGAGAGAGGGGGAGGGGGGGGAGGGGGGGGAGGGAGAGAGAGGGGGAGGGGGGGAGAGAGGGGGGAGAGAGAGAGGGGGGGAGAAAGAGGGGGGAGAGAGAGAGGGGGAGGGGGGAGAGAGAGGGGGGGGAGAGAGGGAGAGAGGGGGGAGAGAGAGAGGGGGGAAGGGGGGGAGAGAGAGGGGGGAGAGAGAGAGGGGGGGAGGGAGAGAGAGAGAGAGAGAGAGAGAGAGAGAGAGAGAGAGAGAGAGAGAGAGAGAGAGAGACAGTCTGTATCTCAAGTAATATATATGTTGTCAGGGCAGTATAGATGTTGAATTTTTATTATTATGTTATTGTGGGTTAACATTTTCTTTGTAAACACATTGCTTAAGGCCTGTGACATCTCACTGTTGACAGATGAAGCGGCGATGAAACAAAAATGTCTTTAATGGAGAGCAGAAGACGGAATCATACGGAACATTCCAATGCCATGGAAACTTTAACACAACCCTGCTGCTGAATAAGGAGACGCAAAACCAGAACCACACGAGAGATTCAGGACTAAAATACCCCTTATGTTATGACACAAGGGTCAGGGGTAAGGAGACACAGGGGTCAGGAGGTCAGGGGGTCAGGGGGTCAGGTCACACAGAACCCACCTGCCCACCACTGGGGTGAACCCACCTGCAGGTGGTTCTTCAGAGTGACGTAGCCTTTCATCACATGCTCTGCCCCCTGGTTCTTCACCTGGGCCTTCTCCAGACTGTTCTCCAGGAAGTGCAGCTTCTGCATTTAGAGACAACACAATCACAAGCACACCGTGTTACCATGCGTGTACCATGCGTGTGTGTGTGTGTGTGTGTGTGTGTGTGTGTGTGTGTGTGTGTGTGTGTGTGTGTGTGTGTGTGTGTGTGTGTGTGTGTGTGTGTGTGTGTGTGTGTGTGCTTGCGTGCGTTTAGACGGTGTGTGTCTCACGCTGTATAAAACGTGTATCAGGGCCGGGGATTCATGTTTTCAGCTTTAATTAATGAAATAATAATCAAAAGTCAAGTTGGCAGTTAGTGGAACCGAGTGTTCCTATAAGACCTGCCGAGCTTTGGTCATGTACCACAGCTTGGGTAATGTCCGTTCATCTACCCTTGCATTGTCGCCTGTCTGCCCCGCCGCGGCGTTAGTGGACGGGGACTTGGCGCCCTCTGGCTTCAGCCTCTGGTACTGCAGCTTCAGCTCCTCCAGCCGGTCGCGGCTGGTCTTGGTGGCGTGTCTTAGTGCGTTGAGGCGTTTCATCTTTAGCAAAACCTTCTGTTCCACCTTCGTGATGGCCGCCTAGGAGCGGGGGGTCAGGTGGTTAGGGGCACTCATGGACAATAGGAGAGAGAGAGAGACCGCAGGAGAAAGGGAAAAGTAAAAAATGTTTGACTAGAATTGAGAATCTTAAAACTCCTTCATAGGAACAGAACGAGAGAGAGGAGAGAGAGAGAGAGAGAGAGAGAGAGAGAGAGAGAGAGAGAGAGAGAGAGAGAGAGAGAGAGAGAGAGAGAGAGAGAGAGAGAGAGAGAGAAGAGAGAGAGAGAGAGAGAGAGAGAGAGAGAGAGAGAGAGAGAGAGAGAGAGAGAGAGAGAGAGAGAGAGAGAGTGTGTCTAGGAACAGACGGATAGGAAGTCTGTTCCTGTCTGTTTTTTGTTGCAAAGATATACTTTAGATCATTTATAGCAATGCAATTTCTACGTAATACATCACAATACAATATGCAGATCTCACAATTTGAATTTTTCAAACACTTTACACTCAATCTCACCTGCCCTGACATCTTGCGGTAGGCCTCCTTCTCTGGACCTCTGTCGTGGAAGGCTTCTTTGATCACATGCTCGTCACCCTAGGAGGAGGAAGATAACAACTCATAACATTTACATTTACATTAATGCTTTTATCAAAAGCGACCTACAATAAGTACATTTGTCAGAAGAAAGAGGAACTACAATATATCACTGTCGATACATTAAGGATGTTCATAGAACCAAGTGCCAAGCACTAACAACCACTAGGTTAACCCATCCCCCGTAAACAACAGAGATAGCTAGGATAAGAGGCTACACAACTAGGTACTATTTTTAAGTGCCAGGCCGTACAACATACAATAAGTGCATAAGAGGGGCGTGGGGTGACAAAGGCCTCTTTATCACCAGAATTGTTATTTCTTCAGTGATTGTCAATATATATTTTTCTTTTTACCATTATTTTCCACATGAATGATTGCTAATATTATGTCTATATTATACTTTACTACTCACACACATATTTTCGGCCACCTTCCGGTGCAGCCTCTTGTTCTCCTGCCTCATCAGCAGGATGGACTCCCTGTTCTTGTGGATGGTGGCCTGGGAGCTCTCGTAGTAGGCGGTTCTGTCTCCCTCTGGCGGTCAAACTCGTTATTATACTCAAAAAAACTAATTGATTTTTTGACTCGTAACATGGTTGTAACTTGTGATAAATAGATTTATTAAATCGAAAGCATGAAAGAATGTAATTTATTGCTTTATTTCAACCAGTTTGTGTCTTTGGATCATGCACTACAAACCCCCCATATCATAATCCCCACGGCTGTTCAACTCAACCACACTTAATGAGATAAAGCCAGCAGATGAAAACCAGGAATGCTTGGAGAACATCGTGTTTATGTTGCAGACATGCCTTCGAAGTCAGCCTAGCAGGATGAAACACATTGGCAGGACACAGACGCCGGAGGCCACTAAAACAGTCAGTAACAGCCAGTCAGTAACATGGTTAATATGTGGACTCACCGAGCAGCTGGATCTTCCGCTGCATCTCCGTGATCTGGTCGTGCAAAGGCGGCTTCATGGCCTCCGCGTTTAATGGCATGTTGGTTACTATACTGTATGAAAATAGCGATGGATAATATAACTAATCGCAAAACGAACTTTTCAACCTGCAGTTGGAAACCCCCTGGTGGAAGCTTTAAGGTCGCCTAGCAACCGGTACACTTTAACCAGCCAACCAGAAGGTCGCCTTGCAACTAATACACTGAAACCAGGCAGGCAACCAGATTAATGTGCACAAAGACACACTCTCTTACTCTCTCTCTCTCTCTCACACACACACACACACACACACACACACACACACACACACTCTTACTCACACACAAACACACTCTTACTCACACACACACACACACTCTCTTACTCAAACACACACACAGAAACACACACGAGCATCATCAACCTGAACACTTTTATTATCATAAACTTTTAAAAAATATTAACGCAACAACTTTGGTTCAAGATTTAGAAATGAGTCTGACAGACATGTGATCATTTATCATTACACTTTACTTAGTTTAGCTCGGTATCTTAGTTTCATGGCACTGAAACAAAGGCCAAAGAGTAACTTAATTTGCTGTTTTCTGTTAATTTGCTGAAAACACAAACGCACAATGCTGAATGCACAACAGCTAAAGACTTAAGACACTTAGGTGTAAGATTCATAACATTAGCATGAGGAAACATTAATTTCTGAAGTTTTTAACGTGTTACCTTTCCATTTCATAACTGTTCCTCAACAGTCTATTCAAAGTGTAAATACTGAGCATGATACAGCATATAGGCTTTCAGAAAACATAAAAATCAGACAAAATAACACATAAATTACTTCAAAGCGATGTTAGGTATTGCTGTAATACTTTGTAAGATACTATATCCCATTTTGATTTAAAGCATTGCAAAAATGATACCCTATATACAGCATTCAAGAGATCTTTGCATTTGTCCTGTTTTGCACGCATATAAACATGCATACTAAACACCACCGACACATACACACTCTTATACACACAAACCACACACACACACACACACACACTATCTTACTCACACACACAACCACACACTCTTACTCACACACACACACACACACAGAAACAGACACACTATTTTATTCACACACACACACACACACACACACACACACACACACACACACTATCTCTTACTCTCACACTCTCATAGTCTCTCTCACACACACACACACACTCTCTCTCTCTCTCTTAGTCCACGGTCTTGGTGGTCTCGTTGTTCTTCTTCAGGATGCTCAGCAGGTTGTTGGACATGAGGTACGGCCGCTCCGCCGTCCCGTCGTTGCGCTCGAGGTCCTCACCTGGGACACGGAGAGGAGGACGTCAGTAGGCCAGGTCACATGGCCACGCTGCTACGAGCTAATGCTACAGCAGGTCTCACACACTACGCCTACTGCTACAGTAGCCCTAGGTCTGTAGTGTTGTGTAGTTGTGTGTTAACTAATAGCATAGCAGTGTGTATCAGTTGTGTGCGTTAGATCAAGCTGAACGTCTCACCTGTTGCAGATGGCTGTCGACTTTTTTTGTGCTTCTCTCATAACAGAACAGTTCGTGTTTGGTTTATTCAATCACCTTTAATCAATAACTACATCCAATAAATATGGAATGTCACCGGTTATTACCGAAAAGATCTACTTCCTACGACATTCACGTTTCTAACTAACAAGAGAAAGGTACAAAGGCATCCACGGACGTCGGCTGTTAGTAGCAAAGAACTCCGAAGGCGATATTACCCAGCATGCAGCAGTGAGAGAGAACAGGAAGGAGGGAAGAGAGAGAGCGAGAGAGAGAGAGAGAGAGACACACACAGAGAGGGCAGGGCAACAATGATCAGTGAACAACGGGAATTAGAAAGTCAGAGAGGTCGCTATGGTTGCATCGTTGCAGAAACAATCCCTTATCCCCATCGCAATGACCAAGGCAAGAGTGCAGTAAAACAATACAGGTGATCGCAGTAAGTCAACGAGCTGCGACCCACACAAGGCCGCAGAAATAGTACAAACATCACACACAAACACACACACACAACTGCTGATACGTTTCAGTCCCACGGGACAAAAAGAAAAGTGTGTATACGGTCTATCAAATTTGATTATAACCATTTGGCATTAGCTGGTAGTGTGTTGTAAACAGTGGAAAGACCTCCTCTCGATAAGAGATGCGTTCTCTGTAAAACCCGGTATGCGGTGGTTTCTGAGGTGCCCCCGTTGCCGTGGCGACGGGGGTCAGGATGTGTGTATGATAGTAAAGTCAGGCACAGGTTCAGCGTTTTGCAAAAAGTTCTACACGTTTTTTGTTTTTTTTCACGATATAAACACCAACGGTCCGGTCTCACTCTCCGGCGCGATAAACCAAACATGTCAAAGCTACAGCGACGCACCGGGGCGCTCACACGGAGACACCCGCTCTAACGAGGGGACAGCAGGCCACAGGCTCACACACACATCCACCGAGCAGACACCTTCTATGTTGGCGCGTACTGTAGCGCCACCTTCGCCCGCTAGGTCCGACCACAAGGCGTCAGGCGGAGCTGTGCCGCTGAGCACATGCATATAAACCCTCTTTTTTATTCCCGTACGTTTTTTGCCAAGCTCGTCATGTATAATTAACTCCTCTCCCGCTCACTCACACCAGTCACGTGACCCTACTGCTTGGTCGAGGCCACAGGCTCGACTTCTCCGGTCTCATCTTTCTTCTCCTCGCTTGTTTCTTTCTCCGTCGCCGCCGCCACCTCCTCCTCTTTAGCCTTCACCTCCTCCTTGGCCTTCACCTCCTCCTGCGATTCGATCTCTTCCTCTGCCTCTTCCACCTTTGCTTCTTTCTTCTCAGCCTCCTGCTTCGGATCAGCCTTCTCTTCACTCTTCTCCTCCTCCTTCTCCTCCTTCTCCTCCTTCTCCTCCTCCTCCTCCTCCTCTTCCTCTGCGGCTGCAGGAGGTGCTTCAGCGTCGGTCTTCAGGAGCGTCTCCTGCTCGTTGTCCTGTGTGAGCAGGGCCTGGTGCTTCAGCTGGACCTCCGAGTCCTCCTGGCTGAGGGGGGTCTCCTCCTCCCCCGGGCTGCCCCCGTCCCCCTGGCTGTCGGCGGGCGTCTCCTCCGGCCTCATGGCCTTGGAGAGGATCTCGTGGAGCTCCGGGGACATGTAGTACGGCCGCTCCGACGAGCCGTCGTTCCTCTCCAGGTCCTCGCCTTGTTTTGGTGTTTTATGTGTGTGTGTGTGTGTGTGTGTGTGTGTGTGTGTGTGTGTGTGTGTGTGTGTGTGTGTGTGTGTGTGTGTGTGTATGTTTGTGCGTGTTTGTGTGTGTTTGCACGTGTATGTGTGTGTGTTTGTGTGTGTTTTCGTGTGTTTGTGTGTGTTTGATTGAGCCGATGTGAGTTTGGGAGTCGACGGACAAAAATAACAACAAAAAAGCAAAACCATGGAAAAAGAAAAACATGGGCGTGAGTGTGAAATGAGAGGCGGGAAAGTGACGTGAACAAAAGGGAGAGATCAGAGAAGAGAGACCGGTCAGTCACACAGCAGAGAGAGAAGCAGCGGTTAAGACTTGAGATCAATCGAGTGATTAATGAAGCGTGCGGCACACAGAGATATCGTTATCTGAGACGTCAGCCGTCCAGGCGGGCGAGGCGAGGTTACTCACAGAAGCAGAGGAAGAGGGTGTCCACACACATGGCGTACACGCTGAAGAAGCCGTGGGCGATGAGGTAGGAGCCCACCACCACCGTCTAGGAGCACAGACACACGGGGATGTGATCCAAGACCTCCTCCATGGAGGTATGATTACAGCTCAATCTCTGCAGTATACGACAAGATTTCCCTGGCTGCGATGTCATTTCCCTGTTGCTAGTTGAACGCTGGCTGGTGTGGCGAACTGCAGCAGCAGAACATAAACTGACTGCATTTATACTGCGCTTTTCTAAACTGTGGCCCCTCAAAGCGCTTTACAATATTGCCCAACATTCACCCATTCATGCACACATTCACACACTGACGGCGGAGTCAGCCACACAGGGCGACAGCCAGCTCGTCAGGAGCAGTCAGGGTGAGGTTGTCTCGCTCAGAGACACCTCAACACTCAGCTAGGAGGAGCCGGGGGGATCGAACCAGCAACCTTCAGGTTACCAGCCGACCCGCTCTACCTCCTGAGCCCCATGCGGGCACATACCAGCAACATAAGTGATGTACATTTCTATCCTATAATACCACTTGATATACACACATTAACATACTAATCTAGTACTCCAGTGACATAGTCTAGTGTCAACATGGCCCTGTACCCAGGACACCTGGGGGAAGGACAGTGGTCTCCCTCACCAGTATGGGGACCCAGTAGTAGTTGAGAGACAGAGCGGTCTCCTCCACAACTTTGATCCTTCCAGAGAAGAAGAAGAAGGAGCAAATCCCTGCATGGAGACACGGGTGGGGGGGGGGGGGTGAGACAAACAGAACTCTCACGGCGTAGAGACGTGACTGCAGATGTAAAACTGTAGAGTCCATACCGACGATTCCGACGATGAGGAGTTTCCCCAGGAAGAGGAGGAAGTCGGTCACCTTGTCCAACACGGCCACCCTGTAACCAGGACGGCATCACGACATGGGGTGAGGAGGCTGATGATACCCTGGTAAACGCTATGACAACGGCGTCCATGGTTTGACCTCTGACCTACCGGATGACGTTCCTCATGAGGAGGAAGAAGGCGTCCCTCGCCGAGGGGCAGAAGCTTTTACCGTAGATGGCGATCTGGAAAACAGGACATCCTCGTAAAGAACTGGACTGCTTTACTATACAGTGCTTTTCTAACCAGTGGCCACTTAAAGAGCTTTACATTACTGCCTCACATTCACCCATTCATGCACACATTCACACACTGACGGCGGAGTCAACCACGCGGGGCGACAGCCGGCTCGTCGGGAGCAGTCAGGGTGAGGGCGTCTCGCTCAGGGACACCTCGACACTCAGCTAGTAGGAGCCGGGGATCGAACTAGCGACCTTCCGGTTACCAGCCGACCCGCTCTACCTCCTGAGCCGTATGCCGCCCCGTCGTTGCTGCTCCGTGACATCACCGGTGAGATCATTGATGCCTAATGGTTCTGGCGGCCGGTGACCTCACCATGATGTAGGCGTTCCTGTTGATGAACTTGATGAACTTCTCCAGGCACCAGAAGCAGCACTTCATGCAGCTCAGGATGAACTTGGCACACCGGTTCTGCGCACCTGAGGACGGAGGGGGAAACACCAACGTCAGCCTCAGCCCCGTTCTGGAGACGGTTCCTGGTGACTGAGGAACCACCGAGGGGACCGTCACGACGACGGCGGACTCAGACCTTTCAGCTTGTGGTCCAGGTACTCCAGCAGGACCCGGACGATCTGCACCAGGGAGAGGATCAGGGAGCCGAACGCCAGGGAGCCCGTGTGGAACCTGCAGAACCACGAGGAGGCTCAGTTAGGAGGTTCAACTAGCAACCTTCCGGTTACCAGCCAACCCGCTCTACCTGCTGAGCTGAGCCGACCCAAAACCGAGGCGGCTGAACCAAACCGAAGCGACCACATCTCCATCGTTGTGGAAGGCTCCCTCTGTACCCATCTTCACTGCTAAATTCTACCAATCCATCACATCAAACTGGCTCTCACTCACACATTAGACTTTGTCATTCCACGCACCAATAGCAACTCAGGAAAGAATGCTTTTAGCTTTGATGCTCCTGACAGATGGAATAGACTTCCGGACTCGATACAGCGATCTGTCTCAATGGAGACGTTCAAGAGGAGGATTGAAGTCGCATTAAATAGGGATTGCTCTTGTTTTAAATAGCTTAAAAATCTTAACTGTCCCATTGTATTATTTATATGTATTGAAATGTTGTTCCGGTGGTTTGACCTACTGTTTAAATCTATTTTACATTTGTGTTTCTGTGTTTATCGTACGTTGTGATCAGGGCATCATTGAAAAACAGAGCCCGCTCTCAACGGCCTTCATGAACAAAGAACGGTCAAGTACAACCAAATGGTTCCCCGGGCGTTGGGGGCCTCACCTGAGGGCCCGGCCCAGCGAGGCGAAGATGGGGTAGGCGGGGATGTCGTCGGGCTTCTTGTAGGCCCAGTAGTAGGAGGCGAAGGCCCCGGCCAGCGTCACCTGGCCCAGCGCCGTCACGAAGTTGGCGCACCAGAAGAAGAGGAAGAGGTTGTAGAACTGCAGCACGATCAGGTACTTGTGGTAGAGCGTCTCGCCGCCGTAGAACGCGAAGAGGCACTCGGCCTCGTCGCCCGTCGTCAGGTTGGAGGCGCTGAAGGTCTGGGAGTGGGGGGGGGGAGTCAGACGGTGGGGGGGGGGTCAGGATGTGTTGTTTTTAAAGGGGTGATGTCATGACGCCGCCAGGTGTGAGTGTGATCAGCCGTTACAAGCCGTTTGAAAACCGGCCTCTTCCTGTGTTTTCATGACATCACAAGTGGGCTTTACATTGATGATTGAATTAAGTTAAATTTTTATTTGTATAGCCCTTAACCACATTACAGTCTCTCTAAATATTGGGGGGGGCGATATTCCGGGGAAGTGGAGGGGCGTGCCTGACCTTGGGGTCGCAGGTGTCCCTGGTGAACTCCCCGGCGCTGGTGTTGAACACCTTGTACACCTGCTCGTTGGACGTGGACAGGAAGCTGACACCAGCCGTTAGGGAAAGGTACAGGAAGTACAGAAGGGAACACAGACACTAGAGGAGCAAGGAGGGGGTCGGCCTGCACGATTCGAGGGAAAAATATGAATCCGATGTTTTAGTTTAGAATTGATATCGCGATTCTCTGCCACGATTTTTTTTTCTCACGAAATGTAATGTTTATTCATGGCGAAATCAGTCGCAATGAAGTGGACAGTTAGGCTCATGTACGGTTCCATGGTTCGGCTGGACCATAAATCAGTCGTTGCTGCAAAATAATCCGCTTCCTGCACTTCTGCCTCGACTACAGCCCGCACTTTCTGATGGCAATGCAACGGATGAAAAATAGTTGCGGGAGGGTATTGAGTAGCATTTGTCCAATGTATGGATCATCTTTCGAAATCCGTCACATTCTACTGTGTTTATTGGAACCATATCTTTTGCTAGATGGTAAGCAATTGCGTCTGTTATTTCATTACTCCTACTGGAGTTACGTGGGTATGGGGTCGCATTGTGCAAGCTGTCAGTAATAGATGTCTGCGTTGTGCTGACATCTGCGTTGCGCTGCACTGCATTTTATTTATTTCACAATTAAAAAATGAACAAAACTGTCTTCTAAATTAAGGAAATGATACTGGGAAACGAATAAACCATTATAAGTGGAACGTATAACGAGTGAACTTAATAAGCGATCGAAATACTTTTTGCAACCACCGCATCTTTCCATTGACATTTAGTTTTCACCTTAAATATGCGACAGATGTAATTAAGGCAACCTGGTCTTAAAGGAATCCGTGAAATGAGTCGGTCTACGTCCCGTAAAAGTAATGTGTTGTAAAAGTAATTGAAAAAGGAACTGCAAATTGAAAAAGGAACGTTTAGTTTCGTTAGTATTTTCCCATATATAGGCGTACCATATTTTCAGTAGTTACGTGTAACTTGACTTTGAACAAGTACATGAACAAGTAGTTACCTAACGCGTTACACACAACACTGTCTACCGTGTGTCAGTCGGCTCATAAAAAAAAAAGAGAATCAAAGTAATTTAAAACTTAAATTGCGCACAGGGTGAATCGAGATCGCGATTTTATAACGATTTATCGTGCAGGCCTAGGAGGGGGCTCAGGAAACGCAGACAGGAGCGGTGGAGGCCGTCCACGACCTCCCACAGACAGACAGACAGTCCTCAGACAGACAAACAGACAGACAGACCGACAGACAGACCGCCAGACAAACAGACAGAGAGAAAGACAGCCCTCTGACCCTCCTCATTCTGCCGGGACAGACAGACAGACAGACAGACAGACAGAGAGAGACAGACAGACAGACAGAGAGAGACAGACAGACAGACAGACAGAGAGAGACAGACAGACAGAAAGAGAAACAGACAGACAGAGAGAGACAGACAGACAGAGAGAGACAGACAGACAGACAGAGAAACAGACAGACAGTCAGACCAACAGACAGACAGAGAGACATTCAGACAGTCAGACAGACAGACACCGGGGTAATGGCTGAAGGATACATGGAGGTGACGGCCCAGTAGGCGATCACCATGGCCAGCAGAGAGAAGGTCAGCAGTGGGTAGAAGAGAGCGGACATCACATGGCCCACCGCCCTGAGAGAGGAGGAGCACAACCAGTATGAGACCTGCTCCACTGGACTGGGAGAGGAGGAGCACAACCAGTATGAGACCTGCTCCACTGGACTGGGAGAGGAACACAACCAGTCAGTATGGGACCTGCTCAGACAGACCTCCTACATTTACATTGAGGGCGTTTAGCAGACGCTTTTATCCAAAGCGACCTATAATAAGTACATTTGTCAGAGGAAAGAGAAACAACAATATAACTCGGTACAGTTAGGACGTTCATAGAAGTGCCAAGCACTAACAATCACTAGGTTAACCCATTCCCCGTACACCGCAAAGATGGCTAGGATAAGATGCTACACAAAGTTATATTTTTAAGTGCCAGGACGTAACGACATACAATAATTGCAACGCTCCTCCTCATACACAGGGGTGTGACTGCGTGCTGCAGACTGACCTGCTGGCTTCCTTGATCAGCGCGATGGCGATGAGGATCCTCTTCCTGAGGAAGATGAGCAGCAGGATGATGACCACCTCCACGATGGCCAGGATGATCACTGGGGAGAACAGAGCAGATGACCACATTACAAAGACAAAAGACAAAAGACAAAGACAGTCCAGGGTGCTTACGCTTACACTAACACGCTAAGACAGGGGGCTAACGCTAACGCTAAGAGGCTGTACGCTAACAAACAGACTGGAGGTTTGATTGGGTGGTGGTGGGTGGATGTGACGTAGGGTTTGATTGGGTGGTGGTGGGTGGATGTGACGTAGGGTTTGATTGGGTGGTGGTGGGTGGACGTGACGTAGGGTTTGATTGGGTGGTGGTGGGTGGATGTGACGTAGGGTTTGATTTGGCGGTGGTGGGTGGATGTGACGTAGGGTTTGATTGGGTGGTGGTGGGTGGATGTGACGTAGGGTTTGATTGGGTGGTGGTGGGTGGATGTGACGTAGGGTTTGATTGGGTGGTGGTGGGTGGATGTGACGTAGGGTTTGATTGGGTGGTGGTGGGTGGATGTGATGTAGGGTTTGATTGGGCGGTGGTGGGTGGATGTGACGTAGGGTTTGATTGGGTGGTGGTGGGTGGATGTGACGTAGGGTTTGATTGGGCGGTGGTGGGTGGATGTGACGTAGGGTTTGATTGGGCGGTGGTGGGTGGATGTGACGTAGGGTTTGATTGGGTGGTGGTGGGTGGATGTGACGTAGGGTTTGATTGGGTGGTGGTGGGTGGACGTGACGTAGGGTTTGATTAGGGGGGTAGGGGTGTGTGGTTGGATGTGAGGTATGGTTTGAGGGGTGTTGGGTGTGTGAGGTGGTGTTGGGTGGGTGGAGGTGTTCCCGTGTGCTTACTGAAGGCCAGCCAGGTCTGTCTGATCTGCAGGTAGATGGAGAAGTCCGTCTGCAGGCCCAGGTCCTTGATGGTCACGTCCGCTCCGGGCGTCCCCTTCAGACTGGCAAACTCCATGTAGCAGTGGAAGATCCCTGAGGTCACAAAGCACAGGGAATCATCAACGTCCCTTCAGGAAGGGAACGATACATCCAGAAACATGAGGTTGGAGGTCCTGTCGGAGCGTCTGGTGTTTGACGCTCCGACAGGTTGCCATGGGAACCCTTACCGTAGCCGATCACCAGGATGACCAGGACGATCATGACCCAGATCATGACCCCGGCCAGGTACCGCAGCAGCACGATGAAGATGAAGCTGACCACCATCGCTATCACCAGGCCCCTAGGAGGAAGAGGAGGGGGAGAACAGTGAGACACGCCTTAAACCACAGTGAGACACGCCTTAAACCTATTCAGCACAGGAAGAATGCTTTGCCACATCTCGCCCCCTTCGTTGGTTATTTCACTCCCTGTCCCCATGTTTCTCGTACTTTGTCCTCACTCACTTTAATTGTTTCTGCCTGTCCCTCATCAACATTCCCCTCCTAGTGTATTCAGTCAGTGTGTTTCCCTCGCTCTGTGCCAGTTCATCTTTGTTCTCTGTACCAAGCGTCCCAGCATTTTCCGACTGATATTTACAGTTCCCGGTTTTCTGATACCTGCCCGTTTTCCTCCCGACTACATCGTTCACCGTCTTCTCCCTGCCGGATTGTTTGCCTGATCTAAGACTGATCTCCCGTGTACCGACCTATCCGCTAGTAAAGACCGTTCTTTCTACTCAGACTTTAGCCTCCCGAGTTGTGCTTTTGAGTCCTTTTTCCCCTGCTGCTCACCCAGCCGTTACACGTTAGTGACTTTGACACACTTTGACTTAGACGTGCTGAATGGGTTTTAAGGCGTGTGTCTTAAAACCCATTCAGCACTGTGTAGTCAAAGGCACAATTAATCAGCAGTGAGTTAATTATTTATACCATTGACTCCCTGCCGGTTAACATGGCAACACTGTTGTGGTGTAAGACCCTGATACTGACGGTAACCACGGCGACTCACAGCAGGATCCAGTACCAGGACACGGTGTAGTCCTCAAAGATCCTCATGGCCACCTGCCGCGCTTCCACCACCAGGTTGGACTTCCTGCGACGCGCGTCATTTAAAATATGGTTTAGTGAGATCCCACCAGGACCAATGGAACCAGAGGGGGAGGGGCCGAACGGGCTGTCACTCACTTGGCGGCGTCCAACAGCTGCGTGGCGTTGACCTGGTCGCCGGCGTTGTCCACCAGGGAAGTCTCGTTCCCGCCCACCACCACCACGCCCTTCAGGGTGCCCAGGGCGGGCAGGCAGCGGCGGGTGACTGGGCGGAGACAGAGGCCACAGCAGGGGGTGAGACTGGGTGTGTGTGTGAGACTGGGTGTGTGTGTGAGACTGGGTGTGTGTGAGACCGGTTGTGTGTGAGACCGGTTGTGGGTGAGACTGGTTGTGTGTGAGACTGGGTGTGTGTGAGACAGGTTGTGGGTGAGACTGGTTGTGGGTGAGACTGGTTGTGGGTGAGACTGGTTGTGGGTGAGACAGGTTGTGGGTGAGACTGGTTGGGGGTGAGACTGGTTGTGGGTGAGACAGGTTGTGGGTGAGACTGGTTGTGGGTGAGACTGGTTGTGGGTGAGACTGGTTGTGGGTGAGACTGGTTGTGGGTGAGACTGGTTGTGGGTGAGACAGGTTGTGTGTCTGCTTTGTGTTCCTTAATAAAAGATGATACTGAGCCACTTACACATAAACATTGAAAGCTGTATTTAAATAATGCTTTTATATATATATTACATACGTGTGTGTGTGTGTGTGTGTCCTATTAATGCATTATTCAAATACAGCGTTATATATATATATATGCTTATAAACAGTGAACTGAGGAGTGCCGTGTCAGCTCTCCAAAATAACCCAGAAAAACACAAAAAGCACATAAAGTTATGAAAAGGTGCCAGTCTTATGGGTACAGTAGTACCCCATTAAATACGGCCCCACGCCGTGGGGCATGCTGTGTGTTTCCCAGCAGGGTGTGAAGAAGTGCCTGACAACAGCACGTGATTGGTGGATGTGGTGCTGGTGACTCACATGCTTGGCTTGGGATGAGCATGGCCGGACAGAGTCCTTCCTTGAGGATATCAGGGGCGCTCTGTGAACACACAGAGGGGGAAGAGCTTAAAATATAAAATAATGTACAAATACATATCCAGCTGTTCTGCTATTTCTGTCAAACAATTAATGAATAAAACAAAAAAGAATTGTTTCAACTCGATTATGTTCGTTTGGAGATCGTCTGACCCAAAAATCGAAATCATGATCAAAATGTGATTAATTGCACAGCCCGACTGGAGACGCTGTGGTACTGAGGGGCTGCCTTACCATCTTGGTGAAGTTGGTTCCTTCCTTACAGTAACTCCTGTAATAGTCCTGCTCCTTTTTGTTGAAGCTCAGCTTGGCCTTGAGCAGGGTGAGGTGCTTATCAGGACAGGTTTCCACGCATAGCTGCGAACCGCGAAGGACACGTTAGGACATTATTAACAAGACGCAGACGATCCTTAGCGTATTTTAGAGGTAGTGGTTGAACTAAGTAAGTAAGTCTGAGGTATGTTTTTGTCATTTACATTCACATTGAGGGCATTTGGTGAGATCGCTTTTATCCAAAGTGACTTACAATAAGTACATTGGTCAGAAGAAAGAGAAACATATATCTCTGTGGGTACAGTAAGGATGTTCATAAACCAAGTGCCAAGCACTAACAATCACTAGGTTAACCCATTCCCCGTATACAACAAGAATAGCTAGGATAAGATACTACATGATGCTACATACAATATAACATACAATAAGTGCGTAAGAGGGGTATGGGGGGGGTAAGGGGGGAGGCTATGTAGAGTCTATTATTATCATCATCATCCTCATCAAAATTGCCATCTTTTTTAACACCTTCTACATGTCAGTGTGATACAGAAAGAGCTGAACCATCAGACCAGAGACAAGGAGGCCGTCCCTCACATGGATTATAAGCATATCTCTGAACCATCGCTGTATGAGAGTCGGCTAAGGGTACGAGGGGGGGTCTGACCAGCTGTATGGGAGCAGGCAGGGGCTAGTTCAGGGTGGGAGGGGGGGGGGGGTCTGACCTGTGTGGTGGGACACTGGAACTCCAGCAGCACCAGGGGGCTGGCACACTTCAGGATGTTGAAGTAGAACAGCAGAGGCTTCTTCCTGTAGAGGGGAGAGACGGGGGAGGGACGGGGGCGGGCGAGGGGAGGGACGGGGGAGGGACGGGGGAGAGACAGGGGAGAGACAGGGGAGAGAGAGGGGAGAGACAGGGGAGAGACGGGGGAGAGACGGGGGAGAGACAGGGGAGAGAGGGGAGGGACAGGGGAGAGAGGGGAGGGACAGGGGAGAGAGAGGGGAGAGAGAGTGGAGAGAGGGGAGGGACAGGGGAGAGACAGGGGAGAGAGGGGAGAGACAGGGGAGAGACAGGGGAGAGACAGGGGAGAGAGGGGAGGGACGGGGGAGAGACAGGGGAGAGACAGGGGAGAGAGAGGGGAGAGACGGGGGAGAGAGAGGGGAAGGACGGGGGAGAGAGAGGGGAGAGAGAGGGGAGTGACGGGGGAGTGAGAGGGGAGTGACGGGGGAGTGAGAGAGGAGAGAGAGGGGAGTGAGAGGGGAGAGAGTGTGAGGGATAGGGGAGAGACAAGAGTGAGGGGGGGAGAGACAGTGTGTTTACGCTGTGCTTCCCTGATGACTCCATGTCTAGTCACTAAGCAGATCGGGGTGCGGCACTACGCTAATGGATGCGGGCATCAGGGAATCGAGCCAGTACCGTATGGCTGGAAATCAAGTAGCCAATAGGCTTCATCCTTCCCCCAGACCACACCCTTATTTCATGGCATCATCGAGGTTAAGCTTTGTATTGAATCCCACTGATTCAGTTTAAACCGACAGACATGTCTTACACATACTGCAATAAGACAGAGATATGGGAAAGATTATTGTTACGATAATAAGAGGAAGTAATAATAATAAGTTAATAAGAGCAATACATGCTAAAATGCTACAAGCTAATCAAACACAGAGGACGTCTTTACCTCTGATCAACTCAAAAGACCTTTCTATCTCTGGATCATTGATTCAAACGATAAAGGAGGGTATCAATAATGAATCGACATCTTTCATTTCATCACCATAGAGATACAACTCAAAGACGACACACACGGTAACAATCTGGTTATCATACGGCCGCACTAAGCTGTAGATCTAAGCTGAGCTTCCAGTCAGAGGCCGCCGGGGGAGATAATCAAAGCGTCCCGCGGGGGTTAGGATCTGGTGGAGGTGAGAGACGGGGCCTGGAGAGAGTACTCACTCCAGAGGAGTCCCGGCCTGCCCACAGAACTGCCCCCTGCTGTCCGTGGGGTAGATCACCTTCCTGGGGTCGCCCTGGGACCACGCTGGGGGGGGGGGACAAAACCAGAGCATACCGGAGTCAGCTGGTTATACATCGGTCTGTCGTCTCTCTGTATGTCTGTCTGTCTGTCTGTCTGTATCTCTGTCTGTCTGTCTGTCTGTCTGTCTCTCTGTCTGTCTGTCTCTCTCTTTGTCTGTCTGTCTGTCTGTCTGTCTCTGTTTGTTTGTCATTGGGTTAATAATATGTAGCAGGGTGAACTGGAGATCAGTCAAATCGATGTGCAAGAAGCACTGAGAGTCCTGAGTGGGTGACACCATCTACACTCTCGTGATCACCTCCACGGTGACAAAACATTCCATCATCACCATCATCAGCATCATCATCATCATTACCCAGGATGCCCACGGCGAAGTATCCGAACAGGAAGAGGATGAAGAGGATACAGCAGAGGACATCGGTACAGCCCCTGGAGGTCCAAACACACAGAGTGATGTTAGCCATGGAGGAGGAGGGACAGACACACAGAGTGATGTTAGCCATGGAGGAGGAGGGACAGACACACAGAGTGATGTTAGTGATGGGGTGGAGGAGGAGGGACAGACACACAGAGTGATGTTAGTAATGGAGGAGGAGGGACAGACACACAGAGTGATGTTAGCCATGGAGGAGGAGGGACAGACACACAGAGTGATGTTAGTAATGGAGGAGGGAGGACAGACACACAGAGTGATGTTAGCACTGGGGTGGAGGAGGGAGGACAGACACACGACCGGGAGAGACTCGCTCTGTTTAGCTCCTGAAACATGAGACCGCTCACCTGTTGTGGATCGGTCCCTTGAAGTTTGCATCAAACTTCCTGGCCTCTCCTGTTGGCGAGAACAGATACGCATAAATTAATCAACGGTGTCAAAGGAGTCCACAAAACCTATTTCAGACTTTCCCCCGTTTCCATCGCACACTCTGAAAGATGACAAAGATTATAATATGGGGCGGCATGTGGCTCATGAGGTAGAGCGGGTCGGCTGGTAACCGGAAGGTCGCTAGTTCGATCCCCGGCTCCTCCTAGCTGAGTGTGGAGGTGTCCCTGAGCGAGACGCCTCACCCTGACTGCTCATGACGAGCTGGCTGTCGCCCTGCGTGGTTGACTCCGCCGTGAATGTGTGTATAAATGGGTGAATGTTAGAGAATATTGTAAAGTGCTTTGAGTGGCCACTGGATAGAAAATCACTATATAAGTACAATTTACCTTATGATATTCTAACTCATCTAACAAACAAAACCACAAACACAAATAAACAGTATGTATAGAGGCCTTTCAACGCATACTGTACCTGGATAGGAACACACATACTTAAAAGGAGAGCGCCATTTAAAGACATATTGTCATGGCAAAAGGCCAGGATTCAATCACCAGATTGGCATAGCAACCCCACAAAATGGCCCCCGGTGACTCCCCTGCCATCGGTGCCCGGCCGCCATGGAAACGAGCCAGAGCAACAACATCAGCCCACAACTAAAGTCTGGCCGTCTGTGATGTGATGACATCACCGGCGGGCCACACCACAAAATCCCATCACCCCAAAGAGGAAATGGATTCTGCGGGAATAGAGGACAAAAACATTACGTCCCCTGCATTAAGGGGACTTGTATGTACACACTCATTGTATGTTTTACGTCCTTGCATTTAAAAATAGTACTTAGCATTTTGTATAGCGTCTTATCCTAGCTATCTCTGTTATATACAGGGGATGGGTTAACCTAGCGATTGTTAGTGCTTGGCACTTGGTTCTATGAACATCCTTACTGTACCGTCAGCGAAAAATTGCTGTTCTCTTTCTTTCTTCAGACATATGTACTTATTGTAAGTCTCTTTGGATAAAAGCGTCTGCTAAATGCCCTAAATGTAAATGCAAAATGTAAAATGTGTTGGTTGTCATCATCAGGCGACCCGGATAGATTGAGACATTATTATTCTTTCTACACATTCTGGACGTAGTTATTTCCGAAGAGTAGTAGGATGATGGGAGATTCAGCAGCTAGTCGGCGACAGGGCAGCTCGCGTGTGCCTGCCTGCCTCCCCGTTCGGGGTGACGGTAAGACAGTGTAAGGTGACTCACTGCCCTGGCAGGCGGCTGGGTGTCGGTGTAACATGGCTCAGCCCTGCCACACAAAGACGAGGTGGCAGCAGTAACACGCCGCCTCGTAAGAGGAAACTGGGGTGTTAGATACGACTACCGCCACAGTGTCAGCACGCAGGCTTACAGATAAAACAGGCAGCTCGCATCACACACTGGTTCAGAACAACGGGAAGAAAGAGAGAAAACATTACAGTACCATTCCGTCTGTCCCTCGTCATGCTACTGCTCCTGTTGGGCTTGATTTGAACCGTTTGTGTTGACTTCTCTGAGCTATGTGGCCCGTTAAACGTCTCCTTCCTGTATTGACAGCCTCTGTCTTTCACCACCAACACCCCCAAAATACTCACTTCCTGTATTCTCTTTCTTTCTTCTTTCTTAATAAAACCTCAATGAGGATCTCCTTTTCTATTATCTTCTAATGACATGTTTACTATCTCTTATTTTTGGCCCAGGGACAATTATTTGTCCCCCTCTCTCTGTAGAGTGAAAACAGTAGTTGACATAATTCTAGTCATTACAGGCTTAATCTGTGTGTGTTCATCTTCAACAGTCAGGTCAAGCGTTGAAGTATAGAAAGGTTCACCAGAGAGAGGCACTCTCTCTAAGAAAACTGACATTAGCCATAGAGCTACAGCAGCTGTTCAAACTACTAAACCATACAGGAAAGCTGCAAAATACAGACTAAACTGAAAATAGAGAACAGAAAGTGACAGGTGCTAGCTGCCAAAAAACAAATAATCTACATTTACATTTAGGGCATTTAGCAGATGCTTTTATCCAAAGTGACTTACAACAAGTACATTTGTCAGAAGAAAGAGAAACAACAATGTATCGCTGTCAGTACAGTAAGGATGTTCATTGAACCAAGTGCAATGGGTTAACCTAAGAGTTAGGTTAACCTAAGAGTGGTTGGGTTAACCTAAGAGTTAGGTTAACCCATTCCCCATGTACAACAAAGATAATTTAAAATCGTACAAAAATACAATGACCTTTTGAACCTTGACAATCTGTTTCACTCCACTAAGGACTGGCACATACATCTCTCTGGTTTGATGTGTGTGAGTTAGGCTGTCCTTCGTCTCAGCTAAACCCTGGCCTGCCCACATTGTCTCTGGTTTGATGTGTGAGAGTTAAGCCATCCTTCGTCTCAGCTAAACCCTGGCCTGCCCACATTCTCTGCCTTGCGACAGGCCGCCAGCCCGCCATGATAAGGCAGACAATGCAAACTATTGACATGCTTCTGCTGTCCCCTGAAACAGAGATTCTAACACCCCTACACTAAAGGCCTCCTGGACCATTTGAGCTGCCTCAACATTGTGTTAAAGTGAGAGGTTTGGATCATTTCAGTTCCTCCCATACGTAAGTTGCCAGTCAAAGAGCTTTACTGAAAACAACAATTAACGCACAAATAGTTGGTCATTTTATGGAACAACACATAATTGGCAAATATTGTTGAGCAAAAGGTTGGTTAGTTTTAATGTATGCTTTGCATTTAACATGAGAATGTTGAAGGGGAAAGCCTCTAAAGTGTATCCTGCTGGCGCTGTCTGACGATTAGGAAGCACAAGGACACGATTTATCCGCTGAACAGGGTGTGGTCCTGCTGTTCTCTAGAAGCTTGCCATTTTGAACTACAGTTTATCTAGGAAACACTTAGAACTCAAATCTATGCCAGCTAGTGATAAACAAGGCATAACATTGTTGTTCTAAATGTTGTAAATATTAAGAATAGGGCATGGGGGGGGCTAATGGCTACTATTGACATTTAATATTGTTTATAGTAGATAAAAGATTCTACTGCTCATTATCTGTGTGTGTGTGTGTGTGTGTGTGTGTGTGTGTGTGTGTGTGTGTGTGTGTGTGTGTGAGTGTGTGTGTGTGTTAGCGATTTAGACTTTGTTAAAAGATATGATGATATCATTACTCAGTGATACAGTAATTATTATCCAGGGGGATTATGACATGGCCCTCCGCCCACCTACTTGGGTGGGGATAGTGAGCTGTCTGTCTGTCTGTCTGTCTGTCTGTCTGTGTTTGATTGCCTTCTGTGCATGCATGTGTGTCAAGAGTATCCTTTTTGTTTTCATTTCCTTACAAAGGAATGTTTCAGAATTTTACAGCAGAGTCACGCTGTCACATGATCAGGCTATATCCTTCCCTGGGATCGTATCAGGATCCATCATTTAGGACATTTTCCAGGGCAGCTTGAGTTAGGCTGCCACTGCTGCTTGGAAAGGTATTGATGAATCACACACATGACTCAACCGAGCCTCCGTCCCCCCATCAGGGAGGGGATATCAGGGGGAAACTCTAAGAGACAGTCGGCTTTTGTGTTCATGTTCGACTATGGAAGGCAACTCAGTGTGTGTGTGTGTGTGTGTGTGTGTGTGTGTGTGTGTGTGTGTGTGTGTGTGTGTGTGTGTGTGTGTGTGTGTGTGTGTGTGTGCGTGCAGTGCAGCACAGCGCGTGTGTGTGAGTGTCTATGTGAGTGTTTAGCGTTATACATGAGTCCATGTGTGAGTGTGTGGTTGGGAACAGAACATGCTGCGACCAGCTGGATTCTGCTCCCTGAGTCTCCGGGCTCCGGGCTGGCTGGGCTTCAGGCGGACGGAGACACACACAAGTTCCTGCATGCGTTACTACACACACACACACACACACAGCTATTACCTGTTGAGAACTGATGGTAAAGGGACTGCATTAACACCGCGCTTTACTAACAAGTGGCCACTCAAAGCGCTTTACAATATTGCCTCACATTCACCTATTCATGCACACATTCACACACACCGACGGCGGTTAGGGACTCAGGGACACCTCCTCGACGACACTCTCATGCTAGGAGGAACCTTCCAGTTACCAGCCAACCCGCTCTGCCTCCTGAGCCACATGCCTCCCCGATCAAATATTAAATCGGAACACTTTGGTCACTCAACACCGTTTCGGTGATCGACTCCTCCCCGTGTCTCAGTGGGAGCTCGGTGGGTCGGTGGCGGGCCACTCTGGAGAGGAGGGCAGGAATGTCTGCGTCCGGACCTCTTGTATAAATAGTTTAAAGGGGGGGGTCAAGGGTTAACGACCTTTGAGGCCGCGTGGGGAGGGGGAGAGAGTATCAGTGCTGGCAGGAAAACAACTACGGTGCCTTTCACGTCGTATACCCCCCCCCCCTCCAGCCACCACACCCCTGCTGAGGGGGGGGGGGGGGGTGTTCCACCACAACCAGACCCACCAGGGGCATGGACCAGTGGTAGCTTAGGTTTGGAAACAGCAAAGCAGAGGAATCGAGCCGGCTTTTGTTTGGTTAGCGTCTTCCTGTGTGTGTGTGTGTGTGTGTGTGTGTGTGTGTGTGTGTGTGTGTGTGTGTGTGTGTAACCATGCTTTTGAAAAAGCATGGTTATTAACAACTTCATGACTCAACAGTTCATGTCAACACACGGGTTTAGTCGGGACCATTCAGCCATCAGAGGAGGGTGTGTCATCAGAGGAGGGTGTGACATGTTTCATGGGAGACACTGGTTAGACCCAGATGCTATTTAGATGTTATATATATGTGTTATACTAGTGCAGAGGATAAGCTGTTTAACATGCAGTAGGATGGATCTTCTTAGTATCGATCCGGTTTGGTGGATTGCATGCAGGCTATGAGTATAATGTGTGATAATATAATGTATAAAGTATAAATCCTAGAACGTTAATGTTCCTCCACGGACGAGCCTTAACCCGTTAGGCCTCCAATCAGGCAAACAATGTGGATTTAAATCCGAAATAAGAACGGAATCACCTAGAAAACACTCGGGTCTGAACGAAAAGGATGCGACCAGCTCTCCCGACCGCCCATAGGGTCCACACCCATCATCATCATCCTCCTCCTCCTCCTCCTCCTCCTCCACCTCCTCCTTGTTTTCATGTTTGAGGAGAACTATAAAGAACCGAGCGGAACCGAGGAGAACCGAGAAGAACCGAGTCTAAAGGAAAAGGATGCAACCATATCTCCTGACCGCCCATGCGGTCCACACCCATTCTCCTCCTCCTCCTCCTTGTTTTCATATCTGAGGAGAAATATAAAGAACCGAGGAGAACCGAGAAGAACCGAGGAAAAACGAGGAGAACCGAGGGGAACCGTTCACACACAGGGGCGCTTCTTACCGTATTTCGGGTCCGGGGTCTTTTCGTCGGAATCCATTCTCACGGAGCGTTACTTCCTCTTCACTGCTGGACCGCTGGTCTGGACTCCCTCTGTCTCTCTATCTCTCTCTCTCTCCGTTACCATGGAAATACCCGGAGAAAGCGTCAAACAGTCCTCACGGCGCAGAGCGGAGGCGGGAATGGGCAGATGATGTGCATTCCAATCTAAACACAGGAATCCAACAGCCAATCAGGAGCGGGATTGGGGATGATTGACGGATCTTTTGGCCAGTTAGAACCGATGCTGGTTGGGGCAAAATGAAATGCCCGCTACTTTACTTATTAATAAATAGACTAATAAAAATGTCTTGTCGTCAATAAAAGTTGTTTTGGAGCCACCAAGTGAACACTTTCACTTTTTGTAGATATTTTAATAATCGCTCCAACGGAAAAAATATGAATACATATATGGCTACAACACGTTAGTTTAGCGTGACGATGTGACGATGTTACAACGGTGTATAATAATCATAATTCAATATAATCATTGTAGGCTATGTATGATTATAAAGTAATCGATCATTATCTACTCTTTGTTTGGTATGTATATTTGGAATTTTCTAGTGTAGGCCTTTAGTACCTGCAATTAATAATCGTAGCAATATGTTTCTTCAGCAGCCTAACAGACAAATATCTCTGGACTACATTTGTTCTATTAATAATATTATTATATGCTTTTAGAACTACTATGCATGTAAATTATGGCACCCATCACACTCCTCAGCACCCCAGGATGAGGGATCGACCATTCTGTGTTTCTTCCCGAGATCTCTTCTTTTTTCTTGCCTGTTAAGATGGGGGGCTAGGGTTAGGGGGTGTCATGAAAATATGTATTCTTATATTCTATAAATATATGGTATGTAAAGCCCTTTGATACTGTTGGGCTGCCCTAACATCCTTTAGCGAATAATAATAAAAAATCAGTTGGAAGTAATGAGTATAATAATATGCAATGAATATGAACCTACCAAATAATGTTTGACACGAGAAAATGTGTATTTTGGTGGCATGCACTTTTTATGAAACTGGCAAAATCGTAAAAAGACAGTTTTACCTAATCAAGTACGACACCTTTAGCTCAGCAATACACTGAACAGTAGATTGTATTGTCTTATGCATGTTTACTTCGACCTTATACTGTATACAAATCCATTCTCCTGCCAGTTAATCAGAATCTAGTTTACAACCTATTGCCAAAAACCCGCTCATGCTGAAACGATGAGCTATTATGATGACTGAGATAATTATGAAGCTACAGTTTCGTTAGTTTCTAGGAGGAATTCCATTAAAACTTATATTCAGTGTTGTGCATGAACTAGTTCAAAATAACTAGTTCATTGAACAAGTTCATTTTTCTATGAACTTTGAACTGAACGTAACATATTTTTAACTTAAGAACTCGAGTGCAGATTTTGTGACATTCTGAATTGATGCTTAGGTCCAGATGACATATTTATTAAATATAGTAGTTGTGATGAATGAAACAGGTGTACAAATAATATCCACAACAATTTGAGATTGTAGGCAGAGGGTAATGGAGAGGATTCATTTTAAAAGCACAGAATACTCACTCCAACAGTTTTTCTTCAGTTTCTAAAAAAACAAAACATGATCTAGTTCAAAACTGAATTGGTGAACTATGTCGTGAATTTATTAATTTTATTTTGTATGAACTGAACTTTGAACTAGTTCATGTGAAGTGTGAACTTGCACAACACTGCTTATATTTAATATCGGTCGGTTTGAATCCAATGATTGACCACTAGAGGGCCCTAAAGAACCGATTATGATTCCACTGCCAACTCCACCCCTGGGTGACTATATGAATGGTCCAAATAATTTATTAATGCTTTGCATTCTAACAAGAATAATTTATTAACAATAAAAAGGTTTTCTTTCATAGAAACACACTCATCTATGGGAAGAGCCAGAGCTTCAATGTAGAAATTTCCCAGCTTCCTGATGTGAACTCAAGGTGTAAGTTTTCTTCTGTACTCTCACAAGCATCCAGGAGGTCAAACACCTGATTAGGTTGACTTCATATTCACACTACCTTAACAAAGAACATCTATCTCAAAGCTTGCATGCATGGTATTTTGTGCTATACAAAATACATTTATATTATTATTTTAGTGGATTGAAGATGAAGTGGTCAGGTTTAAGAGACATTTGAAATACTTCTCATTTTTATTTAAAGTTGGAAAATGTGTGAGAATAAGCAGAATAACTCTAAAACTGGATTCATAGCTGTTCAATTAGCAAACGGTTTGAACAGAACACAAACAGTTCAGTTTAGAGGGTAAATATCAACAATGACCCCCAAACACAAAAGATATGTTTTAAGATATATCAACAATGACCCACAAACACAATAGACATGCTCTAAGACATGATAATACATGTGTGTTACTGCTCTGGCGTGAGGCTGAGGGCCAGGCCCTGGCTGAGGCCCTTGAGGGCCTGACCGGCCCCCAGGAGGTCATCGTTGAGGTGGCTGCACCTCTCCAGGATCTCTGACAGCTCCTCCAGCTTGGCCTGCATGTCACAGCTGTTGTCCTCGTAGACAGCATACATGTGTTCCTTCATCTGCTGGCAAAACTCTGTCACCTGAGGGGAGACACTGATTAATACTATGTGAGAATAACAGAGATACAGAGATTCCGATACACGTTTCCCATTCCGATTTTCCAACTCCGACTTTCCACCTTACGAGCACAGAATAAAACCGTAATGTTTGTGATGTTCTCTGCCTGTGTAGTAAGTGAGCTAGTCATGTAATGGTATCGGAGGAGGAAAAATGACAATATATCGCTGTCGGTACAGTAAGGATGTTCATAGGTACCTTCTCCGCTAGAGTTTCCTGAAAGCTCTCCATCACCTTCTGGTCGTTGGAGCGGCGGTCATTGATCTTTGACACCATATCCTGAACTCGTGCGCTGATGTCATCTATCTTTGAACTATATTTCAAATACAAATAATAAATACGTATATTAAATTATATTAAATGTATGTCACCTGGGCGATAAAGTCTTAGACAATGTAGGGGGTTACACTCATGTACTGTAAAAGTCGACCATGAGTGAAGCTCAATGTGTGATCCACCTAACTGGTTGGTGCTGCTGTATGAAGACTGCTCCAGGGATGAGCTCTGCTCTGACCCGAGCCCTTCATCCTGATCAGGGGTCCAGTACCACACACAAGGAAGAACACCACAATAATAACACCACAAACAATAAGGAACAGGTACAACAAGATGTAATGTAAGGCATATTAATGCCTGGGACTCAAGACTCACTTGTTCAGAGTTCACCTAGACTGCATAGCCACCCCCCACACCCCTCTTACACATTTATTGTGTGTTGTATGTCCCTGCATTTAATGTACGCACTTATTGTATGTTGTACGTCCTTGCACTTAAAAATAGTTCTTAGCAATAGTACTTAGCATTGAGTAGCATCTTATCCTAGCTATCTTTGTTGTGTACGGGGAATGGCTTAACCTAGTGATTGTTAGTGCTTGGCACTTGTTTCTATGAACATCCTTACTGTACCGACTGAGATATATTGTTGTTTTTCTCAGAGAAATGTACTTATTATAGGTCGCTTTGGATAAAAGCATCTGCTAAATGCCCAAAATGTAAATCTAAGAAGACCACTCAACAATAAGGATGGGTATGAAAAGATGTAATGCAAAGCATTTCAACACCCCTCAAGGTCTTACTAGGCTACCACCTGTAAGGTTTCGCTAGATGAGCTCTCACACTCAAGACCCATAGCACCATCTATTGGTGAATGATGGGTATAGCCGAGCTATCATTACGCTAACTGCATGTGTCCGGGTGGAGGAGGTGAGTGAGAGGTGGAGGAGGTGAGTGAGAGGTGGAGGACGTGGAGTGGGAGGTGGAGGAGGGGAGTGAGAGGTGGAGTTACACTACCTGCATGTCGTCATGTCCGGGTGGAGAAGGTGAGGGAGAGGTGGAGGAGGGGGGTGGGAGGTGGAGGTGGTGAGTGAGAGGTGGAGGAGGTGAGTGAGAGGTGGAGGACGTGGAGTGGGAGGTGGAGGAGGGGAGTGAGAGGTGGAGTTACACTACCTGCATATGCATATCGTCATGTCCGGGTGGAGGAGGTGGAGGAGGTGAGTTGGAGGTGGAGGGGTTCTCATCAAATAACTCCATCTATTCAATCAAGAAAAGTCCCAGGCCTGGGAAAATAAACATCTTACATATTACATATTTAACATCTTATCTATTACATATTACATACATATTAAATATTACTGTTATACGATAACACATTGCTCCAATGGTTAGTTGAAGAGAAACATGTACAGCTTTGCTTAAATTACATTTAAAGCTGAGGAAAACTGACATTGCTGAGTCAGCAATGTCAGTTTTCCTCAGCTTTGTCAGCAATGCTGACATTTATCGAATGTTACAACTCAGAAATGGCAAGAAACATGCGGGTAACATAATCTGACGTAACGTACGAATCCTTGAGAAGGCAAACTGCTTCCGGTTTACACACCCAGCGAGTTTCGTTTCCGTACGTTTTGTAGCTTAGCACGCGGCTAGCCTCTTCTTAAAATCGTAAACCAGCTACCAGCCGAATTAAATATAAGAAAATTATATTACCATAAATGAGAGAATATTCCATATAATTCGAAAGAGTAATACTTTGATTTAATTCAATTTGAATTATGCAAAAAATTAAATGAAGTAGGCTACCGCAAACTGTGGAAGTGTAAAAAGCCACTGGTTGTTCCCGCGCTTATGTTTTCACTGCGACGGTACGGTAACGTTAAAACTCCTCCCACTTTCCCTCTTTAGTTACGTTAGAACTCCTCCCACTTCCCCTCTTTAGTTACGTTAGAACTCCTCCCACTTTCCCTCTTTGGTTACGTTAAGCTCCTCCCCCGCTCTCTGCCTCCGGTGGGTCAGGCTGTGGATTAGTTCAGCACCGCGGACAGCAGAGAGCCTAACTGCTCTGGATCAGAGGACAGCAGAGAGCCACCGCTCTGGATCAGAGGACCTCAGGGATCTGAAACGCCGGCGTCATGTTCTCTCAGCAGGCCGGTCGCTGATGCACTTCGTTTGGGGACCCTGAGAATGACCGGTCGGTGAATTGTTGTGGCTGTGATCTTTAGGGCTGGTAAACTTTTGTTATTGTCTTAAATGTGCTAATGCAATCATTATATTGCCGATTTGCAGAAATAAAATGTGTGCCATTTTTTATTCAATATCTATATATATATAACAGCTGAAAAAGTATGTAAAAAGTAAAAGGTAGTATAGTAAATAGTATAAAAAAGAAATCGTATATTAGCTTAATATTCTTATTCATCTGAAAGAGGGATTAGACAAAAGCACAACGTATATACATAACTGTACATACTTACTTATTTATTTATACTGTACACATACTCTAGTTTTATTGAAACTATTTTGTTCTTAATAGCACTGTACCTTGTTACTCTATTATCCTCTTATGCTATTTTAAAATGTTTGAAATTTGTTGCATTGTTAAGGAGAGCTTGGGATGCAAACGACTACGACTGCTGTGCCTGTTAGGTTGTGCAATCGACAAATAAAAGAACTGCAACTTGAACACGACAACCCTCCTAAACCCCAGGTACGGTGCCCTCCCCCGTCGACCAATCACACGGCCGGAAGCAGGTCTGAGGAGCCGGGCCGCGGTGGGGTGTATATATAGAGCAGTGCGTTGGCATGATGGCGAGCTTAAACAACACGTCGTACCACAAAGGGCCGTCCTTCAACACCCTGCTGCAGGCTGTGGAGCCGCTCTACAAGCAGTACAAGCCCCCGCCCCGCGACATCATCCAGCTGCCCAAGTCCGTCATCTACCTGACCATGGCCGCCGTGGTGGTGGTGGCCGTGGCGTACGCCATCGTGGGCCACCTCATCAAGGACCTGATGCTGGACATCACAGGTGAGGGCACCTCGGTCACGGAGGTAGTGGTGGTGCGTTGGCCGAGCAGTCTGCAGATATCCAGTGTGTACGAAGGAACCAGTGTCTGAACCAATGTCTGAACCAGTGGCTGAAGTGTTGTATGATGACAGTTGGGATGGCGTTGTATTGTACCATCATTAGCCGTGGCAATAGCGTTTGCATTTACATTTACATTTAGGGTGTTTATCAGACGCTTTTATCCAAAGTGACCTACAATAAGTACATTTGTCAGAAGTAGGAGAAACAACAATATATCGCTGTCGGTACAGTAAGGATGTTCATAGAACCAAGTGCCAAGCACTAACAATCACTAGGTTAACCCATTCCCCGTATACAACAGAGATAGCTAGGATAAGAAGCTACACAATGCTAAGTACTATTTTTGAGTGCCAGGACGTACAACACACAATAAGTGTGTGCATTTAGTGCCAGGACGTACAACACACAATAAGTGTGTACATTTAGTGCCAGGACGTACAACACACAATAAGTGTGTGCATTTAGTGCCAGGACGTACAACACACAATAAGTGCGCCAGAGTTCAGCCTCCCTCACCGCTGCTCCTGTCCCCCAGACTGCCTGCTGGGTCCGGTGGAGGAGGAGCTTAAGAAGGACGCCGAGGGGGACGGCACCGCCCAGAAGAACCTGCCCCACATCCCGATCCACTCCCACCCCAACGCCTTCCACGTGTGGGACCAGGACGAAGTCATCATCCCCATGCTGATGCACCTGGAGGAGAGCCCCCCCATCAGCCCCATGATGGGGCTGCCCTACATGCCCCCCTTCTTCCCCTCCACCATCCACATCGCCAGCCCCCCCTACGCCCACCACATCCGCAGGGAGAGCCAGGCCTGAGGCTGGCCGCTGGGCACCATGTCTATGGATGGACTGGCTGGCTGTTTGGTGGTGAACCAGTATTCAATTCAATTCAATTCAGTTTTATTAGTATAGCCCTTAATCACCAGTACAGTCTCAAAGGACTTAACAGGCCGTATATTTATAAGCCCACCCCCTCCCCCCCCCCCCCCCGACCCCTGACCCCTAGCCCCCCAGAGGGCAAGAAAAAACTCCCTTAACTAGCAAGGAAGAAATCTTGATGAAGAACGCAGAGTGGGGGATCCCTCCTTCAGAGTGAGGGATCCCTCCTTCAGAGTGGGGGATCCATGGGGGACCCCCTCCTTCAGAGTGGGGGTCCCTCCTTCAGAGTGGGGGATCCATGGGGGACCCCCTCCTTCAGAGTGGGGGTCCCTCCTTCAGAGTGGGGGATAAACCATATCCAAGTGTTCCCTCGCGGTGTGCGTTGAACCTTCTTCATTCGATGCACGAGTCGTTTCAGTCACAGAGCGGGTATCTTATAGTGCACATCATGTCTGTTAGCTGTTTTGTTCTTGCTGTGATTTGGCTTTCGTCTTTGTGTGATTGGTTTTTGTATTGGATGGAGTTTTGCTTCGGGAGCATCTGCAGAAAGGGCTCTAATCTCAGCGAATAACGAGGTGAAGGACACCGCTAAGAGCTGGACATTTGTTTATTGGCTTGGATCGTATTGGGAAGACTATATATACGTGAGGCCACGGATCGCCCGTGGTTGGAGAGTACCCAGGTGAACCACTCATCCATCTAATCCACGACAGATGCCAGCTCCCGGGATAAGGATCTCTGCCCCTGCGATCTCTGCCCTCTTCTCTTCTGTCCCTGAGAGACTGGTGATGGTGAGCAGCCGTCCAGAGGTGATGATGCTGTCATCTCTGGATGATGCTTGGAGAGGTGGGATCTTTGAGAAGTTAGGTTCAACCATTCTCCTGATTCTTCTCAAGTTGATGCGTGATATTACTGTATTGTTTGGATGTGGGCCATTGACAGTCGAACTTGATCTGATTATATTTAATATCACTTCTTGTTTTTACAAACATCGACACAAACGGGACAAAGTCAGTGAGGTCTTCCGACACAGTGAGGGGGAAACTCAGTTGCTGAGCCAGCTGACTATTAACGGAGCAGGCATGTCCGGGTCGAGAGGGATTAGGGTGAGATTACCCACGGTGCTTAGCGTTTAATACAGCCTCCTTTTATATTACTTTGGAGCCAGCGATGGGACAGCAGCCGACCTCATCAGCTGACCTGGGGGTCAGAGATTAACCCACAGGAAACTGATTATATGTGAAATACGTTTTTTTAATTCTCCATTTGTTTCGACCAAGCTTTTTCGAAAACAACCCCTGATAATGATTTCAGATGAAAACCACTGGGTCAGTGGATCAGCTGAATGATGTAGAAATCTGAACTCTGCGTCTTGAGTGCAGAGCAGATTAAACAGGGAGTTCTGTTTCCGAGTGCTTCAAGGACATAGGGTTGGTTAATTGTATTTCGTCAGACACCCTAGTGCCATCAGTGACACCCACCCCCTGGGCAAGAGCTCACCCTAGCTGGTAAAGAGGGCTTTGTGCTGCCGCTGTAATTACATTAGAAAGGCCAGGGAAGGGAAACAGCTTCTACAATGTGAGGGTGATTTGGGTCTAATCTCATCCACACAGGGTCAAACTGCACCTAGAGTAGAACGACACATCATATTATCATGTAGTCACGTCATATTCCTCTTATTGCAATGTGCTTGGATGATTATTTTGTTCATATTCATACTGGTTAGGCTGTGACTGGTAACGAGCTCAAACTAACAACAGAGTGACTGGGACATAACCTTAGTCTAAAACCATCCAATCAGCCTTCACCGATCTGTTTTGGATAATCCCTCTAAGGAGAACACGGGATTATGGAACTGCAATTTAGGGAATAGGTGGAAATTTGTATCTGAAATCGGGAAACATTAAATCTGAATCATAACGTCAATTTCTACCAATGTTTAGAGATAATAGATGTGCACTCCATCTTCTATAGTCAGTTGTTTTATTTGTTTGTTTATTTTTTCTATTATCTCGACTTTTAATGATTTTGATGAGTAGAATTGGTCTAGATGTGAACAGGAAGCCTGATTAGGAAATCCTAAATACAACCCACACCTAAATAATCTAATTTTTAACTTCATAGCATACATGTATTGCATGAACATTGTGCTTATCACCATCAGGTCACAAGAAAAATGTATCTGAATAGTAAGGCCTCCCTGTTCAAGTAAAGCTCATGATTGCAACTGGAATAGAAATACTAAATGACAACTTTAAATTTATTTGACCTACTGCTTTCCCATGTACACTTTGATGGACTTGGCTTCGTACATTACGATGCCAAACGACCACATTGCACCAGACGTCTTGATTCATCCAATGGACCGATGTCAGACTCAGCAGATTTCTGCTCCTGCGTGACGTTGCCTTGCTGCAGCTCTAAGAGTGGGAGTGACTCGATCTAACCACCTGTTTCCATAAGCCCAGCTCTGTCAGACCCCATCTAACCAATCCTTATTGGATCAGGACACAAGTTCAGCCTCAACTGCCACTGAACCCAACAAGGTCAGAACTTGGCCGAGGAAGGTGGGGATTAAGTATTTGCAACAAACCCGTTGCATTATTCAGGTTTAATTTAATAATACATTTTATTTAAAGCGCTTTTCTAAGTACTCAAAGACACTTTACAATACATCAGAAAAGCAGTAAAAACAAAAAACTAAAAACACATTAGACTAAGCTAAACATTACATTAAGGTTGCAGAAGAGTCGTGTGTGTCAAAACCAAAGTGTGGATTTATGAAATCTTCAATAAATAAAACCTAAAATGCATGTTCACACCACTTCAAATGAATATGAGTATGCAATACAAGACTTCTGCCCAGTCAAGGCTCTTGTTCAGTCTGTTCCCTCACCTGAGAAGTCTAGTGGTTGTACAGCTTTTACATTTAGCATACACTTATTCAAAGCGACTTACAATAAGGACATTTGTCAGAAAGAACAATATCAACGTCTTTAAATTAAGGATTTTCATAGAACCAAGCACTAACAGCCCCCAGGTTAACCCAGTCCATGTATACAACAAAGACAGCTAGGATAAGATGCTAAGTACTATTTTTAAGTTGTAGGACATAAACATACAATAAGTGCCCAAGGGGGATGTGAGTGTATGCAAAGTCTAGGTGAACAGAAGACATTAGACACCAATGTACAATACATCGTCCATATTTTATTCAATACATTAAAATAATTCTAAAAAGTTACATTTATCTTAGTTCAACAATTCTACATTAAACCACATACAAGTTGCTAGGATACATCAATAGCAAAGTTTGCAATTAAACTTCCAAAGCTGTAGAGTCGTGGGGTTCTCCACCGTAACCACAAGACTACTCCAATAAGACCACTCTAGGTCACGTGACTGGACTAGTCCATGTCCTGGGACTAGGCTCATCCAGGTCCCGTGTCAGCCTAGTCCAGGTTCCGTTTCAGGCTAGTCCAGGTCCCGTGACCAGGCTAGACTCCGTCCCGTGCCCTGGCCTAGTCCAGGTCCCGTCGGGGGAGCACCGTGCGGTACAGCGAGGTCCCCTTGGCCTGGAGGAAGGTTAGGACCATGTGGTCCTGGGAGACCTCCCCGTGGACGAAGCCCCCCAGCGTGGAGGCCTCCCCGGTGAAGAAGCGCACCGCGCCCCGGGGGACGTGGTGCCAGTGGCGGACGTCCGGGTCCAGGAAGTTACCGGCGCCGCTCACAACGTAGCCCACGTCGCTCTCCACGATGTACTGGGAGGGGAGCAGACCATAACTCTTTACAGGGTGGACTGGGGGGGGGGGAACTGGGTGCAGACCATTAACCCTTTCCTCGATGAACTGGGAGGTAATGGGAAGCAGATATTAACCACTGGGCGTCTGGCACAAAGGGGTGATTCATGTTAAGACGATATTCTAGACCAGGGGTCCCCAGAACGTTATGGGGACCTGACCCCCTGTAGAGGGAGATATTGAGCAGGAACATGCAGTCTAACTGGCTCACATTTGAATGTAAATGGACTGCAGCTCTTTTCTATCCAGCGGCCACTCAAAGCGCTTTACAACACTGCCTAAACAGTCACACACACCAACGGCGGAGTCAGCCATGCAGGGCGACAGCCAGCTTGTCAGAAGCAGTTGGGGTGAGATGTCTTGCTCAGGGACACCTCGACAATTAGCCAGGGATCAAAGAGGAGCCGGGGGAATCACACTAGCAACCTTCCGGTGACCAGCCAACCTACTCTAGCTCCTGAGCCACATGATGCCCATGAGAATTTATACTTTCTAACACATGAGACATCATCTACTCTTCTCAGCTAAAGGAGTCTCCCGGTTTTATTGCCCTCCCAGGGGGTGGTCAAACAGCTCTACCCCCTTGTGCCCGGCCTCAGGGCCAGGAGGTTTTATAAAGCAACCGCGTTGCACGATAACATTGTTCCTTTTATCACTGGACTCCGGTCAGCCGTTGTACAAGGTTTTCCTCCATCCTCCGAGTTAACAGTACCATTATTCAACTTTATCATTATGATGACAGGAGTCTTCTCAGAGCTGGCATAACGAAATTTGGACTGCTATTCAGAACGGCCCCTGGGAAACACCATAGTATATTGGTGGTATAAAAATGTCAGCCAGAGCCATAGAGACAATTTTTTGACTGTTTCCACACTTATTCTTGTTAATATAGAAAATAAATATTATACTTTATATGTATAGTATATAATTATCTCATTCAGGGAATTTAGCAGACGCTTTTATCCAAAGTGACTTACAATAAGTCACTTTGTCAGAAGAACGGGGGGGGGGGGGGGGGGGTAAGGCTGGAGGCCATCGCCTTAAAAAAAGAAAACCGTAAATATCTCCCATATAGCCAACCCTCTGTCCCCTGTTGTGCCTCATGGGCCGGTTATAACGCCACCCACCTGCAGGTTGTGGTCGTGGCCACAGAAGTAGGCGGTGGCGTTGTGCTTCACCAGCAGGGGGTGGAGCATCTTCAGCAGGCACTCTGTGGGGCCGTGCTCTGACACCGACCAGACCGGGTAGTGTCCGGCGACCAGGAGGAAGTCGGCCCGGGACTTCTTCATCCTGGCCTGCAGCCAGGTCAGCTGGCGGCTGGCGTCCACAGCGCTCAGAGGCTGCCGCGGCTTCTCGTCCACAAAGTCATCCGAGTTTCCGCACAGCATCACCGTGTCCAGCATGATGATGGTCAGGGTCTTGTCCGTGGAGGGGATGCGGAAGTTGAGCTCGTAGTAGAAGTAGGGGAAGCGCCTGGAGAGGGGATGGGGGTCGTAAACGAAGAGCGGCAAAATAATAAAATCCAACTACAATTTTGAAGCTCTTTTAAGACCTCACTTGTTAAGAGTTCACCTAGACTCCGCATAGCCACCCTCTCCCAACCCTCTTCATAGTTCATAGAACAGACAAATGTACTTATGCGAGTCGCTTTGGATAAAAGCATCTGCTAAATGCCCTCAGTGTAAATGTGCCAGCTGTTTTGGAATTGCATAAAAGCAACACGTTTCTGTATTTAAGAAATATTGTAGTCTTTGTTGATGTTACGGGGTAGTACTATATTGGACTGACTCGTGTTTGCATTAAAATCTTGTTTTTGCCTTGCTCCTGCGTCCAATCACCTCCTGGAGGCGGAGCATACGGACTACGAGCTGCTGACTGGTTCTCCCTGATTGTTGGCGCCGCCCCACTCATATAAAGCCCAGTGGAAGACGGCGTCTCTCTCTCCATTTGAGCTTAGGCTGGCACACCTGTACATTGCTTACCCTTTGTAAATCATTACTGAATGTTTTCAACATATTACCTTTGTTACTATTATTTATGCCCTGGTGGTTACTTTCCTCACGTTAAGTGTAAGATCAGTTAAGGTAGACAGGTAGCTTTACCGGAAGACGCACTATTTTGATTTGTCCGCTCCGCGACTTGTGCGTCGGGCTCGGGAGCTAGGTAAGGTGCTCCACCCAGCTAGTGAGCGTGAGGGTTTTTTCTTTATCGTTTTTCTTGCCTGTCATGTTGTAACCTCCTTGGCCGTTCTATTGATGGGGTTTTTATTTCATTTGATCTTTCCTTTCATGCGGAACCAAAATATCCTTGTTCCAACAAGTAAAGACATTTAATTTTCCCCCTTAAAACCCTGTCGTCCGACTCTTTATGTTTGGTTGTCCGGATGCTGCCGATATATTTTTCTGGACACGTAACAGTTGACCAAAGGCTTTAAAAGCAATCCTCTCACGGTCTCACCATCTGCTGGACTTGCGGCTGTAGTCGATCTGGGCTCTGACGTCTCCTCCGTGGTCGTGATTGCCGGCCAGGACGTACCAGGGGATGTCCAGAGACTTGGCTGTGAACACTGACTCAAACGTGTCCTAGGGTGAAAGACAATGGTTGGGCATTATTATCACAGTCATATAAAAAGAAGTAGACACATTTATTGGAGATACACATTGACAGACCTTAAACCGAGGAGAATCCACACTGTCCACCCCGGTGTAGTAGAAGTTATCTCCGAGGGCCAGAACGAAGTCCGCTCCCATCTGCTTGGCTATCTTCCCCATCTCCCGGGCGGTGGCCTGCTCCACTGGGGTCACGTAGGGCGGGTAGGGCACGCCGCCCCAGTCCCCCACCGCCAGGAACTTAATAGAAGACCTGTTCTCTGTGGTGAAAAAGGTCACGGATGTTGTTAGAATTTCAAATAAATATCCAAAACATGGCGGGATTCGACAGAATGATCACTTACTGCTCCCCTGAGGCAGGTCTTGATATAGAGTGGGGTAACACTGGGCCAAGGGGAGGGAGACCAACATGATGTTTAATAGTGCAAGTGCCATCTGAAAATTAGAAAAGTTAAAACGATAAAGACTGTGAAAGATTTTTGTAGAATATAGTGTAGAAATTCAAATGACCCACTAGAAACATCACTACTAATAACTTTACCCTACCACCAGTGACCTAACCCTACCAACAGGGCCTTACGCTACCAGCAGGGTCTAAATCCTACCAGCAGGGACTTCACCCTACCAGCAGTTAGTTGACCCCATCAACATAACAGTGACTTTACCCTCCTAAAACATTAGGGGCTGGCTCTCACCCTACCCCTCGACCTCGGCTCCCGGGTTGCAGAGATACAACAACTGATGTCCGAACAACACGTCTGCTTTAATGACCCGGCGTCGTCCCGGAAGGTGGTCTGTGATTGGCTGAGGCCAAATCTGCAGCTTGAGATAATGGTCCCTAATTAGAGGAGCCTAATTGAAGAGTCCACGGAGGCACTCAGAGCGTCACTGAGACTTAGAAAGACCCTTCTGTATTGAAACCAAGTAGAAACGACCACCACACCGCCCCACGTCCACCAGTAACATACACAAATGCTAATGTATCATTGCCTAATAAACACATACAATTGAATTCACGCGAGATAATCCAGGTCACGTCCACCACTAATAACTTATACTATAAATACTAATGTATAATTGCCGAATAAAACAATTAAATTCACGCAGGATAATCCGGGTCAAGTGCTCTCATCCACGGCGAAATAAAACTTCTTAATAGTGCATATCGCAGGAGACGGAAAGCGTCAAGGCGACTGGAATTGTCCGCAGAAATTAGACTCACCGTCACGGAGGAGAGACCGTAAACTCACCGTGACGGCGGCTGAGCGGTGAGACGTCCCCGCTCGGTCCGGGATTTATCAACCCTCACCCGGGCTGGGCCCCTATTGGACCCGGGCTGGGCCCCCATTGGACCGGGCATGATGGTGCCTCACGCCCTGAGTCATTCGGAGAATTAGGATCATGTGATGCTCCATATAAAAAGGTGGTTTACTTTATTTCCACCACAATGGAAGCTTTTGTTCCTCTACTTACAGCCCCGTGTTTGACCCCATCTGCTTCCATTGAGGTTGTAAATCATTGTCTTCTATGCGTTCAAGTTCTTCCAAGTTAGTTACATAAGTGAAAGGTCATATCTTTAATTAGGTATTGAGATACTGCAAACATTTTCACTTTGTTCACTTTTCAAACAAAGCCCAATTTATCAATTTCATTTAAACTTATGGATTCTGAGATTTGTACCCGAATCTAATAACGCAAGTGCTCTTCTGAGTAACCACACAAAACGCACAATCCCACACTCGTCATACTACAACAAACAATTTCAAATGAATCGAATAACAAGAGGAAGTTTCAAAATAAAAGTTCTTATTATTTATTCTCAAAACAAAACGACATCACTTAACCGACACACGGAACAGAGAAAACATTCTTAGTCAGAACCACCGTGGAGCAGTCAGTCAGGTTAGTACACAACCTGGAAACAAGGGTCAGCCTGCTCAGATACAAAGGACATTTATAAAAAGACACAAAAAGAAGAAGAAACGTTTTACAGGTCACCGTTACATTCATGTCAACGTACAGGATAGAGGATGGGTCGTTAAATAATAATTAAACAGCTAATGTTCAGGAGACGAAGCAGGCTTCACATTGTGACATCGGCCGACCTGCGTGTGCGTTAGGGAGACCAGAGGACTACAAAAGGAAAAACAACAGCACTGTTTAAAAATAATAAAACTAGAAGGGAACTGAAGCTAAAATGATCGACCAGGAAGTGGTGATGGACTGGTTCCTGTCCCATAAAATGAAGAGGAACTGAAGCTAAATTGATCTCCCAGGAAGTGGTGAGTGAGTGGTTCCTTTCCAGGCTCCTTGAGGAACGAGCATCACTGGTCTGCGCTCCTTTTAGAGCAGCTCCTCAGGGCGGGCGGAGGGTTCAGGTCAGACGGGGGTGGGGGGGTGGGGGGGCGGGGGGGCGGAGAGAGCCACTCAGAGCCTCTCACTGATAGTTCAGGTGTCCGTACCCGGGATAGGAGCCGGCGTTCTGCCCGCCCTGGTCCGGGTACACCCCCCCACCGTAGCCCTGCTGCTGGGGGGGCTGCCAGCACGCCTGGCCCGACCAGCCTGGGAAGGGAGGGGGGGGGGGGGGGGGGCGGAGAGGTTAAAGGTCAGGGTCTTTGTTAAGTCACGTGCACAACAGACATGCATATTTTATTGTATTTATTTGATGTGCTACGGCGACTCAAATACCTCCACAATACCTCCCTTTTTTTTCATTGTGTGTGTGTGTGTGTGTGTGTGCGTGTGTGTGCGTGTGTGAGAGAGTTCAACAGTCTTGTGACTATTGACTATTGATAAGGCAGCGTCAACACCTTCTGCTGACACCAGAGCTGCCAGAGAGAACTCAACTCATCCACCTCAAACGTCTTACTTAACCGAAACAAGTAAGGGGACGTTCCCCGTGTTCTGATTACTGGGGTCTTCATTCAAACACATCCACCCCTGACCCCTTAGTCCCTATGAAGGTGAAGGTTTTATCGTCACCCCTTGCCGTCCCAGAGTCCTCCTGGCCTTCCCCACGACTCACCGTAGTTGTAGTTCTGCCCCCCGGTCACGGAGCTGGGGTAGGCCGTGCTGTACATGGAGTAGTCCGCCTGGCCCTGGGCGGCCGCGCCCTGCTGCCCCGCCCCCGGGGGCGGAGCCACGCCCTGCGGCGCCATCTGCGTCAGCTGCTTCTTCTTCTCCTCGCCGTAGCCGTAGCTGTAGGGGCTCTGCTGGTCGGCGGGGGGGGGCATGGAGTGGTAGCTGGTGGGCTCCACCGCCGTGGGGGCGGGGCCAGCGGTGGCGGCGGCGGCGGGCGGGGGCGCGGGCGCGGGCGGGGCGGAGACCGGGGGCGCGGAGTAGGTGTAGTTGCCGGCGTCCGGGTAGAAGGTGCCGTAGCCGGCGGCGGCGGAGGGGGGGGGGGCCTCTCCGCAGGGGGCCGCTTGGGGGCCCTTGGTGGGGCCGGAGGCTGCGGAGGAGAGGGTAACGTCAGAGGGTCTGGTGTGACCCCGGGGGGGGGCGGGGGTGGGGTGGGTCAGGTCCGTGAGGTGCAGTGGGTGAGGTGTGCGTTGTGTGTGTTTTAGTTTCTAGACGGGTTTAGTGCGTCTGTGTTAAGAAGGAACAACACTCACAATATCCTCCACCTGAAGTGTTCCCATAATTGTAGTTTGCTAAAGAATAAAAAAGGAGAATTCACGTAAATTTTTCTCAAACAGAGGCGACTACATTTACGTTTACATTTACATTCAGGGCATTTATCAGACGATTTTACCCAAAGCGATTTACAATAAGTACATTTGTCAGGACGAAGAGAAACAACGAAATATCTGTCGGCACAGTAAGGACGTCCATAGAACCAAGTGCCAAGCACTCACAATCACCAGGTTAACCCATCCCCTGTATACAACAGAGACAGAGTCTAGGTGAACAGGTGATTGTTGGGTAATTTGCGGACCACAGCCGCTACCCTAGCGAGGGTCACGGTGAGCGTTGACCCCTACAGGTCGGCGGGGGTCAACTCTTACTCTTGTTGTACTGGTTTCCTCTGGAGTACGGCCGTCCTCGTCCTCTCCCGCGCCCCTTCCAGGGGTGGTTTCCCGGTTCCGAGGGGATCCCCCTGATGGTCCCGAACCCGGGGATGTGCTGTAGGAGGAGCCAACCCAATCATTAACCAATCAGAGACTGTGTGTAACATGACTAGCTCCTTTACTACACAGGCAGAGAACAACACCAACACTACGGTGTTATGCTGCGTTCGTTAACGGAGTGGAAAGTCGGAACGGGAAACGTGTCATCCCCGACCGACGTGCGTTCGAGCTGCCAAGTCGGAAAAACATGGATGCATGGACGCATAACGACAAGAATACAAATGTGTTATTATAATTATAAATGTGAATGATCTAGTTTTGAAAAAGATAAGTCGACAGTAAGTGAACCAACTATACATTGCTGTCATCGTAAGAGAACCCTTCAATAAGAACAAGTGCTCTTAGTAGTCACAATGCTAGACGCTAGATCGGTATATACTCGGTATCGGCCGATACTCAGGTTCAGGAATCGGAAATCGGTATCGGGAAGGAAAAAATTGTATCTCTAGTTATAGACACTGGATAGCGTTGATAGAATACCCACCATGTGAGTATAGGTGACCTTCTCTCTGTGTAACGTACCATATCTCTCTAACCTACCATATCAGTGTAGGTGACCTTCTCTAACCTACCATATCAGTGTAGGTGACCTTCTCTAACCTACCATATCAGTGTAGGTGACCTTCTGTGTAACCTACCATGTCAGTGTAGGTGACCTTCTTCTTGGGGAAGTCCTTGCTGAAGGCCGAGGCGCCCCCTGCGGTGTCGGGGAACAGCTTCTCCAGGGCAGCCAGCGCTGCGTAGGACTTGGCCTCCTTCTTGTTGGAGCCGCGGCCCTTGAACTTCTGCCCGTCCACCTCCACCTGAGGAGACCAACGGCGGTGGAGGAGCTCAGCGACAGCGTGGAGATGGGGGAACTAGAGCCCTCTGAGGTAACTCAATGTCATGACTCTGGATGCAATAATAACTTTTATAATAAACCTTACGTCTCATTGTGTGTTTTCTTAATAGTCCTTCTCGTATTGTAGTTTACTATGTTCCTAGAATCCACAAATAGAAGTTGACCTGTACGCCTCAGGGTTCAGTAGAGCATTACCAGGCCTTGAGACTGAGAGGCAGGAGGCTAAAAGTGATGGCATGGGACTATAGCTGGTTAATACTCTCGATGAGGATAAGACAAAGACCCCAACACTCTTGGGTCAGAAGAACAGGGCCTGGGAGGGGAACCAACACCCACCTCCATGAAGAAACACCACCCACCACCACCACCCACCACCACCACCCACCTCCATGATGAACCACCACCAACCTCTATGATCAAACACCACCCACCTCCATGATGAAGCACTTCTCGTGGGACCCCCCCGTCTCCGCTGACAGCTCGTACTTCAGGCTGCGCCGCTTCTCGTTCAGCTCCATCACCGGGTTCTTCCCGTGCTTGGTGAGGATGGGGCCGGCCACTCCCTGGAGGAGGAGGACACAACATTCAACAGGCTAACAGGCTAACAAAGCTAACAGGCTAACAGAGCTGACAGGCTAACAAAGCTAAAAGGCTAACAAAGCTAACAGGCTATTCAAGCTAACAGGCTAACAGAGCTTACAGGTTAACAAAGCTAACAGAGCTAACAGGCTATTGAAGCTAACAGGCTAACAAAGCTAAAATGCTAACAAAGCTAACAGGCTATTCAAGCTAACAGAGCTTACAGGCTAACAAAGCTAACAGAGCTAAAAGGCTATTGAAGCTAACAGGCTAACAAGGCTAACACGCTAACAGAGCTAACAGGCTATTGAAGCTAACAGGCGCTCACGTCTTCTGATCCGGCGGCGAAGGCGATGGAGGCGCTCCCCGCTGCCTTGCTCCCCTCTCCCTCCAGCGGAGCCTCGCTGGGTTTGGTCTCAGACCCGGTGGGCAGACCCAGCTCCTGAAGCACCTGGGAGACACAAAACGTTCAATGGGCCACACAACGTCTCTGAGGCCTCGTCGCTTACAGTTCATCTCCTGGAAAGCATTCGGGTCTTAGAAGGTTACAATGCTCTTGAGCCGAGCCGTTCAACTATGTTACATTTTCAGATGGGAAATGGACTGCATTTACTGTGTGTCGCGCTTTTCTAACCAGTGGCCACCCAAAGAGCTGTACAATAATGCCTCACATTCACCCATTCATGCACACATTCACACACCGACGGCGGAGTCGACCACGCAGGGCGACAGCCAGCTCGTACAGGAGCAGTCAGGGTGAGGGCGTCTCGCTCAGGGGACACCTCCACACTCAGAGAGGAGGAGCCGGGCATCGAACTAGCGACCGTCGGGTTAACCAGTACTAATTCTTTTGTACTACCAGCCAACCCGCTCTACCTCCTGAGCTACATGCCGCCTGTCTGATCCAGATCAGAGTCATCGTGCAGTAGAGGACACACGAGGGCCTCCCGTTTACCTTGGTGGCCACGTTGAGTTTGGCCACTCTCTTGGAGGGGCCGGTGGCCTCGTAGGTGCTGCTGTTCAGGTCCACGGCCATGGTGAAGACTGGCTCGTGGACCGGGCCCACCTGGGAGACCAGCCGGTAGTCCAGACCCGGCTTGTACTGGTTCAGCCGCATCACAGCGTTCATACAGAGGTCGTCCGAGACTGGAGGGGACAGCAGGGAGACAGGAGGATGTCAAGGAGGATCTCGTCGTCGTCGTCACTTAATGTACGCACTGTATTTATTTGTATGTTTTTACGTCCTGGCACTTAAAAAATAGTACTTAGCATTCTGTAGCATCTTCTCCTAGCTATCTCTGTTGTATACGGGGGAATGGGTTAACCTAGTGATAGTTAGTGCTTGGCACTTGGTTCTATGAACGTCCTTACTGTACCCACAGAGATATATTGTTGTTTCTCTTTCTTATGAAAAATCTACTTATTGGAATTCGCTTTGGATTAAAACGTCTGCTAAATGCCCTGAATGTTAATGTATAATTTAAAACATCTTTAAGGAAGGATCCCACTGTGACCGGACATATTATACACTGTTGTATTAAATACTATATACTATATAGTAAATACTCACAGGACTTCCTGTCGAAGCGGTTGTGCTTCTGGAACTTGAGGAACTTCCTCTGCTTGCTGTTGAGCTGCCGGTCGTCCGCTGGGTTCTCCATCTCCGGGAACGCCCTCTTCACCGGCTGCTTCAGCGGCCCGGACAGCTCTATTTGGGCTGGACCCAACAAGAGGTCGTTAGACCAGACAGACTGCAGGACATAGGGTCCAACCCCGGTCACGACTCACTAAACGTGTTGTTTATGCAAATGCAGTGACGCGTGACCGAGGCACCTTTGATGTCTTTGATGTTGGCCCCCGTTAACCTCTGCGGTCGGACCGGGACGATGTCCATCCCCAGCACCTTGTGGAGCTGCCTGAACGCCGAGAGCCTCAGGGCGTGCTGAGCAGAGGACACACAGAGGGGTCAGCGGAGCACAGGAGGTAGAGCGGCGTCGACTCGTGACCGAGTGTCGAGGTTTTCCCCTGAGCGAGACGCCATCACCCTGACCAGCTCCTGACCAGCTGGCTGTCGCCCTGCGTGGTCGACTCCGCCGTCGGTGTGTGAATGAACGTGTGTGAGCCGTTGAGCGTCTGCTAAACACCATGAATGTAACACACGTTTAGAATCGGCGTACTCCTGCAACACTGTGAGGAGCCGGTCTCACCTGAGCGCTCGCGGTGAGGTCCTCACGCTGCTGGGGTTCCAGGTGACCGATGGCGTCCGTGGATTCTCTTTCGCATGGATCCTTGATACCTGGGCCACCTACACACACACACACACACTTAACCCCAACTCTTGGTATTCCTAGCCGTGACCCCCCCTCCCCCCTGTGTGAAGCTAAAACGATGACACACCTTCCAGTAGGATCCCGGACGCGATACACTCCAGGACGCGTCTGAAGGCCTCCCCGACCTCCATCGGTCGCTCGTACGTCCCGATGGACTTCTCCACCAGCAGCTCAAGAGGCTGAGGACGGGCGAAAACAAGAGAAACACTGCAACTACAGAAGGCACTGTGGACTGTTCAAGCTGTTTATGTGCAGGTGGCTTAGTGGAAACAAAAGTGGATTCATTCATTTTTAAAAACTTTTAAATAGGTTCAATCTAAAGTTAAATGAATTGTGATTTTTATTTTTACAAACATTTCAATGAGAAATCGTTGGATAAATACTAGTTTGTTATAAATACTAGCTTATGTTTTAAATACTAGCTTATGTGTTAAATACTAGCTTGTTATAAATACTAGCTTATGTGTTAAACACTAGAATAAAGGGGTGATATTATACCACCAGGTGTGAGTGTGATTAGCCATTGCTAATGCTAATGCTAATGCTAGTGCTAACGCAGAGCGAGCGTCCCTTACCCATCCCGATAGCGGCGCCCAGGCGGGCACGCGCTTACAGAGGTCCCTCATGACGCGGATCACGATGACGGCAGACTTCATGTCATTGACCTTCGCCTGCGGACCAAAGCATCGGCAGGTCAGTCCAAGGTCACCGCCGCTGACCCAAGCTGACCTCAGTCTACCTGAGGAGGCCCCGCCTCCCTCTGGATCTTTGATCACTGTCAACTCTTCCACTGAGTACGTTAACGACCAAGGTCAGTTAACGACCGCGTGAGAATGGTCATCAGAGCTGAACTCGGAGTCCGCTGAAGGCGGGGACGGTAGGGCTGTGCAATTAATCATTTTGATTGTGATTTTAATTTTTGGGTCAAACGACCTCCAAACTAATGTAAATCGAGTTGAAACTATTTGTTTTTTATTTTATTTTTTATACGTCTATATCTTTTTTTATTTGTTTTATTCATTAAATGTTTTATAGAAATTGCAGAACAGCTGGATACATATTTGTATCCAGCTATATATATATTTTCTTTCTGCTGGTTTTTATTTATTTTTAAGGGGAAATTTCAAAGTTCTCAGTTCAAAAGTGTTTTTATTGGAGAGTAATGCTAAATAAATGCATCATGTATTCAAACTCAGAAATAATCGTCGTGAATAATGGTGATTTAAATATTGGCCAAAATAATCTAAAATAAAAATAAAAATAATGAAATAATAAAAAGATTTTTTCCATAATCGAGCAGCCCTATGCACAGAGGTTAAAGGTCAACACCGCTGACTTGTTTGAACCCGTCGATACAAACCAAGGGTATGGAGGGGAAGGAGAGGATCCTGGTGTTAATAACATCTTAAACAGAGGAACTGGGGACAGGTGTATCAACACACTGAGACGACAATTTCACAAGCATGTGCACATTCTGTGTTTAAACTGAAATCTAGCCTGAGTTAGACCTGCACTACGCGCAACCTATTCTCAAAAGCTTCAGCAGCAGAACAGAACAGACACAGGAACAGGTTTAAAGACATTTCTGGAGTACAAGTAAGGACTGGGATGCAAACCTGGAACCACTTAGCGTGGCGGAGAGAGGCCAGGGCGGTCAGGCATTTCTGCCTGTCCAGAACGTCCGGCGGGTCGACGACCGTTTGCGTGTCTAGTGACGAGGTGGAGCAAGAAGACAAGGTACAGTTTGACCAAGGGGGGCGCCTCTGTCTGCAGCTCAGGGAGCAGCGGTCGTCCCCAAAGCATCGACAGCAAGGGAACCCAGGGTGTGTTAAAACTACCTACTTTACACTGTGTGTGTGTGTCTGTCTGTCTCTGTAGGGGCCTGGTGTGTAGAGACACTACCTACTACTACTACTACTACTACTACTACTACGTCTGTCTGTCTGTCTGTCTGTCTGTCTGTCTGTCTGTTTGTCTGTCTGTGTGTGTCTGTCTGTCTGTCTCTGTGTGTCTGTCTGTCTGTCTGTCTGTCTGTCTGTCTGTCTGTGTGTGTGTGTGTGTGTGTGTCTGTGCTGCCCTTAATCCCAGTTACAGACTCAAAGGGCCTCACAGGCCTAACATCCACCCTGAGGGCCACAGTCAAACTCTAGGGGCCAACAGGTACTAAACCACCTAATGGGGAGGCTGGGTGTCTATTGGCTGAGGCCGTGTGTCTATTGGCTGAGGCCGTGTGTCTATTGGCTGAGGCTGTGTGTCTATTGGCTGAGGCCGTGTGTCTATAGGCTGAGGCTGTGTGTCTATAGGCTGAGGCTGTGTGTCTATTGGCTGAGGCTGTGTGTCTATCCAATGTGTGCCATGCTCCCCCTGGGGGTACAGGGCGGAGAGGCCTCCCCTTGCCTCAGCCTCTCTGCCTTGGGTCTGCCGCTTTGCCCCCCCGTCGTGAGACAGCGTGTCCAGTTGGTCAAAGGTCCAGCGTCCCTAAAAACTTAACACACTAGAAGGCAATCAGTTGTAAATCAGAACCATTTAAAGAATCTGGAAGTCTGCTCCGCCCTGCAGCAAAACTGATAGCGTTCCCTGACTAGCTCTACATCAGTACACTAGTCCACCTCCCTCTTGCTTTATGTAAATTAAAAACACATTCAGACTAGAGTTGTTCCGATACCAGTATCCGAAATGCCTGGTTTCCGATAGACTTTGCGAGTACGCAAGTCTATGTGCTGATCCGATACATCATGTGACTAGCTCCTTTACTACACAGGCAGAGAACAACACCAACACTACGGCGTTATGCTGCGTTCGTTGGTGGTCGGAGGTGGAAAGCCGGAATGGGAAACGTGTCATCTCCGACCTACGTGCGTTCGAGCAACCTAGTCGGAAAAACATGGATACTCACGCTTAACCAGAAGAATAGAAATGTATTATTATAATTATAGATTATAAATATAAACGGTCTAGTTCTGTAAAAACAAATTTGTCGACAGCAAGTGAACCGACTATACATCGCTGTCATGGTAGGAGAACCCTTCAATAAGAACAAGTGCTGTCAGTAGTTACAACGCTAGACGCTGTATCGGTATATACTCGGGATCGGTCGATACTCAAATTCAGGAATCTGAAGGAATCGGAAAGTAAAAAAATTGTATCGGAACATCTCTAATTCAGACCACTCAGCCAGGCTCACACACACACACTATCCTGCACCTCAGGTTTTCCTGCCTGCGTCTGGATTCACCCAGGTTTTCCCCACAGCCAGAGGCTGGAGCCGAAGCTATTCCCTTCTCGTTCATCAGTTTTGCTGCAGTTAGAATCAGATGTACAACTTCTGCATAAAATCCATGCACTTCGCGCTTTTATTATTATTATTTTTTTTCCATTCTCAAAACATGTCCTCACGTTACACCTGAGCACAGTTAGGGAGTCAGGAGCCTTAGGACAGCTACGGTCAACACCATCAGGAACAATGCATCATTCACCACTGCTGCGACCGTGTTGCAAGGCGACGACTGAGGCCTCCAGAGAGGCCCCAAGAGGCCCCTGGCCCTGTCCACTAACCGGGGACCAGGGGCCGAGTCCCTATAGGGCTCCACTGATGTCCGCAGCAGGGGGAGGGACGGACAGAGAGACAGAGCGAGGAGAGGTCACGGATCAGTGGAGCCCTACAGGGACTCTGTGGGATCGAGACCACGGGACCGTCGGGGCGTACCTGCGTCTGTGGGGGCGTCGCCGGGCGGGCTCTCCTGCTCCGTGCGGATCAGCGGCGAGGTCAGGTGGATGGTCAGGGTGAACACCAGCTTCTTGGTGCTCTTGACGATGATGGCCGCCTCCTCTGGGCTCTGAATCACCTCGTACTTGTCCTTGGTGACCACCTGGTGGAATGAAACCCCAGACCACCCAGGATCAGAGTTGTTCCGATACCAGTGACGGAAATTCCTCCGATGCTGGTATCGGCGAGTACACCAAGTCTATGCGCCACTCCGATACCAACACATGACTAGCTTCTTCACTACACAGGCAGAGAACACAAACACTATGGTGTTGTGCTGCGTTCGTTAACGGTCAGAGGTGGAAAGTCGGAATGGGAAAAGCGTTTTCTCCGACCTAGATGCAAAAAAAAATGTTGTAGACAGTAAGTGAACCGACTATACATTGCTGTCATCGTAAGATAACCCTTCAATAAGAACAAGTGCTATAATGCCTAATCCTGAATCTGTATAAACTCGGTATCGGCATCGACACTCAAGTTCAAGAATCGGTATCAGGAAGGAAAAAAAGGTATCAGAACATCTCTGATACTGAGGACACACCTGTGCTCAATATGTCTCACTGAGTGTGCGGCAGCTCTATCTGCACCTCTTAATGCCAATTAATCAAATCTGTCAACAACGTCACAAAATAATGGCCATGCTACCTGCAGCTGCTGGTCTAGCAGCTCTCCCACCCTGGTGAGCAGGGTCCCCGTGGGCTTGTGGGCACACAGCAGCACCAGCTCCAGGTCCACGTCTCCGGTCAGCAGCAGCCCCTTGGCAACCAGGCCCACCCGCATCACACCCCGCAGCACGCGCTCCACCGCCTCCGGGCTGGAGGGGAAGGGGGGGGGGGGAACAGGAGTGTTAACAAAGATTCTGATTCGCTACCACATGGTTGTCATCACGTTGAAGCGAAAATAAACTGGCACAGTTCAACGAATTAGGACATTATTTAGGTATTGGTGGTGCAACCCGAGTTTAGTAAAGTGCTAGTTTGAAACAAACAAGTTGTCACTAAGGACTTGGTTACAACTTCACTCACAGCTTTAGTAACAAACTCAGGCCCAGCTGGAGCCACTCAACCCTGGGCCTGCAGTGTCATGTAAGTGTGTGTATGGTACGAAGATGTGAATATTTATTTGAACTAAAATGTTGAGTATTACTCTTAAATCAGTGCAACTTGAACAAGAGATAGTGTAGTTATGACTGTGAATAAGGACAGATGAAGAAGGACAGAAAAAAAAGGGTCTATGAGATGATTCACGTCCTTTTCCCATCCGAAATGTTCACCTTCTCATTCTCTCGAACTGTAACTGGTTTCTCATCGTTGCTCTCGTCGTTCTTTACCTCTCTGCCTCTGGAGTCTCTGCAGCGGCGGGTTTCTCGTCCAGCGTGTCGGACACGGCTTTGAGGGCACACTCCACGTGGGAGATGATGACCTGAACGGCCTCCAGCTCCTCGGAGGAGGGGTAAACCGAGGAGTGCTTGGCCATGAGGTGGCGGTCGTAGGGCTGCAGGGGGGGCATGCGGGAGGCTGGGGCCTGGAGGAGAGGCAGAGGGTAGAGTCACATTACCATCCAGGGCGTATAGCAGGCACTCTTATCCGAAGCGACTTACAATAAGTATGTTTGTCAGAAGAAGGAGAAACGACAATATATCGCTGTCGGTACAGTAAGGATGTTCATCCTTACTGTCATAGTGCCAAGCACTAACAATCACTAGGTTAACCCATTCCCTGTATACAACAGAGATAGCTAGGATAAGAAGCTACACAATGCTAGGTACTATTTGTAAACGCCAGGACGTACAACATACAATAAGTGGGTAAGAGGGGTGTGGGGGGGGTAAGGGGGGAGGCTATACAGAGTCGAGGTGAACTCTGAACAAGTGAGTCTTGAGTCTTTTGCAGAAGCTGGTGAGCGACTCTGTGGTGCCAAAGTTAAGTATAACGCCTCGTACCCACTGTACACGTCCGTCGACGGAAGAGAGTGGGCGTGTCCGACGCATGGGGTAAAACACGATCTGCGTATAACGTGCGTATAACGCGATCTGATTGGCCAACGGATCCGTCGCTGCCTGAAAAGTTCAACTTTTCTCAACTTTTGGATGCAAGAGACGGAGCCGATTTGACAGACGGACCCACAATGCATTTCGGGAGCGTCCCATGTAAAGTCAATGAGATCCGTCGACGGACGTGTACAGCGGGTAGGGGGCGTGAGTCAAGGCAATGACCAAGTAGTGGTGGAACAAGATCCAGAATCAAATGTATATTTAAATGTATTTGTTTTCTTTAAAAGGCATTTGAGTGCAGTTGAGGTTAAATTAAGAAGAAAATTAATCTTTTTTATATCTATATATGTATGTGACTATTTGAACATTTGTTCCTACTGGAAGTGAGTAATCATGGCCAACATGGAAATAAACAATAAAACAGGAAGTATAAAAAGGACACACTGGAAAAATAGGTTGGAAAGAAACAAGCAGAAAAAACAACTTGGAACTTCCTGGATCAGTAGGATAATGTCACAAGTTCAATTCAAATTGAATAATGATATTATTTAATCTAGGAAAATAAAGTATTGATAATTGGCTGATGAACCTCATGATGGGAGGGGAACTCCTCGATCTCTTCTATAGCAGCGATGTAGTCGTGGTAGTGCCTCAGCTCCTCTTCGTAGCACAGGCAGTCGTACCAGTAGCGCAGGTCCTCATATCTACACACAGAGACACACAACACAGACACACACACAGTGACAGACACACACAGACACACACACACACACACACACACATACACACAGTGACAGACACACACACAGAGACACACACAGACAGACGACACAGTGACATACAAAACAGAGACACACACACACACACACACAGAGACACAACACAGAGACGCACAACACAGAGACACACACACACACACACACAGAGACACAACACAGAGACACACACACACAGAGACAGATGACACAGAGACAGATGATACAGTGACATACAAAACAGAGACAGACACACACAGAGACCGACACACAGATTTACATTTAGATTCAGACGCTTTTATCCAAAGCGACTTAGAATAAGTACATTTGTCAGAAGAAAGAGAAACAATATTTGGCTGTCAGTACAGTAAGGATGTTCATAGAAACAAGTAGCCTGGAAATACAGAGGCTGTAGCTACGGGCTTACTGAGGTCTGGATCTCGGTTATTTGTTCCACCAAAATTAAAGAAGAAGATGGTGTGCATATTGTAATATCTAATACAATAATATGTTAAGCAATGAGGCAACGCTTTGAACTGATCACGAGATGGCATAGTACTCTGTAGTACTGTGTAGTACTCTGTAGTACTGTGTAGTACCGCGTAGTACTGTGTAATACAGTGAGGGACTGTGTAGTGGTGTGTAGTACTGTGTACCTATGTGTAGTACTGTGTACCTATGTGTAGTACTGTGTAGTACTGTGTGCCTATGTGTAGTACTGTGTACCTGTCAAAGTCATGGGGCAGCAGGCGGTGGCCCTGCTGGATCAGACTGTCCCAGGACAGCAGCTCCTCATAGGCCTTCCCCTCGTCCCACACATGGAAGGGCGGAGCTGCCTCGGAGTCCATGACGGCTCAGTGTGGACCGGAGTCAGGGGCTCAGTATGGACCGGAGTGAGGAGCTCAGTGTGGACCGGAGTCAGGGGCTCAGTGTGGACCGGAGTCAGGAGCTCAGTATGGACCGGAGTCAGGGGCTCAGTGTGAACCGGAGTCAGGAGCTCAGTGTGAACCGGAGTCACCTGCTGGGAGGAGCTCAGTGTGGACCGGAATCAGGAGCTCAGTGTGGACCGGAGTCAGGGGCTCAGTGTGGACCGGAGTCACCTGCTGGGAGGAGCTCAGTGTGGACCGGAGTCAGGAGCTCAGTATGGACCGGAGTCACCTGCTGGGAGGAGCAGGGGGGATAACGTCAGGTGTGGACCGGTGTCACCTGCTGGGAGGAGCAGGAGGATGGAGTCAGGGGGAGAGACACACGCCACATGAATTTATTAAATGGTAAACGGACCGCGTTTAAAGTGTGCTTTTCTAACCAGTGCCCACTCAAAGCACTTGACAATATTACCTCACATTCACTCATTCATTCACACACACCACACGGCCGTGTCAGCCACGCAGGGCGACAGCCAGCTCATCGGGAGCAGTCAGGGTGAGGGCGTCTCGCTCAGGGGACACCTCCACACTCAAGCTAGGAGGAGCCGGGGATCGAACCAGCGACCTTCTGGTTACCAGCTGACCCGCTCTACCTCATGAGCCACACTCCGCCCCCCAGTAGTGATGAAATCCGTTGATAAACCAGGTTGACAGTAAATAATAAAGTTGATGTGTTGTTATCAATAGTGTTCAATGAGGTCATGAGATGCACAATAAGCATGTTATAGGGATGCTGCTAGTGATACACATAAACACATTGCGTTGGACAGAAACAGGAACCTCGTTCTTGCAAATGCTGCTTTAGTTAAAATAGATCAACGCTGCAGTTAGAGACAAGACATTTAACACGTAAAGGTTTATAAAGTAGAACAGGAGAAACCCAGTGGGCTAGGCGTAGCTTAGCGACGGCTAGCAGGTGAAGCTAGCAGGCTAGTAGAACTAGCAGCAGAAAGAGTTGAATGGTGGCTTTCCCGGACCCGCAACAGCGAACTATCTTCCTCGCTCAGAACCGAGGGTTGTTCATACTTGTGTGAAATGTTCAACTGAAGGAAGTCTCACCCTTGACGGAGTTGTAAAGGAACCCTTTTCGATTTGTTGTTTGTCTGTGTCAGTGGCGTCCCCTAGTGATGACGTCAGGAGGTGGGCTGAAGTCTGCTGGGATTCAGGCTGAGATCTGGAATGGATCTGGTCTGGACCAGAGATCTGGTCTGAAGATAGTCCCTGGACCACAGATCTGGTCTGGACCAGAGATCTGGTCAGAACCAGAGATCTGAACCAGAGATCTGGTTTGAATATGGTCTCTGGACCAGATATCTGGTCTGAAGATGGATCTACTGGAGATAAATACTTCTATGTGGAAAATGAAGAATATTCCCCACATTATTGAGTCTGGACTCTGGAATATTAGAGATTATTGACACAAGCGCCAAAAAATTGCACACAGCCTGAGTATTAGGCCTATGCAAAATTATCATATATCATATCAATTATTTTGGACTTTTCACGACATTTACATTTAAATGTAGGGTGTTAGACGCTTTTATCTAAAGCGACTTACAATAGTACATTTGTCAGAAGAAAGAGAAACAATATATCGCTGTCGGTTTCACAACATGGTCTAAGACAAAAGACACACGTGAAATAAATTAGACGATGCATGATCTCACATTCATTTTCTTTATTTACATAACACATTCAGTTATCTCATCGTCCTCAGAAAATCGAGGAAATAATTCAAGTATCATAGTCTATCAATATTTATAGACCTTTTAGAGTGGAATCGTTTCCCTAAGTTTCCAAGCAGCTGCAATGTATGTTTGCATGAAA
>NC_140273.1:1825851-1863351 GCF_964030765.1 Micromesistius poutassou | reverse complement strand
GTGCCTTCTGTGGAACTGAATAAAAACAGTGAACATTAAAGACTGCAGTGTTTTATATAGAGTAGACTAGTGTGTTGCTGCTGATCTGAAAGTGTATTCATATTATGCATGTGTGTACAATTTTGTCATCAAAGCGACATTTTGACAAAGGATTGTTAGGTTTCGATAGTAGAGTTTCAATTTGACATAGATGTGAATGGTAGATTTCCCAGTGGTGTCTTATTTGCTTGTGTGTTGAGTTTTGACACAATGAGCTAAGTTTTGCAAAAACGTGTTCAAGCAATTGAAAAAAACTGTAAAACAAAACGACAAAACGTAGAAGTTGTCAGCTGGAACTTTTTCAGCAAGAGACACAACCTTCCTCCAATATTGACTCACGGCCAGCAGGACTGCATGCTAAATATAGGATAGGCCTACACACACACACACACACACACACACACACACACACGTACGCACACACACACACACACACACACACACACACGCACGCACACACGCACGCACGCACGCACGCAAACGCGCAAACACACACACACACACACACACACACACACACACACACACACACACACACACACACACACACACACACACACACACACACACACAAACACGCACGCAAACGCGCAAACACTCACACACAGAAACACACACACGCACGGACCAAACGTGTCCTGCCTTCTGATCCTTGCACGGTAATAATTTGTCTTAAATGTTCTGCCGACCATAATTTTGAATTAAAAGGAGGAACTCTCACCTCGGCGACCGCTCGCTGAACACCATCGCCGCCGTGGGTTCTTCTCGGGAGCAGAGTAACACTGAATTCAAAGCATCCAGGAACATTTTTTCCACCTAATGTTGGAATAGCTCCCAAATAAGTCCCTGCTCACATCAACAAGACCCGCAGCGCAGGGTCCTGATAGGTGCGTCTGCTCGGAGGTTCATAGCTCCTGGACACATTAATCCAGCCGAGTGCTGCTCCTACAGACGATTTGAGTTTCACCCACACAGCGTCTCTCTCCTCAGGGCGGTTCCCCGCTCAGAGACCCAAGTTCATATGTACTCTTTAGTGTTTCTTATCTATCCATGGAGCGCTCACCCTTACACTAAACATCTCTCTCTCTCTCTCTCTCTCTCTCTCTCTCTCTCTCTCTCTCTCTCTCTCTCTCTCTCTCTCTCTCTCTCTCCTTCTCTCAGTGAGAGAGAAGGTTCCTCTCTCTCTGATCAATAAGACAGATCAGACCTCAGGGACTGGGTCGAGTGTTGCCGTTAGTTTAGTGGAAACTCAAAGTGCTTGAGTGATGCGGTGACGAGGTATCTGCGGTGATTCATTCACTCCAATTAGTTTTCTCTTTTCATCTGGTTTGGGACTGTTATCATGAGTTATTGAGAAGATCGTTTTTAGTGAGAGTTTTAGTTAGATGTTTATTTTACTTTTAGTTTCTGACTTTCCACTAAACCTAACAATTGTTAGTGCTTGGCACTTGGTTCTTTGAACATCCTTACTGTACTGACAGCGATATATTGTTGTTTCTCTTTCTTCTGAAAAATGTACATATTGTACATATATCGCTTTGGATAAAAGCTGCTAAATGCCCTCAATGTAAATGTTAATGTAGTTTGTGTTAGTAAGTCAATGTCAGTTATAGACAAGCAGATCGGTTGTTAATGGACCTCGATGGGTCCTCCTGAATTTACTCCATATGTCTACAATCGTGCTATTGTACATTTGTCTCCCTGCAGTCCAGACGTTTCATTACTGTGCCAGGTTTTCCTTGGGAATGTTCTCCCAGTTGCCCCATTACACAGCTCTGGCTCTCCGGGTTGGCCTCCATCTCCTCCGCTCCACTCTCTCCAACACCAGGTCTGAGGTTCCAGAACCTTCTCCTATCCCCTTCCACATCTGCTCACCACAGATGTTCTCTGTTGCAGAACACCTTCCAACCAGCGGCAGCTCTCTGGAGACACAGACTAGGCCGATGGTGGTGCATTAGATATTATTGTGCACAAGTACATGAGAACACATTTCTTGGGCTTGGTTCCTCAACAGCCACAGAGCAGCAACAATACAAGATAAAGTAAATAAAGATAAGTGAAAATAATATTTAAAAAAAGAGTAAAAATAAGTAGCAGCATAGATCACAATAATAAATAATAATAATTAAATGAAATAGAGTAATTAAAATAAGAGAAAGTAAGACAGTAGTAATAAGTAATAATAAGTAATGATAGTAAAGTGTAAGTGTAGTGTAAAGTGTAAGTGTAAAATGTAAGTGTAAGTGTAAAGTGTGAGTGTAAAGTGTTCAAGTGGTATACGGCCGGCTTTACAGGAGCAACATCCATTCATAGATCATTCTGTCATACTGCAGAAGGAAAGGAAGATGATTGCCTCTGACATGGGGGATTATCCTAAGCATGTTTGATGATTTTACAGATCCTAACTGTTTCTTTCAATCCCGCCTGCAGACACAAATGTGCAGATATGCAAATACTTCAGAAGGAGTGTAATTTAGTGCAGAAGCAACGTGATGTAACTGCGGTTCATAACGATGTGGCCACAGACTGTAAGTGAATGGGAGGCCTTTGAGAGGGAACGCTCTAGTGGATGTGCCACCTCCAGGAGGACACACGGAGAGGTGGGAAAGGGAGGTTAACTTTCCAGATGACACTCTGTCCTATAGCGATATATCCTCTAAAAATGTATTTGTACACCTATATCTATGAGTCTGAGAGTCAGCAGCGGGTTAGTCACAGCTGGTGGCTCCTGATCACGTGAAAGTTTCGCACGCAATGTAATTAATTCAGCAAGCCATCCATCACTCACCACAAACCTACCCACGTTTCTCCATTCCGATGTTTCTGTCAACACGTGAAGTGATGATGATGATCACATTTAACCTGGGGCCGTACAAACTGGAGACAAGTCGAGACAAGTCAAAACATGCAGATGCATGAATACAGCAGTGCACTAAAATGGAGCATATTCTATTAGAAATGGTTTTGGCAACAGTCCACCGCCAACAGAAACGGAAATGAAAATATGAAGAAAAATTGTTAATGACGTTAATGATGTTAATGAACAACAGCAACAATTATGAATTCTAGGAAAATTATGAACTTTTTTGGAAACGTTCGAATGAATGACTCTAGAACTGGGCGTTGGTCATGCACAGTCGGTGCATGGGTTTGCATAGGTTGACAGTCCAATCATCTTATACGGGCCCGTGTAATGATTTTAAGGGTTACAGAACCAAGACAGCCAGAGTTAGTGTCTTTATGATGTCAGAGCATTTGATTTATTTAAACTTTTGGGATGGAGAGAATTTCAATATAAATGACCAAAAATTCCAATTAAATTACCTACCCTAGCTTTAACACATTTACTACTAACTATTTGCATTGCTTACAGAAATCATGATTCGTGATCGAAAATCTCTCCTGGTTGTTACCAATAACCTGTTTATCCTGACTTTTTTCGGATAAAGCCTCAATCATGAAAAATATAAGCAAACAAAAACCAACCAGTAACTTAATGTTTCTCTGTGACTTTCACAATGTAGGAATTTATAGATTGGTGTATGGTGGACGGTAACTCAATAGAACAAAGTGGACTATAATAATAAACCCAAAGATATGTTTAACATTGTTCTAAAAATTCATATGGGACCCTTATCACCTTGAGCTCCGGCCCCTGTTGCCTATTGGCTGTCCCACCGTGACCCTTTTCACCTTGAGACTCACCCCCTGTTGCCTATTGGCTGTCCCACCGGGACCCACGGCACCTTGAGACCCGCCCCCTGTTGCCTATTGGCTGTCCGACTGGGACGTCAAACCACCACAAAGCCACTCATCCTCACTCCTCTACGGGGACTAACTTCACCAAGGACGTCCATTCTTCGCTCAGGGCATTGTGTCCATTCTTAATCACAATACACTGGGCAGCACAATAACATAATAACTTATTTATTCCAAAAATAGTAAGACTAAAATACCAATGGACATGTAGTGTGCACAGGGAGAATTATCACCTTCACGTAGAAACAATGAATGCTTAGAATAAGTCTACTGGTACTTCTGAAGGCTTGTAAACACATCCGCCATCATTAAACCAAAATACCACTCTGACTTTGGGGAAGGAATAGATATTCACTGTTGCTGAAGCATATTCAATTTGAGTGTATAAGTGGAGTGTACCTATTACTGTTTTACTCTTCTGAGCTGTCGGTGGAGGGCTGGAGAATCAAACCTGGAACATAAATCTCAGGCAGTGGAGCTGAGGAATTTTACTTTACTACTACTCCTCAGAAACAAAAGACGTTAGACCTGAAGTCTAAAAACTGTTTCTGCTTGACTGCAGTCAGACCTGCTGCACAAGGTTAGAGCGGAGAAGTGTTATTAGGCCAAACAGAGCATCAAAAACAATCAATACTGATTTGTAGTAAATTATCTTTTTAGTTTGTCAAGTTATTCTTGTTCACGAACCAAACATGAGCATAAAATCATATATGATGATCAATTCAATTCAATTCAATTTTATTAGTATAGCCCTTAATCACAGGTACAGTCTCAAAGGGCTTAACAGGTCGTATATTTATAACCCCCCCCCCCCCCCCCCCCCACACCCCGACCCCTGACCCCTAGCCCCCCAGAGGGCAAGAAAAAAACTCCCTTAAAGAGCAAGGAGGAGATCTGGAGAAGGAACGCAGAGTGGGGGATCCCTCCTTCAGAGTGGGGGGGGTCCCTCCTTCAGAGTGGGGGATCCCTCCTTCAGAGTGGGGGGGTCCCTTCTTCAGAGTGGGGGATCCCTCCTTCAGAGTGGGGGACCCCTCCCTTAGAGTGGGGGATCCCTCCTTCAGAGTGGGGGACCCCTCCCTTGGAGTGATCCCTCCTTCCATGGAGGATCAGGAGTGCAATGGGGGCCAGATCAGTTGGGAGTCACACAAACCACCAATGATTTCTCTTGGTTTAGGAAGTTGAGTTGTCCCTTGTTCTTTGTAAAAAACTAAAAGCTATGTCCCCTAATGTTCTAGTGCTACCGCCATAACCCCAGAGCCAGAGAAGGGGGCCTTGGTATTTGGTGGGCGTACAGATCTGCCACAAAAATTTGGCTTATTTACCATACCGCCCACTCCCAATATGTCCAATATGAGTGTTCGAGAGATGCTTCATGAATCACCTCCAGAGTACAAGCACGTTTACCTTTCTCTGAATAAAACTACGTGTTGAACATTTACCTCTCCGAGTCACACCTGGCCCGAAACGACGATACCACAAAGGATCAAATTAGATTTTCAGCACTGGGCGTTATTTGTGTGAGTGAGTTTTCACCTTGACAGCGAGCACTGCTGCGTAATAGTACTACGGTGATTCTGCTGCGAGGCCGAAGGCTAAAAGTACTTGTGAGGAGAGCGAGGCTCTCCTCACAAGTGGGGGGGGGAGGCGTGGGCTGGGGGGAGCTAGAGGAACGGTCGGTTTCTTAGGCTGCAGCGCTGGAAGCTGTTCTTCAATCAGACAGATTCCCGATGGCGTCTCGGGGCGTCGATTGGCCGGTACAGAACCGCGGAGACACGTGTTGTCAGGCAGACAAAGGTGGAGCAGATGTGTGGATTCTGTTGGGCTCCAAATGAGCCCAGCGTGCGTGAGGACTAACCCCCACACAGAGCGGCTAAAGTGTAACTAGGACTGTGGTGTTTCACTGTCCCGTCCTCCAGCTTCTCTTTCTCTCACTCATTCGTTTCCTGTCTTCCTTTCTTTCCTTGCAGGTAGTTAAGAAGGTTTGTGTGTGTGTGTGTGTGTGTGGTTGTGTGTGTGTGTGTGTGTGCATGTGTGGTTGTGTGTGTGTGTGTGTGTGTGTGTGTGTGTGTGTGTGTGTGTGTGTGTGTTTGTCTCTGCGTGCATGTGTGTGTGTGTGTGTGTGTGTGTGTGTGTGTGTGTGTGTGTGTGTATTGACTTTTATTGACTTAATTACCCTAATACCTCACCCTAGCCTCTCACTTCCAGCACTACATTCTGAATCCTCCCCATTTCATCAGGCTGACTTGTGGCCTCCAGGACAGCCAAGGCAGCAGGCTGTAAATTCACCCTGCACCCGTAGCTCTGATCAGACCCTCCATCACACCCAGATCCCTCCTGCTGCCGTCACTCATCATTAAACTGTCAGTCAGTCGAAGGCATTGGGTTATGTGCCAATAATTTTATTTTTCATTAGTTTTCACTGCAGATGCAAGGCTTGGCACTTGGTTCTATGAACATCCTTACTGTACCGACAGCAATGTATTGTTGTTTCTCTTCTTCTGACAAATGTACTTATTGTAAGTCACTTTGGATAAAAGCGTCTGCTAAATGCCCTCAATGTAAATGTAAATATAAAAGTAGCCCTATTCATAAATGCTCTGCTTCTCTCATGAGGTCAAATGGTTTCATGGCTGTGAAAGAGGAGAGAGTCGGAGCATGAGGAGAAGGAGAATAAAAGCGCAGAGTAGGCCTATCAGAAGCCTCATCTAAACACCGTGATTCATCGGATGTCGGCCAGAGAGCCACAACCCTGCATCTCTGCTCCGAGACCCCGCTGAAGAGTCAGCCACTCAGAGCGCTGTGTAAACAGTCTTCAAATAAAATCTCAGCGGTAAGCCTTCACAGATTTTTGCTCACTTCAACAAGAGGAGGCCTGGATCCATATTTAGAGCTGTTCCGCTCCACTGTTGACGTTCTCCACTGGGCTAGTCTGCCCGACGACACACGCACCCCCACCTAAACAACCCTAACGCTTTAATTGATGTCGAAAACACACGTTTGTTGTGTCATTCCTTCGGCTGTTGTCAGGAGACAGAAATAAGACCCAGCAGTAAAACTTATTTTCAAGCAGGCGTGCCAGAAGACACAATGAAAAGACACATCGGTTATTGTAGTGTAAATGGACTGCATTTATACCGCGCTTTTCTAACCAGGTGCCACTCAAAGTGCTTTACAATATAGCCTCACATTCACCCATTCATTCATCACCCATTCACCAATTCATGCACATATTCACACATCGACGGCGGTGTCAGCCACGCAAGGCGAGGGCCTAACACATTCAGCCAGTTGGAACAGAAGAACACACCAGAATAGGCTTGTTTAGTAAGCAGGATTTGATGGCGCATTCCTACACTTATAAAATGTGTATTCAATGTGGAAGTAATCCAAGTATTCAGAATACGATACTCAGATTGAGCAATGTGACGGAATACGTTACAAATTACATTTTTGGGCATGTATTCTGTAACTGGATACATTTTAAAAGTATCCTAGGGTGTGTGTGTGTGTGTGTGTGTGTTTATTTATCGTTATTAATTTCCCTGGGTCTAATTTGTTATTACACTGCTCGTGCAATGCACGAAATACTGCATGGGCAGTAATTAGCGTGAGCATATTTACATCACTCGTCATTCTTGTTAACCCTAACCCTAACCCTATGAATCAACTAATGCAGAACAGAGTAATGATAAACAGTGTGTGGTGTGTTGGTGTTTTGCGTGTGAGTTCATCACTTCCTCACTATTTACCTTTTTGGGTTGTATATATTTATTTATAAATGTCTGCCTCTCACATTAAGTATTTAGCAGATGTTTCTCTCCGTTTGCATCAAGGGAAACGGGGAGAAGCTCTGCTGGCGTAAACAACAGAATGTCCACTTACTGCTGCACACCTTCCTGGAACCTTCCAGAGGATTCCCGTTCCCTGGGAATCTTCTGCTGACTCAGAGGACAACAGTTGGAGCAGCATGTGTGTCCTGCTTCTAACGGGTGGGAGCACAGAAAGAGATGCCATGAAACAAGACTAAATAAGCAAAATACAAAATATTTATGATAAGAATATTTTCCACATGGGTGGATTGTCGTTTGCACCTTGCATCTGCAGTAAAAACAAATGAAAAACTAAATATATGCCGCACTGACAGGCAGTAAAACAATGACAACAATGATCTTTTATTGTTCTACAAGAAAACACATCAAATAAAATGAATACCACGTTGATGTAAAACGTAAACATTTTAATTTGATATTTGCTTTTGTCTTATTGAGAGGCGGCATATTCTCTTTAATGCCCCCAGACATAACAGACATAAAAGGCCCTCTGAAGCAAGGAATAATTGGAGGATAACTCCAGCTTTGTGGAATGAGAGAAGCATCGATCCTTTTGGCTGAGATCTCAGGGTACATTCTTGGTCATTATTCCACAGCCGTACAACCACAGAGAACAACAGGCTGTTGATCTCCTGTACTTGTGTTGAGCAAGGTTTTCTTTCATTTTATTTGACCTTATTTAACCAGGTCAAAGTCTCATGGAGATTAAAATCAATTTTTCAAGAGAGACCCTGCCATGAGGGCAGCATAGAACAGACAATACATATATGTTTCATACAAACAGAACGCACAATTTACACACAATTAAAAGACGGAAGGATTTTAAGTAAGGAATTATACACAGGTAGAATGTTTAAGATTTATATATAATAAGTCCTTAAGTAATGAGCCAAAGGCATCAAATGAGATCAGTTCTGATAGTTTTAAGTCTTTCTGGATGGTGGAGTGGTCGTTGAGACAACCGAAACCATTCAGGGCTCTAGTCCCCTTTCACCACCAGGCTAACTGGGAAGACTGGGAGAAGGGGTTCAAAAGTCCAAACCAGTGGCGTCACACCCTGGGCTCCAGTCCGGTGGCCAGATGTCCAGATGCACTCTGCATGTGTTGTATTGGATTATAGTGTTGTGGAGTTGTGCGCTGTGTTGGTCCAGCGGGCGCGTCATTAGTGTAATCTGATATAAGACATGATCTCACGTCTCAGAGGTGGACTTAGTGAGAGTGAGATATAGGTACTGAAATATCTATCTCTCTATCTTTAAAGCAGAACATTAAGAAAAAAAAAAGGCATCTAATGGATCGGCCTATTCATAAGAAAAACAACTCTGACATGGCTGGAATTGGTTTGAACCTGAAGAGTGGCAACAAAAAAATAATTGAACTATTGGCAACAGGTCCACATACCTACTGCCGCCGACTCGGAGTAGGTGTGGGCAGTGGAAGCCAATCAAAGTGTTCTCCTCCTCTTCTCGTTGGAATCATACTCCCCCCTCCCCCCCCACCACCATCAGCCAGAGCACCGGTCCAGTCTAGTTTGTCCACGGTGCCCGTTCCCTAAATGCTCCTGCAAATCGACACTCTTGAGTCTTAGCAGCAGGAGTCTGCAGTAGAGATCCAGTCCAAGACTCCCAGACAAGTCCTAACCTGGTGCAGCTCTCCTGAGGAGGATTGCAGTGATTACATATCGAATGCACGCTCTCAGTTTACCCCATGCCCTCCTCCCTGTTGACGGCATTCTTGAACACAATTACAATCATCCTCACCAAATCTGTGTTGTTGTATTTTTTCACCGCATTTACAAAGTTGGATCCAGTGTTTTGCGGCGCACCAAGGGACGAAGGATGTGTGTGTGTGTGTGTGTGTGTGTGTGTGTGTGTGTGTGTGTGTGTGTGTGTGTGTGTGTGTGTAGCAGGGCCTAGCCTAGTACCACTCCTGCGGGCTGTCCGTCTTTCTAGAGGGGTGGTTCTCAAATGGAGGACCGCGTACCCCTAGGGGTACTTTGGAGTACTCTTTACTCAAAAAAAAAAAAAAAAAGATACTAAGTATAATTTTTTTTCTCACCCTGAACAAGTTTAAATTCTGAAAGACAAAAAAAAATTCGATAAAATGGACGATGGGTTGAAACCTAAATCTGAAAACACAGAATCCGTGAGAAGGAAAGCGCATCCAGAAACACCAAAATGTTTCAGGAGGAATATATTTGAATGGGGTTCAGCTCTACATGCATCAATGTAGAGCTGACCCTCCCCTTGCGTTGTGCTTCTTTTGAGGGGAGAAATTATCCAACAGTTGCATGAAGCACGGGCCCATGTTTCTCACTAAATTGTGAGTATTTGCACCCTTTTGATGTTCATGATGTTTACCCTCCCAAATAGAACCCACAGACATAATTCATGTTCATGTTATTAATTTTTCCCCTTAAAAGTGGGGTACTCTTAGAAGGGGGGTACAAGTTCACCTGAGTTCACCTGCTCCATAATACAGACCCCTGTAACCAGACCGTGGTTCCCAGTGGACGCCATGCTGGCTGAGCTCTGCCGGTCCGTCTATTGCGCAATGTAACAGGAGCGCGCATTTATTAATAATCATCTCAAAGTGATAATCCTACTTTTATTTATTCCCGGCCAGCAGCGGTAGGCTGAGACCCCCCAGGGGACGTTCATATTGTGTTTCACTCCGGGGGGGGGCGGGGGTAAAGCGTGACTCAACCAGCCGTGGTCGGGCAGAAGCTGTTCCGTGACGATGTTTGCTGTAGCTGCTATTGATTGATGCGTCGTATCTAGCTCGTATCCATCTGTTGTTGTGCTGCCCTTGTTTACTTGATCCATTCGTCCCCCGACGTGCAGGGTCGAACTTGGACATTGAGATCTGCAGAAGGAGTCTCCCTCTTGCATGTGTAGGCTCAGGAGGTAGAGCGGGTTGGCTGGTAACCGGAAGGTTGCTAGTTCGATCCCCGGCTTCTCCTAGCGGAATGTTGGTGTCCCTGAGCAAGGCACCTCACCCTGACTGTTCCAGACCAGCTGGCTGTCGCATTGCATGGCTGACAACGCCGTCGGTGTGAATGTGTGCATGAATGGGTGAATGTTAGGCAGTATATTGTAAAGCGCCTGTTGGTCTCCACGTGTAGGGTGAGGGTGAACAGGTGAGGGTAAGCAGCAGGGGTGGTTGTACAGACGGAGATGAGCTACAAGGAAAACAAGCATGTGAATGCCCTGTCCAGAAATCTGCTTTAAGGTTTAGTGGACGGGATGGTTGATCCCAGCGGTACGAGAAATACAGTTTAATAACAATGTTATGATCAAGGATGGTTTTATTAGAGGAAAAATCTAGAAGGAATAATTATAAAGAGCATCTTTATATAAAAGTTATAGGCCTATATATTAACAAATGTATCTACGGAAGAGGATAAGGGCCACATGTGATTTTGAATTCTGAGAATAAAGTCAGAATTCTGACTAATATAACAATTCTGAGTTTAATCTTAGAATTCTGCGTTTAAAATCAGAATTCTGATATTAAAGTTAGCATAAAAAGAGTTCTGGCTTAAAGTCAAACTCAAAAGAAATTAACACGTGGCCCTAATCCTCTTCCGTAGGCTTCTGTGCATAATTCTATTTAAAAGATTACCTTTACCAAATGAATTGCAAACAGGGAGATGTGGATTTAAAGAACATAATTTGGGGATTGAGGTAAAGAAACAGATATGAAATCGCATGTTGCCATGTTTATTTAAAATATAAACAAAACTACAAAAGTTGATAAAAAGTCAAATAAACCTCCATCACATGTTCATGGTTGGTAAGAAAGGTATCATTCCTGTAGAACATGCCCCTATGTGCCTGGACAGAACAACCCATGTTGTTAAGGGACACACGTCAAAGCCTGCAACAGCATGAGTGTGTGTGGTTCACATCCATCAGGATGTAAACAGATATGGAATGACTTTATTCTTCATAAAGTCTCACAGCGTTGTGACGGACAAATGGCTCGACTTTATCCGTCACATTAGGTTAAAACCTCGTCTAAGACGCATACAAACGCAAGGCCAGTTTTCTAAGTGGTTCAGATGCGCCCTCTATAGGCATCGCAGGACATTGCCTTTTCTGCTTTTCTTTTTACAATAAATGGCACATTTCCCGAGATCTTTTCTTAACAGCAAACAATCTAAAAACACACTAAACATCGTACATCGACTTTTTTTTAACAGAATAGATCTAGGATTCTAGATTCATGAGTGCGGACATTGAGCAATCATTTCTCCTCAGCCTATGAATTCACAACTCCGAAAGAAAACATCCACTCCATGATAATCTTAAAACAGTGATACACAAAATCACGTTCGCTTTTATGCCCCAACCAAAACACCCATTCATTCATTAGAGAGTGTGTGTGTGTGTGTGTGTGTGTGTGTGTGTGTGTGTGTGTGTGTGTGTGTGTGTGTGTGTGTGTGTGTGTGTGTGTGTGTGTGTGCGTGGTAGAGGACAGAGACTAAAGACGACAACATATTGTAAAACAGTGTATCCTAAATGCGACTCTAAAAAAGGTAAATCATTGCATTCGATCGTCTGTTGTATTAAAAAGTTTCGCAAATCTCTTCTGCACGCCCGGTGTTCAGCTTTCTACAGCCTTCTGTGAACATTAAGACCTATGCTGCCAGAACCTAGCGGCAGTAACAGTGAAGGGTTAAAGGAACGCAAAAGACAAAGTCGTTCAGCACCAGAGCTCCAGAACCCTGTGCACCCTCCGCAGTGAACCGGCCCTCACACCAAACCAAGTCCCACCCAATCCCAGACCCTGGACATTATCTGTAGTAGCCATGCATGCATCTGGACCTTTGATAAGGGGTGGACAGTCTAACCCCCCCAATGGTCTCCATGGTCAGGGGGGCGGGACTAGAGGGGGTGGGACTGGAGGGGGCGGGACTAGAGGGGGCGGGGACTAGAGGGCTGCTGGGTCGACCATGCTTTGGGTGGCCATGGTTCCCGCGGTCAGGGGAGCGGGGACTAGAGGGGGCGGGGACTAGAGGGCTGCCGGGTCGACCATGCTCTGGGCGGCCATGGCGACGGCGGGGGAGGGCGAGGCCTTGCCTTTGTAGCCCAGCTTCAGGATGTGTTTCTGCAGGTGAGCGATCCAGTCCTCCTGGACCGAGAGAGGGCCCTGGAACACCTGCTCACAGAACCTAGAGACACACACACACACACACACAGAGACACACACACACACACACACACCAGATAAAGACACACACACACACACACACACACACACACACACACACACACACACACACACACACACACACACACACACACACACACACACACACACACACACACACACACACACACACACACACACACTTTAATTTCCCCTGTCTTTGATTGGGGCTACATTTCCTTATTTTTATGTATTTCTGTCTTCAAGTACTATTTTTAAGCAGTAAAATTACATTGCACGTTTTGAAAAAAAAAAAGGTGCTGCACATAAAAGAAAAGTTATTAATCATCATCATACTTTTCACCTGCAGTTAAACAATTAGGTCAACATTAGACAACATTGAATAAACATTTTGGAGTGAAATAGACAGAAAAAACTATCACTAGTCGGTAGGACGGTTGATCCCAGCTAAACTCCAAAACAGCTGGCCGTGGATAACGGATGCACGCGTCGTCCGTCCACGTCTGTGAACCGAACCCTGACCCATAAACGACCCACCGGGGACACGGGGGCTCCAGCCCACTCACCTGCACTTGAGGGAGTAGACTTTGCCCACCAGCTTGACCAGGGGGGTGAGGGGGGGGTTGGGCAGCAGAGCGGGGATGTTCCCGGGGCGGGGGGGCGGCGGGCTGCCCTCCACGTTCTCCTGCCCCGACGCCGCCGCCGGCTTCAGGTTACGGACTCCTGGAGACAACGGTCCAGGTGAGTTATTTAACGTTCTCTTGGAAACTGTGAAACGAGAAACCATAAGCGAAATACGAAAGCCACAACAATGATACTATATTTTATTGTTCTACAAGAGAACACATCAAATAAAATGACGACATTAGCTCAAGCGGTAGAGCGGGTTGACTGGTAACCTGAAGGTTGCTAGTTCGATCCCCAGCTCCTCCTATCTGAGTGTCGAGGTGTCCCTGAGCGAGACGCCCTCACCCTGACTGCTCCTGTACGAGCTGGCTGTCTCCCTGCGTGGTCGACTCCGCCGTCGGTGTGTGAATGTGTGCATGAAATGTTGTAAGTCGCTTAGGACAAAAGCGTCAGCAAAATCCCCTAAATGTAAATGATATTTGCCCGTAAACATTTTCATTTGATAACTGCCTTTTTTTGTCTTTTGTCTTATCGAGAGGCGGCATATTATGGTTAGTGCCCCCCGTCCCCCCGTCCCGTCCCTCGATACAACAAGAGAGAAAGTATCTCTCTTTAGTATCTCTGTGTCCGTCGTCTCTTACGGGCGGGGGACGGCGCCGTGACGTGGCTGAAGGCCAGCTGCTTCGGCCCCCCGTGGGCCCTCTCCATGGTGGACAGCTTGCGGGCGGCCTTGGGGGAGCCCCCGAGGGCCCCCAGCAGCTCCCGGCCCGCCCGGGGCCCCGGCAGCAGCCCCAGTGGCTCCGGGCTCCTGGGGGCCACAGGGACGGCCTCCGCGGGGGAGGCGGGAGACTGGGCCGGTCTCTGGGGGCGGGGGGGGGGAAACACACACGGGACTGGAATGATGAGTCTTATCAGACGATAGCAGCTGAATGACACAATGAATGAATCGACAATGAAATGACAAGCAGATGGCGCACACCAGCAGAAAAAGTTTGAAAGCAGCTCTACTTACAAATATTTATTATATAGGTTACAAATAAATAGGACAAATAAAAATAATTGATGAAGAAGTCATCACTCCCAAGCGTTCTCTCCCTCCCCCCTGAAGCTCTCTCTCTCTCTCTCTCTCTCTCTCTCTCTCTCTCTCTCTCTCTCTCTCTCTCTCTCTCTCTCTCACCTTCTTGATGTGGAGGTCTCCCATGAGGTAGCGCTGGGTGATCTCCGCCACCTTGGCGGGCTCCTTCTGGATCCACGCGTTGAGCATCTCGATGGGCGAGCCCTTGGACCCGTCGCTCTTCCACTCGGTGACCCCCAGCTGGCGGAGGTGGGCGCGGGCGTGGCTCGCCAGCGCCTTCCGGTGGTGGAACTCGAACCCACACAGCTCGCAGAACGAGGCTGGAGACGGCGGGAGGACAGAGGGACAGAGACAGGGCTGAACCACTGGTCTGCTCTTTGTCCTTTACTTTCACACACCACTTTATAGTTTATACTGCTTGTCCGGTTTGCTCCGTTTGTCTTTACTTTAGCATTGACTGCAGCATCTCTTTTTGTTTTCCTCAGTGCTACTCTGTGTTGGTATTGTATGGAATTAAATCCTGTGTTTTCCACTGCTGCTGTAATAAAGAAAGATTAATGAAGTTGTTATCTATCTATCTATCTATCTATCTATGGCAGTCAGTAAATTAATAATAAATACCTGCATATATCAAACAAAATATATTTAAACGTATAAGTATATTTTAATACAAGCTTTACAACATTTACAGTGTTTGCAATGTGATACAATCTGTGGCTGGTCAAATGGACCCATTCGTCCAGCGGTGCAGCGCCGAGGCGTGTCTGACTTACGGGTGTGTGAGTTCCCCTTCTTGCCCGACGATGGATCCAGGGCTTCCAGAGGCATGCCCTTCCCCATCAGCTGCCGGAGGAGGTCGATGGGCGACGACTTGCTCGACCAGGGGACGCCCAGCTGGCGGAGATGGGCGCGCACGTGGCAGGAGAGGCCCTTCCGGGAGTCAAAGAGCTGGCCGCAGTACTCGCAGAGGATCAGGGGGATGCGCTGGCCGTCGAACGTGGGCTCGACGAAGTCCACCGAGGCGGGCATCTCCGCGTCCGGGGGCGCTCCCTTGGGCTTCTTCGGCTGGGGGTCCACCGCCAGGCGGAAGCCCTTCTTGGCCTTCGGCGCTTTGTTGACGGGCGCAGGGAGGCCCGGGCTGGACAGGGCGGAGCTGTTGGGGGAGAAGGACTTGGGGGGCGGGGGTGGGTGTGACGGCGCCGGCGACGGGGCCGACGACTGCGACTGCGCCCCCCTGGCTTTGGCCGGGCCCTGGCCGGGGGTTTTGTTGGCGGTCAGGGGCCAGATGTCCGCCAGCATCCCGCTGCTGGCCAGCTCCTCGATGGCCTCCACCGCCGAGGTCTTGCCCAGCATGTCCGACACGCCGATCTGCCGCAGGTGGGAGCGCGCGTGGCTGCCCAGGCCTTTGCGGTTCTCAAACTCCTCCCCGCAGAGCACGCACACAAACTCCTTCAGCACCTTGGGCCGCTTGCTGGGCGGGGGCGGCGGGTGTGGAGACGCGAGGCCACTGGTGGAGGGAGGCTCCAGGGAGGGGGGGTGTTTCCTGCTGGGTTTGGGGGGTGAGGCCTGGGGGCTCCCGGGGCGCGGGTCCTCCGGCGTGAGGTTCTTGAGGTGGTACAGCAGGGCGATGGGGCTGATCTTGGAGCTGGCGTCCGACACCCCGAGCTGCCTCAGGTGGGCCCGCGCGTGGCTGGACAGGCCCTTGCGCGTCTCGTACCACGCGCCGCACACCTGGCACACGTGGACCTCGTCGCTGGAGTTGGACACTGCAGGGGTTCATGGAAGGTGTTTGGAAAAGGTCAGATTTGCCGGTTGTTGCACGGGATGTTGTGTTGCTGCATAAGATGTTGTGTTGTTGCGTTAGATGTTGTGTTGATGGATAAGATGTTGTGTTGATGTATAAGATGTTGTATTGATGTAGAAGATGTTGTGTTGATGTATAAGATGTTGTGTTGTTGCGTTAGATGTTGTGTTGATGGATAAGATGTTGTGTTGATATATAAGATGTTGTATTGATGTATAAGACGTTGTGTTGATGGATAAGATGTTGTGTTGATGTATAAGATGTCGTGTTGCTACACAAGATGTTGTGTTGTTGCATTAGATGTTGTGTTGTTGCTGTAGAATGTTGGTGTTTTTAGTGTCTCTCCGTGTTCACAATTCTTAGTGTGGGGACAGGCCCCTGCCGCTCCTGCTGATAAGAGGGGTTATTTACAACAATCCTCCATTTGTTTATGTCCCAACAAGGACGAACCAACCCGTCGTCTGGGACATGGCCAGGGCCATATACCTTATCGAGGGAGAGACTGCTTCTGTTCTTTTGTTATTCACGCTTTCTTTCCTATAATACTCGCCCCAAACCTTTAGTTCGGTGAGAAGAGGGATCGACAGCCAAGGAGCACGTCGGGAGACTACTCCTCACCACACCTACACTAAGACTATTCCACCTAAGTCTGTACCTGTGCTGTATTACATCCTCGAATAAACAAATCTATTCCACCCTCTGATCCAACCTGTCAAGTTGCCTTGATTTCCACTTCAAGACTCTATAACCTAGAACCCTATAACCTCCACGTACATCACTATAGCGACACAGTTCAGAGGTGAGCCCTACCTAAGGTCAGAGGGGCGTCCGTGTCCTGCGGCGCCCACAGCGGCTTCAGCGTCGTCTGTTTGGAGCTCGAGCTCTGGGCCTCGCTCTCTCTGGACTCGCTCGCTTTACGGGGAGAGAGCAGCGGGAGAGCGGCAGCGCCGCCGCCGCCGCCGGTCAAACCAGTCAGGGATCCCAGCAGAGGGTCTTTCGTGACCGGGACCTCCTCGTACGCGGTCTTTGGCTGGCCCTGGGCCTCGGCCGGGCCGGGCGACACCATGGGGCTCTTGGGGTCCAGGGTGAAGTCCAGCTGGGAGCCCTTGCTCTCCTTGAGCTCGTAGAGCAGCGCGATGGGCCCGTTGGTGCACTCCGACAGCGGCACGCCGAGGTGCCTCAGGTGGAGGCGGGCGTGGCTGGACAGCCCCTGTCTGGTGGCGAAGCCGCAGCCGCACACGCCGCACACCTTTTTTCTGGACGGAGCTGGACGAGAACAGACAACAGTCGATGGGGTTTACACACGGCACAGAGGCTGAAGTACGCCTGTGGAAAGGGTCACGCGTGAATCAGCTTTAGGCTGAACATGTTAATATTCACATTGTGTAGAATTGAGTCTATAGAAAAAAGAAAAGTCACATATTCTGTGTGTGTGTGTGTGTGTGTGTGTGTGTGTGTTAGAAAAGTCGCATTTCAACGGTACTCACGTCTTTTTTCCATGGCTGGTGACTTTTGAGGTTTATAAAACGTAAAAACGTAAAACCTCGACCTTTGTGGCTTCCAGACCCTGAAACAGAGAGGAGATGAACCAGGGTTTAAGGTAGAGTCTTGGTAGCTCCAATGACACAACGGCTAGCCTACACCTAGGAGTTAGGGTTATATCTGGGACACAACAACACGACAACACAGATGAACATCACGGTTATATATTATATATATGATATTGAAACTACGGTGAACTTTTAGCATCTTATGTGTGTGTGTGTGTGTGTGTGTGTGTGTGTGTGTGTGTGTGTGTGTGTGTAGGCAGATAGCTACTAGCTGCCAGGCTGGATCAGCGTGTTTATAAATTAATATTTTTATTTATTATTAGTTTAATAAGCACGATATGAGATCATATAGCCATTAACGTTACCTTTTATGTTTATTTCAACCTTGGAGACCTCAGATCGCAGATCTACCCGAGGCTTGATGACAACAAATCCTTACTCAAGGGAGGGCGGAAGTCCCTGCGCTCCTTCAGAAGAGTGCACTTTAAAATAAAAGCCTTCGTTTGAATATCATAACGAGTGTAACGCTGTGAGACAGTAGAGTGAGACAGTGTTGTGCAAGTTCACACTTCACATGAACTAGTTCAAAGTTCAGTTCATACAAAAGAAAATGAATAAAGTCACGTTCATAGTTCACCAATTCAGTTTTGAACTAGTTCATGTTCAGTTCATAGTTTTTTTAGAAACCGAAGAAAAACTGGTATTCTGTGCTTATCTTTTAAAATGAATCCTCTCCATTACCAGCTGCCCATCACCACAATCTCAAATTGTTGTGGATATTATTTGTACACCTGTTTCATTCATCTCAACTAAGGCAGTAACTCTATTTAATAAACATGCCACCTGGACCTAAGCATAAATTCAGAATGTCACAAAATCTGAACTAGTTCAAGTTCAAGTTCTAGAATACAAACCCGTAAAGTACACGAGCAAGCAAGGTCTTTTGCACTTTTACCAAGGACAACTTATCCACTCGATGCATGTTTGTTCATGCGTGTTTGTGTTGTTACTAAATTAGCAGCAGTCTACATTTCCTGTTTTGCACTTCCCCCTCCTAATTCATTATTCTGTCTGTTCTAGCGTGTTTCTGTCTGTCTGTCTGTCTGTCTGTCTGTCAAGAGTGTAATGCTTATCGATCCGTGTACAAACCTATGAAATACACCGTTTAAGAAACGTAACAATAACAACATATTTTTTACTTTTGAACCAAGGACAACTATCAACAAACCACTGTTTCTGCAGCACTGTCTTGCCACAGACCTTTTACTTAGAAAATCCCTGTACTCCGCCTCTGGTTTAACTTCCGGGTGGGTTGACGGGTCCCGCCTACTTCAGCCTCTCCCTCCTTCTGTCCACCGGTCTCCTGCTCAGTGGTCCGGTGCTCACGGCTGACTTTGGTTCTCTCTCCCCGACTCAACGTAAGTGTGTGTGTTGTTTCTGCTAGTCTAGGAGACGTCCGCCATGTTAAGGAGACGAGGAGACATGAGGAGGGCGCCTTATGGCTGCAGCGAGGCGCGCGGGTCAGCGTGGCGGGTTCGCATCCCGCGGGCCTCGAGCCGCTCTTTGTCTCTGCAGGATTCAATCCACTTTTCTTTATATAACCCCCCCCCCCCTCTCTCTCTCTCCCCCATTTTTCTCCCCTTTCTCTCCCTCTCTCCTTTCTCTCCTCTCTCTCCCCTCTCTCCTTTCTGTTCTTTCTTTCTCCCCTCTCTCCTCATTTTCTCCCTTTTTCTCTCTCTCTCTCTCTCTCTTCCTTCTTTCTCCCCCTCTCTTCCCTCTTTCCCTCTTTCTCCCCCCTCTCCCCTCTGCGTCTCAAGGAGGATTTAGTGCAGAGTCATGCTGAGTTTGCCCTAAACCACAAGGCTTCCTTTATACTTTTTTTTTTTTTTTAGTCTTCACTATTTTTAAAGTGTCTAATATTACTGAGTAACGTTATGAGACCCAATAACCACCTGATGCATCTAACACCTGAGTATGTGGACTGGTTTAGTGGGTGATGTGGATTGATGTTTAGTTGCAGGGACTGGTTTAGTGGCCTGTTGTGAACTGGTTTAGTGGTCTGTTCTTTACTGTTTTAGTGGCAGGTTCTGGACTGGTTTAGCTGCAGGGTCTGGTCTGGTTTAGTGGCCTGTTGTGGACTGGTTTAGCTGCAGGGTCTGCACTGGTTTAGTGGCCTGTTGTGGACTGGTTTAGCTGCAGGGTCTGCACTGGTTTAGCGGCCTGTTGTGGACTGGTTTAGCGGCAGGGTCTGCACTGGTTCAGTCACGCTGGTGTTTAAGTCGGTCACAAGGTTCTCATCATTCCTGGACGAATAATAATCTCTATTGTGTCGGGGAAACCCATGAGACTGCTGCAGCTGCTACTTCTGCTTTCACTGTCGGGTTAAATCAGTGTGCAAGCTTTTTAAAAGTTACTGACCCAGTGTGGGGATCAAGACCTTCAGCAAACACTTTAAAAACAGACATATAAACAGACAAACAAAAAACAGACATATTGTGATTTTTTTTTTTTCTTCTGGAAGTCCATCCTGCTGTTGCATGCTGGTGAGAGTAAATAGACTGCATTTATATAGCGCTGTTTTCAACCAGTAGCCACTCAAAGCGCTTTACAATATTGATCAACAGTCACCCATTCATACACACATTCACACACAGGGACACCTCGACACTCAGATAGGAGGAGCCGGGGATCGAACTAGCAACCTTCTGGTTACAAGCAGCTCTACCTCCTGAGCCACATGCCGCCCCTGAAGCCTGGCTGAGCCTCACTGATGGTTGCTGGTTGTGTTCCCTCCAGGTAACGACCACCATCACCATGTCTGCTGGAAGCGCTCAGATCGGGAAGCCCGCCCCGGCCTTCACCGCCACCGCCGTGGTGAACGGAGAGTTCACGGACGTCAGCCTGTCCAGCTACAAAGGTGAAGAGCATCCTGGACTTTGAAGTTTGAAACGCAATGCATGTGAATGATCCATCCAAGTCGAGTGATCCAATAAACCCATAAAATAAGTTTGCGCGCTTCAATTTTAAACCAAACTGACGAAGCGTGTGAACTCTTTTTTTTTTTTACGTTTACATTTAGGGCATTCATACACGTGCCGCTTTTTGTACAACACAATAAGTGTTTACAATAGGTGCTGACTCTCCTTGTCTCCTGTGTCGGTTCAGGGAAGTACGTGATCTTGTTCTTCTACCCTCTGGACTTCACCTTCGTCTGCCCCACGGAGATCGTGGCCTTCAGCGACCGCGCCGAGGAGTTCCGCAAGATCGGCTGTGAGGTGCTGGGAGCCTCCACTGACTCCCAGTTCAGCCACCTGGCCTGGTGAGCACGGTGCACTGGTTTATAGTTTTATAGTTTTATTTCTTTGTGCAAGATTAAAAATGGCCAAAAATGCACGGGTGGGACAAAAGAAACCCTAGAGGGCTTATAAAGGATGCCCACCTAACATTAAAATACAATAAGGTAAAGAAATAAAGTGAACGAATAAAATAAGACAAAAAAACTACAAAATCACAAATGCAAAATACAAGCGCATTTAAGTTCATATGGTCAAAAAGCAGAATAAAGAAAAGAGTGACAAGCAAAAGACAATATAACAGAAAAAAACACATCTTTAACTCAGCCCCCCTGCAGGAAAAGGCTAATTCTACTTCTGTAATGTTTTGATAAATGGAAAGCTCACGCTGACTTGTATAATGAAATTATTATTAATAATTACTATCCATATTATATATGGATAGTATATCTACTAATGTCCATGTTAGTAGATGTTTGTTATGTTTTACTGTGCTTTCCAAGTGAGCCAACTGTTGCCCCAGAGGTTGTGATAAGCCCCTCTCCCTCAGCTTATCATATATCTCTGTGTAACACTGATAAGCCTAAAGGCTCAGTTTTGCCGCCAGCGGTCGTGAGGGTTCATCCAACTTTACTTAAGGAGAAAAGTCCATCCATAGAAAAACAAGTGGGGCTGTGCAAAGACTGGATACCGGCCAAGGGCTGGGCTGTGTTAATAACTGATAAAAACATTCATATTTCAGTTTTATTCATATCTTGTCTGTTCTAGTTGCTTGGCAAACAAATTATGTACACTACCGTTCAAAAGTTTGTAGTCACTTAGAAATGCCCTTTTTTTTTTTTTAAGAAAAGCAGGGTTTTTTTCCATGAAGATAACATTAAATGAATCAGAAATACAGTTTAGACATTGTTAATGTGGTAAATGACTATTCTAGCTGGAAATGGCTGATTTGTAATGTAACATCTACATAGGTGTAGAGAGGCCCATTCCCAGCCACCTCCACTCCTGTGTTCTGACGGTACATTGTTTAGCTCATCGTTTTAGCACGGCTGAAAACTCATGAAATTCATGAAATTGTCTGGGTGGCCCCAAACTTTTGAACGGTGGTGTAAGTGTCCTGTTCTTTGTGCCTGCCCCTGTTATCCTGACTAACCTGTCCGTATGTCCGTCCTGTAGGATCAACACTCCCAGGAAGCAGGGCGGTCTGGGGCCCATGAACATCCCCCTGCTGGCCGACCTCACCCACTCCATCTCCCGGGACTACGGCGTCCTGATCGAAGACCAGGGCATCGCCTACAGGCAAGGCTGGACCTCTGCTGGCTCTTATGTGGTCATCAGTAGTACATTCACATTTAGGGCATATTAGCAGACGCTTTTATCCAAAGCGACTCTTTCAGAAGAAAGAGAAACAACATTTCGCTGTCGGTACAGTAAGGATGTTAAACTAGGTTAACCCATTCCCCGTATACAACAAATATAACTAGGATAAGACGCTACACATCTAGGTATTATAACTAAGTTACGACATACAATAAGTCAGGATTGGGTGACCTTGCTTCACAGGATGTGACAAAACTATAATGCAAAGACTCGGACGGCCATGCAATCGGTTGGATAATAAAAATCAAAAGAAGTTAGCTAATGCAACCCAACCTCACCATCCAGCCCTCACTCTTCTCAGGCCAGCCTGAAACAACTGCTCCTTGTTCTGGACACGTTTTAAATGTCTCCCAGAATGGACTGGCTTGTCTTGGTCCGGTCCGGTCTGTGGGCCAGTTAGCCAGTTAGTTGGCACGATGGCCATTATAAGAGGGGTGTGGTTAATGAAATTAGTAATTACTCCGGCCCTGTTTTCCTTTACTGATCTCTGAACATTATAATGGAAGGCAACGCGAACAATGGATTCACTGAACCGGTTTGTGTTGTGTAATGAAGGCGAGTTAAGTGTGGATTATGCGCTGCAATTGTGTCTGTGTGTGGACACATTTCTAGCTGTGTGTGTGTGTGTATATTTGTGTTTGTACGATACATATGCAGCATGATCTTCTGCACGTCCTTACAGTTAATTAACCAACTAGATTCAAATGAATCTGGTTAGTTTTGCTCTTGGACGTTTTTGCTCTGAACTGGTCGGTGCAACGTGTCTGGACTTCAAACGGAGGCCGTTAACTGACCGTTATCTGTCTGTTATCTGTCCTGTCTTTACCTCGTTCCTCGCACAGGGGTCTGTTTGTGATCGACGATAAGGGCATCCTGAGGCAGATCACCATCAACGACTTGCCCGTGGGCCGCTCGGTGGACGAGACCCTCCGTCTGGTCCAGGCCTTCCAGCACACCGACAAGTTCGGAGAAGGTGGGTCCACTACAGATGTTCCGATATCGGCCGACACAGAGTATATACCGATACAGCGTCCAGCATTGTTAACTACCAATAGCACTGCTTCTTACTGAAGAACTTATCTAAGTTGTTCTCTTGCGATGACGGCATGTATATAGTCAGTTCACTTACCGTCGACAATCTTTATTTTTCAGAACTAGATCATTTACATTTATAATCTATAATTATAATAATACATTTGTTTTCTTTTAAGTGCATCCATGTTTTTCCGACTTGGCAGCTCGAACGCATGTAGGTCGTAGATGACGCGTTTCTCATTCCGACTTCACACCTCCGACCGTTAGCGAACATAACACCACAACACCGTAGTGTTTGTGACGTTCTCTGAGTAGTAAATGAGTCATGTGTGCTATCGGATCAGAGCATAGACTATTATAGTCGATTCCAGACGCTGCATCCAATTCCAATACTGGTATCGGAAACAACTCTAGGGTAAACGCAGACTGACCCTGTGCGTTAATGTCCCTGCTGAAGACCTGTGTGTCGTTAACGTAACCTTCTCTCCTCTACAGTGTGCCCGGCTGGCTGGAAGCCCGGTAATGATACCATCGTCCCCGACATCAAGAAGAGCAAAGAGTTCTTCTCCAAGCAGTGATGTTCCTCATCCGAGTTCAGATGTAACCATAGCACTTAAGTGTAGATTCCTGTCTTAGCAGTTCCTTCTGTCGTTTAAAACCACAGAACTTGTATTATTACTGACCGTGTTAAACCTATCTCTTCCGGATAGTTAACTGTGGCGTTTTTTCCAAGTCTCGAGCACTGAAACTGGTAACACTTAACGTATTCTGGATGGTATTATTTGTATTGTCTGCTCATTAATAAAGAATCTATCCTGTCTTGGTAGTTCATTTTGTCCCTTCCGTTATTTTAAATTGTACCTTTTGCCGTCACTAGGTGGCACCATCGGACCATGGTTGGCGCTTGTTATTTTAGTTGGTTGCGTTTTTAGTTTTGTCTGACGGACGTTTAACAACTTCGACCGTAATGACTAATTTATGGTTCCCATATCATACCTGTTATGACGCGACCAAAGATTTACATACAACTAGCTTTAGGTTAAGCAATTGTGGGGGAAAAGGCTTAGATTGCATCTAAAGGGAACACGCCGTGACTTCTTTATAAGAAGGCCTCGCAATGATCACGGGATGTTTTGGGGAAGTAAAAATACCAGTGTGGGGAAAGTCCCCTGTTGGAAATAAACCATTTACTGGCCTTTCTGGGGAAACCAGGGCAGTGAGTGTCAGGGTCTGACCGGCTCTGTAGGAGGTAGGAGTTCCCGGAAACCTGCTGGTGTATGACGTCAGCCGGCAGGTTTGACCATACATGGGCCTGTCCTGACGTCAAGAGGAACCGTCCCACGCCGAACCGCCTCACAGTAGGACGAGACGCCCATCGGTCGACTGGTGTACTGCAGCGACCGGGTAGGGTTTTACAATGCCAATAGTATTTACTTTTAACGGCAATTCATAGTTCAATATTTATTTTGCCATTAATTGCCGTTAAAGTACAGCATAATATTGGCTTTATAGTGGTTTAATAAGTCTAATATTGGTTTATTTTGCTTTTATTAAAGCTAATATGAGGTAGGCTACGTTTGACGGCAATTCTTAGCAAAATAAACCAATATTAAACTTTTAAACCAATATAAAGCCAAAATTATACTTCACGGCAATCAATAACAAAATAAACCAATGTTATTAAACTATTATTGAACCAATATAAAGCCAATATTATGATGTAGGCCTAGGCCTACTTAACGGCAATTCATAGCACAATAAATGTTCATTAGGGTATCGGACGGCCACCCTCAGAAAAACGCCCAAACACATTTCTTCAATTCATCTTATTTACTTAAATATATATACTGTACAAAAAAACACAACCAATCAGGCTCGGCCCGAGAAACCAATAAGTTAAGAAGTACCACATGAACGCGTCACGGTCAAATGTAAACAGGCAAAGCCAAAGACAAGAACATCATCAAAACTTGTTCCAAATGCCCCAAAGTGTTTCAGTCTTTTTAAGTGCGTCTCTCCCGTGGTCCCTGAAGGCAACACGACCCTCATCACGTATATAGCCTCCATATAAAGTCCATAGTCCTCCACGTCTCCAAGACGCACCAGAACTTCTCTCTTGTGTTTCCCAGTGTCGCTCCACGACCAACCACCCCCTCCTTTATGGTCCAGCAGCTCCAGAAAAAAGTGCGTTTCTTCCTCCTTCAGTCTTCAATAAGACTTGACTTTGGGCGCGATCATGAGCTGACAGCCGCTACTGACGTGCGTCATGACTTTCTGCTTGAGCTGCGCCACCTGCTCCCGCAGCACGGACGCGGTGGTGGACAGACCCATGTTGTCGTTCTTCAGCACCTTCACCTTGTCCTCCAGCCGCGCGATGCGTTCCAGCTTCCGCCGCCGGCACTTGGTGGCCGCCAAGCGGTTCCTGAGCTTCTTGCGCTCCGCCTTGATGCGCTCCTGGTTCTCCATGTCGATGGGGGACATAGGCCCCGGGGAGCCGGAGTCGCTGCTCTCCAGGTCGGGCACCGTCTGCGGCTCCTCCTTCATCAGCCCCCCGCCGTAGCGCTGCGCGTGGAGGAGCCCCGCGCCGGGCAGGGAGTGCTGGAAGTGGTGGGAGGACCCGTGCGCCACGGCCTGGGGGGCCAGCTGGTGGTGGTGGGGGTACTGGTGGTGGTGGGGCAGGTAGCTGATGGTGGTGGAGGGGTAGCTGGGCCCCGAGGAGGACATGTTGGCGGCGTTGGGCGTGCAGTTGCTCAGGTTGGTGTATTCGAGGTGGTGGTGGTGGTGGTCGGCCTGGAGCGAGGAGCCGAACACCGAGGCGGCGGAGGAGACCCCCCCGCTGTGAGTGCCGAGGGTCCCGCCGCCGATGGAGACGTTTGGGGGGGGCGCCATCTGGTTCATCTTGTGCAGGTCGTCCAGCGCCTTGACGAAGCCGTCCGCGAAGCCCTCCTGCTCCTCGGTGATGCTGCGGCCGTAGGTGAAGCCGCCGGGGGTGGCGGTGGAGGTGATGGTGGGGGTGGTCCCGTTGCTGTTGTGGAGGACGAGGCGCTCCAGGTCGGGGTTCGAGGCGCAGAGCTTCAGAGGACCGACGTCCGCGTGCACGCTCGGGTAGAAGTCACCATCCGCCGCCGCGGCGGCGCGCAGCAGGTGGTGGGGCTTGAGGAGGTGCGAGGAGGAGGAGGAGGAGGAGCGGTGGTAGGGGTCGCAGAGGTCCAGGGTCATGGTCTGCTGCCGGGGCAGCTTGGCGTCCGTTGGCGGGGCAGCAGCGCCTCCTGGACGGCCGAAAGCAGAGAGAAACGAGTCGTCATAAAAGGGTTGTTCCATTAGTGCGGACATATTTTTTTTTTTTCAAGAAGAACAGACAAAGTCAAACTAGGGATAAACTCTTCGGTGTCCTCCCTCAGTTGTGGCCAGTCCCGACGCACTACTATGTGAAGATCAATGCTATCAAACTACTGCTAAAACCTCCAATATAGCAGATAACAGTACTGTACCAAGTCGTTGCTTTTGGTCTTTAGTCTCTCTTGGTGAATCGGAAGTGAAGTCCGGCGTGACTAAACCTCTCGTTTTGGTCCCGAGTCGCGTCTCTTTTAGTGCGTGTTTGTGTCTGCGTGCGTCACCGGTCTCCACACGGGCGGGCGTTAATCAAATGGATCCGCGCTGCGCTCGGCGTATTAATACGCAAGAGGTGTGTAAGCCCCGCCCCCGGATGACGCGCTAGCGTGACGTGACCGAATGACGTCGTATCCAGGAAATCTATTGGTAGCATCCACGAAAATTACAGTAGTAGTGTTATATGATGTTTATATAACATATATATATATATATTATACATTAAGTTAAAAATACATTTAAGTTCAAATCTGTGCGTGTCTCACGTTTACAACCGCGTTGATAACCAAGTGCCTAACCGCTGCTTCGTCATGAGATCAGAATTGATATCGGCTGGCCCTTATTTGGGCATTGTATCCCTACTGTTCCTCCTGTGAGAGCGGGAAGCCAATCCCTGTTGGCGCGCTTCCAGGAGGATGCGGGGAGGTGGGCGTGGCCGCATAGCCCCGCCCACTCCCTTCGCCCCGCGGCAGGGCAGCAGCCCATTGAGGTCGCTGCGGCCACGTGATTAAAATACACAGCAAACACACTACATAAAAAATAAAAAATAAAAAATAAACGGAACCAGAGTGACACACGGGTGGTTTATAGAGGTTTAATACCCTTTGTTTGGTTTGAAGCCAGACTTCAAACACTCTCTTTCAGTGGGAATAACCCATTTATTCAGCGTGACAACCGCTAACACAAACAAGACGTTGGTCGAGACTCATGTAGGGCATTGCTTAAATCATTTTTAACTCATAACTCATAACTCATGTAGGGGGAAGTATTTTATCTTCATACATTTTTATTTGAACCATTAAAAAAAAAAAAAGTGTAGTGTAGGCTATCGCTAATGCAAACGATGACCTTTTGTGTCAGAAATATGTTTTTGTGGCCAGGCATGCAGGCTTCCATGAAGGGTTGTGTTGTGTGTCGAGTTCTAATCACACGGCTAATTAACGATTACGTAGAGTCTACGTAATCGTGAATCAACACACAGTGAGAGCCAGGCGTGTGCTGTAGCGGACCCAGGCCTTTGTCCCAGCGTGTCACTGGTGTCACTTAAGAGCAGGCCTTGCTTTGTTTAGACCCGGTTCACCCTTTTATTTACGTCTCCGGTCTTCAAACACGGCAACAAACACCACAACAAAGCAAAGTCGGGCCCATCCACCTACCTTAATAAAGTGTGTGTGTGTGTGTGTGTGTGTGTGTGTGTGTGTGTGTGTGTGTGTGTGTGTGTGTGTGTGTGTGTGTGTGTGTGTGTGTGTGTGCCTCCTCACGTTAGTTAGTGTGTGCGGGCCTGTGTAAACACGCACGCTCCAACACATCGGAGGCTTCACATGAATAATCAATAACCCCACAGTAATTCACCACGAGCTCCGTCGCTGCCGCTCACTCCTCACACACACACACACACACACACGCGCGCGCGCGCCGGGAGGACGTCCGCGGCTCATAGCGCCGATTCCGTCATCCTTCGTTGATGCGAGCCGACAGTTCCCGGGTATTAATCTACACACGGGCGACGGAAGGCACGGCTGAACACGGAGGCTGGGCCGTGGACGCGGCGGAGCTCCGGGGAGGTTCGGCCGCGATGCCCTGGGGGGGGGGGGGGGGGGTGCAATCAGCCTCAGAACGGGAGGAGGCCGCCCCGGGCACCGCTAAATAAAGAGTCTGCAACCTGTTGGGTGACGGTTAGCCCACGGCTGGGAAAGCCGGGGGGAGAGGTGACAGAGGAGAGGGAAGAGAGAGGAGAAAGGGGAGAGGAGAGGGAGAGAGGGGTAAGGGGGAGAGAGGAGAGAGGTAGAGAGAGGAGAGGGGAGAGAGAGGAGAAAGGGGAGAGGAGAGGGAGAGAGGGGTAAGGGGGAGAGAGGTAGAGAGGGGAGAGAGAGGAGAAAGGGGTGAGGAGAGAGGATAGAGGTAATGGGAGAGGAGAGGGAGGAGAGAGGGGAGAGGTGAGTTGTTAACAGGGTTAGGGGATATGTTTTGAACACACAGGCCAGGAGGTGACGTTCACTTGAAGTAACATTGTGAGGATGTAACATTGTGAGGAAAGACTGATGAACATCCCTACTGTACTGAGCGATATATCGTTGTTTCTCTTTCTTCTGACGAATGGACTTATTGAGTAAGTCGCTCTGGATAAAAGCGTCTGCTAAACGGCCTAAATGTAAAATGCGAATGTAAATATAATACACTTTTCTATTCTAGAGTGTTTGGTGCTTGAAAACAGTGTACACAGCCCTAACCCCTGCATTGAGAATGCTAATATACTGTAGATCTACTATTGAATCGGATCAATTCTTTCCTTAGACAATGCAGTTATCCTCACATCCCTGTTCCACTTTGGAGTCACTTATTAAAGCTTCATAAACACACAAACAGTTGAAAAGCCGGAAGGGTAATGATGCATGTTTGTCCTTAACCACTACCTCCCCCCTCTCTCCCTTACCCTCTCTCCCCCCCCCCCCCCCCCCGCCCCTCACCCCAACCCCAGTCCCTGCACACCCTCCATAAACCTCCAGCCCATTTCCTCGTGTTTCACTAAACAGCGGCCAGCGTGGTTAAATGAAGCGGCATTAACGTGCTTCCTCCATGTTTGGCAAGGTCCCCTCGGAGTCGGTGACCTGGAAGTGGCCTCTAGGGTCGGTGAGTCAGGTAGGGCCGAGTGCATCAGGGGAGGGGCGGGCTGTCCCCGGGAGGGCCTACCCCCCCCCCCCCCCCCCGCCCCCTCAACCCCTCCTCTCTCCCCCCCCAACACACCCTCTCTGCCCCCTAACATCCCCTCTCTATTCACCCGGCAAATGAAGTCTGAGGAGTAGTAACTAGTAACTAGCCTCCCTCCTTACCCCCCCCCCCCCACCCCCCACCCCTCTTATGCACTTTGGGCGCACTCATACTAGGCAAAGTTGCCCTGTACTGTACTCAAGTACGATTTCCTTCCCCCCCCACTGTGCCACTGGCCCGTGCTCACACTAGAGTAATCTCAACTGGGCCTGAGTACGGTTGCCTCTTACACATATAGGTTGTGTATCCGTGCGTGTGCGCCTGTCGGCTCTTTAGCGTCTGTACCGTGGCCTGAGCACACCTCTCCGAAGTGTACTGAGGCCACGGAATTTTACTGTACTTGAGTGCGGATGGCGTGCTCACACTAGCCGAACGAGCTAGACTTTAGGGGTCAAACGTACTCAGGCACGGTACAGATGGCCTAGTGTGAGTGCGGCTTGCGCCCTTATTGTATGTTGTACGTCCTTGCATGTTACTTAGCATCGTGTAGCATCTTATCCTAGCTATCTCTGTTGTGTACGGGGAATGGGTTAACCTATTTATTGTTAGTGCTTGGCACTAGTTGGTTCTATGAACATCCTTACTGTACCGACAGAGATATATTGTTGTTTTGCTTTCTTCTGACTAATGTACCTATTGTAATTCGCTTTGGATAAAAGCGACTTTCAAAAAAGTTGCTTTTTATTGCAAAAAAACCCCTAAATGTAAATGTAGTAACTCAGGTCTGAGAGGACTAATAACTCAGGACTAGTAACAGAGGACTGCGAGAGAACAGAGTTGACTTGAATTAGCGGCACGGAGAAATCCCCAATCCCAGTCACCAATCTCATTTATGGGCCTTTTATCTCGTCTTAATCTCCACCACCACCCAAAAAGGACAAAACCATCCGTCCCCAGTCCCCAGCACACGCCATCTTGTTTTATCGTCCCAGATACCGCCGAGAGAGAGAGAGAGAGAGAGAGAGAGAGAGAGAGAGGTCCAATGGGCTCGTGCGTGTAATCGCTTTAATGAAGCTGTGCTTAATCACCGTGTCCTGCGCTGTGGCTTGCGGGCGGGCCGGGCAGCCAGCCTCGTGGCGATGGGGGACCTTTAGCGCCACGGCAGTGGAGGAAAGAGACGGAAAGAGCCGGGGCCAAGCCAGGGTGGCAGGGGGGGCGGGGGCGGGGCGGGGGGGGGGGGGGGGCCCTGGGCTGACGCAGATCATGTGGAGCTGTCACTCCACGAGGGGAGAGAGGAGAGGGGAGACGGGAGAGAGGAGGAGAGAGACGGGAGAGAGGAGAGGAGAGAGGAGAGGAGAGGGGAGAGAGGAGAGGAGAGAGAGGAGAGAGGGGAGGGGATAGAGGAGCGGGGAAGAGAGGAGAGGAGAGAGGAGAGGGGGGAGAGGAGAGGGGGAGACGGGAGAGGGGAGAGGGGAGGAGAGAGAGGAGAAGGGGGAGAGAAGAGACGGGAGAGAGGAGAGGGAGGAGAGGAGCAAGGCGATGGAAGAGGAGAGAGAGGGAAGAGGATGGGGGGGGGGAGCGGAGAGGAGAGAGAGGAGAGGGGAGAGGAGAGAGAGGGGAGAGAGGGAGAGGAGAGGGGGGAGGAGAGGAGAGGAGTCCACGTCTCCCCGCTCTGGAGCGAGCTCACTGTGGTGCGGCGGCAGCGGGCTCCTTCACGCGCGTCGACTGAGAGTGGCGAGTGGGATTTAATGAGGTGGTGTAGGATTTAATTAGGTTGAATTAGATCTCAGCCGTTGCTTATTTGGTTCACTAATTGGATTGCTGTGTTTGTTTGTTCAACAGAAAAGCGAGGCTCTTTCACTACAGAGCGATCAAGTCAAGATACAAAAGGCGATCTCTGGGATTCGTGCTTTTGTGTTTAATTTAATTTGTCCCTAAACGTATCCCCCCTATCCCCCCCCCTCCCCTGCGGTCCTTGTTTTGGTACGGCCCAAATACAAGTCCACAAGCATGAGGTGATGTCGGGGTGGGGGCCGCACAGTGTGAGCTGCACTCATGGGAGGTTTTTGTGTTTAATTTAATTTTGGTCCAGCCCACAAACCGTGCAGAACCGTGACCTTGAGGTGAAAGGTCAGCAGGTGATGTCGGGGGTAGCGTGAGCTGCACTCACGGAAGGAGTCTTCCGGGACGAGGGAGGAGGGATGGAAAGAGGGAGGTGATACGCCCCGCCCTGGAATCCTCCTCCTGCCTTCCTCTTTCTGAGAGAATAGCAGAAGTGATGGTCGAGGTAGGAGGTCTGGGCGTGGAGCATTTCTAAGAGCAGCGCATTCTCGTTTCCCTAATCCGGGCGCGAGGCCGTGTGTGGCAACAATGAGGCCTGCTCTGCTCTGACCTATTCCCGGCCTTGTCCGTTTGGCAATTCAAAATAAGAGAGAAAACGAGGTTGTAAAAACACTTCACAGGCCGTGGGCGATATAGCTGAGGTCACTTTGTGGAGTGAATGCATGCGCTGTGTATAGTAAGTGAGTCATGTGTTTGTGTACTCCCCCACCTCCCCCCCCCCCCCCAATGTGTAGAGAGAAGCTGTGGTAGAGAGGCGGGGGTTAGTGATTCACCTCCCATTTCCCAGCAGGTCATTTGAATGAACAGTGAGGCTGTGGATATAGATTCAACGTAATGTCATCAAGGTCTGCAATCCACTGAGGAGCAGATAGCATTACAGAGAGTTGCGTATGCATTTCAACTGCGATGATAAAGTAAAAAAAGAAAAAGAAAAACGTCAACATGTTATTTCCTGTCGAGAGATACCGTGCGAGGAACGACACGTCGTCCGATTTACAGTCGCGTGTTTTGCCGCCTCACACGCTCCCTGGCCCACGCACATTAGTGTCATGTTAGCTGAGCTAATTACCCGCTAATCCAGGGGAGGCTGTTTATCTGTGTTCATGAGAAGTCTCTATCTCAGCGAGAGGCACCAGAGCGAGAGAGAGAGAGAGAGAGAGCGAGCGAGAGGGGGAAACATTCTGTCTGGCAGTGTGGGCAGTGCGACCGGCGGGGATGAAACTGTGTAGGCAGAGGTTCCTTCTGATGTGTTTCTCACGTTGCTGATAATCGCCCCGATGCGGCACTTCTTGTCCTGATTGCTTCCTGGAAGTGGAGGAGAGTGTGAGATAAGTCGAGAGGAGTCCACGTCAGCCGGCAGCCCGGCCGCAGTCTGCGTGTGAAGCGGTGGGAAGAGAACGCAGAGGCACAGAGTCTGATCCATGACATTTACATTCAGGGCATTTATCAGACGTTCACATCCAGAGGGACTTACAATAAGTGCATTTGTCAGAAGAAAGAGAAACAACAATATATCGCTGTGGGTACAGTAAGGACGTTCATAGAACCAAGTGCCAAGCACTAACAATCACTAGGTTAACCCATTCCCCGTATACAGCAGAGATAGCTAGGATAAGATATTACACAATGCGATTGTACTATATATATGTGGGTACATCGAGTGCCAGGACTTACTGCATGCAATAAGTGCGTACATTAAGTACCAGGACGAACAACATACAATAAGTGAGGGGGGTAAGCGGGGTTGTGGGGTGTGGGGGGGGGGGGGGGGGGAGGCTATGCAGAGTCCTGAACAAGTGAGTCTTGAGTCTCTTGTCGAAGCTGGTGAGCGACTCTGCGGTCCTGGCGTCGGCAGGGCGCTCGTTCCAGCACTGCGTGCCCAGACAGATGACCCTATGAGAATGTGTAATAGACTGTGTTCAGAGCACCTGTATTCTCAGGGTTACAAAGTGTTTTACTGGGCGAGTACAAGCAGATTACGTTGTCAAGGCCAAATAATCTTCAGTTGGGAGGTTCAAGACGTGAATAGAAGACACAAATAAAAAAACTGGAATCAACAGTAAATGATCATGAATAAACGTGTGTTTATGCTGTACATTTAGTTGGTTTTACATTTAATTGAGCATACATTTGATTTTGCTTATTCAATTGGCCAGATTCAGCATTCAAAAGGCCATGAATGCACTCCACTCCGTGACATATGATAAGATCACCACTATAGCCATAAAACTACAAGAAGCCTATTACTATAATACATATTGTATAAACTGTAATACATATTGCATAAACTGTAATGCATATTGCATAAACTGTAACACATATTTTCCAAACTGTAATACATATTGTACCAACCTTAAAACATATTGTATAAACTGTAATACATATTGCATGAACTGTAATGCATATTGCATAAACTGTAACACATATTTTCCAAACTGTAATACATATTGTACCAACCTTAAAACATATTGTATAAACTAATACATATTGTACTCTGCAGATGATATGATGGTATGCAGGTCAACAAGAGGTTGTGTCCACCTTAGCTACAATATCGTGACTTAATCAAACCGCCTTCATCTTCAAACTCATACTGTGAGTGAAATTAATGCATGTCTCACAGTTTATGCAGAACTGCTATAATCTGATCACACATGTGTCACAATATTCCTCTGAAGTGAATCACTTCTAGAAGGTGCTTTCTGGATGACCTTACCGGACGTGAGACAGATAAGGTTTATTTGAAGAGGCTATTGGTTCCAGATAATCGACGTGCATCTGTACTAAGAACGAATCCGGTGACTTTGATCATTGCTAGCTCAGGTCTTTATATAACTATACACTGTTGTGCAGAACTCATCGCTATTGTCTACATAACTGCACAGAATACTGTACTCAACCTGCTCTTTGGTATGTATCATTTACATTTACATTCAGGGAATGTCATAAGAAGTGAAACAATATATCGCTGTCGGTACATTAAAGATGTTCATAGAAATTTCAAGTGCCAAGGCTAACCCATTCCCCGTATACAACAATGATAGCTAGCTACTGCAGATGCTACACAAATAAGTACTATGAATAAATACAACGTACATTAAGTGTGTGCATTAAGTGCCAGGACGAACATACAATGGTGGGCGGGGAGGACTGGATGGCTATGCAGAGTCCAGGTGAACTCTGAACAGGTGAATTTTGGGTCTTTTGCGGAAGCTGGTGAGTGACTCTGCCATCTGACATCGGCAGGGAGCTATTTAATGCTTTAATGCTTCTTTTTCACTTCTGGTGGGATGTCAACTGCTTTTCATTGGCTCTGTACCTGTGCTCTGCTAAATGACAATAAGGTTGAATCTCATCTCATCATCTCATCCCTTTTGTATAATTTGCATAACACAATCGCATTCTGGACTTTTTGTTGCACATTGTGTTTATTCCCCTCATATTCCCATGAGAGAGAAAGGGAGGGGGGGAGGGAGCGAGAGATAAAGAGAAATAGCAAGAGAGAGGTGGGGGGCTGGAGGTATCTCTATAATCACAAAGTGGGGATTTTTTCTCACTCTCTCGCCCCTATACTTTCAAAGTCACCCTTACTTATCGCTTTGTCTCTCCTATCTCACCCGTCTCCCTCTCTGGACTCTTTCTCTCGCTTCCTCTCCCTCTTCCTGTTTTTGTCTCTCTCTCTCTTCCTGTCTCTCTGTCGCTCTCTCTGTCTCTCCTTCTTGCTCATCCCCCACTCACTCTCTCTCTCTCTCTGTCTCTCTCACTATCTGTCTCTCTCCATTTCTCTGTCTGTCTCTCGCTCTCACTATCTCTCTCTTTCTCTCCCATCCCCCACTCACTCTCTCTCTCCATCACTCTCTCTCTCTGTCGCTCTCTGTCTCTCGGTCTCGGTCTCTCGCTCTCTCTCTCGCTCTCTCTCTCTCTGTCTCTCAGTCTCTATCTCTCAGTCTCTCGGTCTCTATCTCCCGGTCTCTCGGTCTCTCGGTCTCTCTCTCTCTCTCTCTCTCCGTCCCTCTCTCTCTCTCTCTGTCTCCATCTCTCTCTGTCTCTCTCTCTCTCTCTCTCTCTCTCTCTCTCTCTCTCTCTCTCTCTCTCTCTCTCTCTCTCTCTCTGTTTCGCTCGAATCGGAGCTCATGAATGAAGCACTTTCATATTCTGCGGTTCCGGGGTATGGCACAGAATGAGTGTGCGCACGGTATTTGCTGTATTAATATTCAAATGGCTCAACCGTCTGTGGGCCAGGCGAGTGAGACAGGTGTGGCCTCATTGCCGCCCGGGCCAGACTGGAAGAGGCGCAGCAACACTTTCGTCAATAGTTGCAAAGTGAAACCTCTTAGTAATACGAATAAACAACAATTGTGAGCTTTTAGTCAGACGACCGCAGAGGAGCGGTTGAGTTGCACTTTTCTCTTTCTCCTCCTGTCCGACGTGTTCTGGTAGTACGGGAGTTGGGTGATCAGAACTGCAATACTGGTTCGTTTTCAGGCAACGCTATGCATGGGTGTGGATGTCTGTTTTCTTTTCTTCTTCTTCTTGCCAGGACACAGTTGTGTGTGTGTGTGTGTGTGTGTGAGTGTGTGTGTGTGTGTGTGTGTGTTATCATGTGAATGTTAATTCATCACTTATAGCATAGAGTTCCTTTTTATCATGAGTGTAACAAGACAGCGGGGCTAGCTCGGGGGAAGCCCCATAAACTCGCGATGAGGACACACACACACTGTCGTGTGGTTGTTCATCCATTACACACGCGTGTGCTGGATGTACACATCAGTATCCATGCATCAGCCTTGCATCGATCTCCAGCCCCTGACGTGGTTCCAATCGTTAACTTTTTGGAGCGATTCATTCAAATTTTTCTATTTTTAATATTCTGTAATAATAAATAAAACATCGTATCGTATCAATAAACATGTTTATAAATGACATTTGGTGGTCAGCAGTAGCAGCAGTGGTCTGATCTCCGGTGTGTGCCAGACACCAGTCGGTTCTCACAGACTATCGGGGGGTCCCTACCTGTGACTCTGTGGTCCTGACTCTCATTCACAACATTCTTGAACACAAGTAACTGACCTCGTCCTGTGGCAGGAAGTTCTCTACTTCCTGTATGAGCTTCTGATCTTCCTGTCTGTCTCTGTGGTAGTGTAGTAGTAGTAGTAGTAGTGTGTGTGTGTGTGTTTGTGTGTGTGTGTGTGTGTGGGGGGGGGTGGGGGGTGGGTGGGTGTGTGTCTGTGTGTGCCTGTGTGCATGTAAGGCATATCCGAAATAGATGAATACATTTTTGTTCACTTTGTCATCCATCCATCTATCTATCCCCATTAATCCATCCATCCATTCACCTATGCCCTCATCTCGTCCATCCGTCTGTGTGTCCATCTCCCCATCCGTCCATCTATCTCCATACATCCTTCTTCATCTCATCCATTCATCTCCCTATCCATCCATCTGACTCCATACGTCCACCCACCTCTCATCCATTCATCTCCCTATCCATCCATCCATCTATCTACCCATTCATACATCCATACAATATCCATACAATACATACAATAGGGAGATCCCTATTCATCCATCTGCCTATGTATCCATTCATCTCCCTATCCATCATCCATCAACTTATCCATCCAGTGGCGTAACACCATGGTGATGGCCCGGTGCAATCGGATGGGATTGTTGACGGGGGGGGGGGTGATGCCAATTGGGGGGGTGCTGTAGCGTAGTTGCGATCGGGCAGGATTGTTGATGGGGGGGGGGGGAGTTGCGATCGGAAAACCAA
>NC_140273.1:1815987-1825651 GCF_964030765.1 Micromesistius poutassou | reverse complement strand
GCAGCCACTCCGCAGATAAATCGATCGACACGTGATCATCATGTTTTTATCCTCGGCGTACGTATTGCGCAAGAGTAAATGAAAGAACAAGGGCGTGGAAGAACAAGTGACGCATTACAACTATTTCAGTTGACGTCTTTCCATTCCGCGCTGCGTCGCGCTGCGTGGACAAAATTACGGAGCATCGCGCGCTCAGCCTCTCGCACCGCATCCGCGCGCCCGCGCTCCGAGACGTGTGCTGAACCGCCCGTCGCGTTGAGAAATAAAGCTGTCAACACGTCCCCGCGCTGAGGTTAATAGGGACGGATGGGTGGTGGACGATTCACCGCTGTGCTTTTGACAGCCAGGTTCAGACGCTTGTCGCCCCCCCCACCCCCTCCCCCACCCCCCCGCCCCCACTGGGTCTCTCTGGGCCCTCGGACCCAGGGCCCCAAACGGGAGGTCAGCGACGTCCCCTGAAACACGAGGCCCCGGGAGGGGGGGGGGGGGGGGTGGAGGGGGGGGAGGAGGGGGAGAAGGAGGGAGGAGGAGGGGAGGAGGAGAGAGAGAGAGAGAGAGAGAGAGAGAGAGGGGGGGGGAGAGGGGGGTGACAGAGGGGATGGTACAGCAGTAGTTGATGATGTGTTTCTGAGGGGGGGGGAGAGGAGGGGGGGGGGGGGAGGGGGAGGATGAGGAGGCAGAGGATGGGGCAAAGATGGGGAGTGGGAGACAGAGGACAGACGTTCCTGTCAGCACCCATCAGGCACCCAGGGGTGACACGGGGAGGAGGCGGGCGGGGAGGGTGGGGGGGGGGGGGGGAGCAGTGGCTGGGGGGGTCAGGGGGTGTTTATCATGAGCAGCCCCCCACAGTAGCAGCCCCCCCCCCTCCCCCCCCCCCCCCCCCCCCGCCCCCATCCCCTCCCCTACAGCTGGCAGAACCACACAGCTGGAGCCGCCGTCGTTAAGAAGGAGAAGAGTCCGCTCTCCAATAGAGAGGCTCTCCAAAGAGTCCGCTCTGAGCAGAGTCGGCACACTAACCAACCCCCACGCACACTACAAACACAGATGATTTGAATGCGTATTTATGTCATTTGCACAGCATTGTTGCACTAGAATCAACCGTGTCTAATTGACTTTCTCTTTTATTGTCGCTGCTAAGTGGCTGTTGAGGAACCAAGCCTGACAATTGTACTCTTGTGTATTTGTACAATAAGAGGTAATAAAAGTGATTCTGATCTGATTCTTATTCTCAGAAGAGCCGCTCTCAGAAGAGTCCTCAGCACCATCGTTACCAACGTGAACTTTTTTTTTTTTCTTTGTTTTCAATGATGTCATTTTACTTTTACAAAGGGTCAAAGTTTCTCTAGTACAGGACTGTAGACGCACACACACGCACACACACACACACACACACACACATGCACACACACACACACACACACCACACAAACACATGCACACACACACCACACAAACACATGCACACACACACTCACACGCACACACCACACAAAACACACGCACACACCACACAAACACACATACACACACGCACACACTCACACGCACATACGCACACACACTACACAAACACACATACACACACACACACACACACACACAACACACCACACACTCACACGCACACACCCCACAACCACACAAACACACAAACACACAAATCCCTGTGTCAGCTTGGGTTCCAGTGAGACTCCTACCTCCTATTGTCCTGATCCCGGGCTCAGGCCCGGGCTGGGGCGTGGCTCTCTCTCTCCCTGGAGGATAATCACCTCTCTGGACGGGCGGGGGGTAATGATGTGCGCTGCGGCGGCAGGACGGTTACCATACCTGCTCTCAGAGGCCCGCGCACAACATGTTGTCCTCAGACGTAGACGACAGCATGGGGCCGCAGAGGAAGAGGAAGAGAGACACCCCAGTGAGCCTGATCAGCTGTCTGTCTGTCTGTCTGTCTGTCTCTCTCTCTCTCTCTCGCTCTCTTTCTCTCTCACCAGTGGCCACTCAAAGACACACTTTACAACACTGCCTCACATTCACCCATTCATGCACCCATTCACACACCGACGGCGGAGTCAACCACGCAGGGCGACAGCCAGCTCGTCAGGAGCAGTCAGGGTGAGGGCGTCTCGCTCAGGGACACCTCGACACTCAGCTTAGGAGGAGCCGGGGATCGAACCGGCAACCTTCAGGTTACAAAGCGAACCCACTCTACCTTCTGAGCCCCACATGTGAAACAACTTAAAACAGGGTTGCTGAGAGAGACTCTTTTAGCAGTTAGAGAAAGTGTCATAGTGAACGTGCTGAGCCGTAGCTCTATGTCAGCAATAGCTGTCCTTCTCTGTGTGTAGCGCAGTAAAACATGTGCAGGCTATACCTCTACAAACGCTATACTTTTATGTGAACAAAAATTTTGTTACGAACAAATAAGTAATGATTGAAATATAAATCGTTGTATGTATCTGTGTGTCTGTGTCTGTCTGTCTGCCCGTCTGTCTAGTTGTCTGTGTCAGTCGTCCGGCTGTCGTCCTTCTTGTTATCTGTCTGTTCTGTTCTTTAATCTTCACAGGTAGTACAAAGTTACACTGTATTATCTTATGCAGTATATATTATGTCTGACATCCTTGTGTACACACACACACACACACACACACACACACACACACACACACACACACACACACACACACACACACACACACACACACACGCGCGCGCGCGCGCAAAACCCACACACGTTTCCGTCTCCTTTGGTGTGGCGTTTGGACAGCAGCACGCGCGCCGCAGCCGAACAGTTAACAATAAGTTGATCCGTATCGTCTCCTCGCAACGGAGACGGACCGAGTGGTTTATCGGCGTCTGGAGACGGGCCAAGGCCGTTAGTGTTGTGCGAGTGAGTGTGAGATGAGCGATAGCACGCAGGGCGAATCAGCCAAGCGGGACAGGAAAGACCGGTCTGGTTTACAGGAAGTACTTCCTCTCAGGGTGTGTGTTAAGAAAGGAGTGCCAACTAAACGAGAAACACACCCACACACACACGCACGCACGCACGCACACACACACACACACACACACACACACACACACACACACACACACACACACACACACACACACACACACACACACACACACACACAAACATACGCACGCACACTTTGATACTCTCATACGCACACGAACACACGATCACACACGTCACATCACAATATTTCAGATTGTTGTTCTGAAATATTCACTGAAATATGCCGGCATGTTTTTTTATGTAATTAGGTGAAAGCTCTCAATACACATTGCTTACACTTCTATTGTTGTTGTTGTTGTTGTTGTTGTTGTTTTACAACTAATTGTGTTTAGTTTAATTGTTTAGTTCGAGGTTCATGCAGCTAAAGATATTCATTGCCTGATCTGCGCGGGTTTGTCCAGGTATAGGTGGAGCTGGTCTGACTTTGCCCTCTAGTGCCTGTAATGACACACAGCTCGTTTGTTATCTGTTGACTGCGTGTGGTCGTTGAGCTCAGTCAGAAACCGGGGAAACGGATTCGCGCTCTCACTTGTAGAATGACACGATTCTATTTATTCAAATTCTTTCAGATACTTCGAATACATTCCCAAAGGCCAACTGCACAGTCAGTCACAATGTGTTCCGCTTCTCATAAGCAGATGAGCTGGAGCAGGGTTGTGTTATGGCATGAGTGTCCCGTACTGAAAGTACCCGTTGGGCGGTGGTGAGCCCAGGTAATAACGGATTTAATGATGCAGGTAATGATGGAGGTAATCATTGTTTTCGGTCTTTTGAGGCTGAGCTGACTCACGGCTTTAGATTCGCTGCTGCTGTTGCCGCTGCAGCCTGTCACACATCCCAGAAGAACCGTTCGTCTCATATTGTGTTATTTCCCTTCGTACAAATGGCTGTTCTTCCCAGTTCAGAAACAACAGGTGGGAGATTGCATAACAGATAATCATGTGTGGATCGCCAGCGGGATCAGTGGCGCTCCGAGGCCTGGTTGGACGCGGACCAAGAGAGGGAAACACTTTGTTTATCGGCCGCTTCCAAGAAACCCACGTTTGTGGCTTTCTTTTTGATTCCACTTTTTTGTTTTTTGTTTCTCAATCAGTTTCGATCGCAAATGAGAGGATGGAAAATCTTTATTTTACACAGCGATGCACACACGCACACATGTACGCGCGTGAGCTAACACACGCGCGCGCGCACACACACACACACACACACACACACACACACACACACACACACACACACACACACACACACACACACACACACACACACTTTTTAAAGACAAGGCAGTTTTGTACGCACAACGGTATTCATCAACACCGATTCTGGGAACCATAAACACCAGCAAACAGCTGGTATTTTCTGCCTTTTCTGCCAAGGTTTCCATGTAAATGAGTTCCATGTAAAGGTCATGTTGATGTTTTCAATTATCTATCTATTATGACACATATCACCATGTCACAGGGTTAACTGGCAATGAGGGGAAAAACAATATTTCCCAGTCAGGGTTAGGGTTAGGGTTACTATAAACTGAAACCAAGATTGGTGGTAAATATTCGACCAAGTCACATGTTTATCAACATGCAACACACACCAGCACCAAACCATCATGACTTTACTGGGACCAGTGAGTCATCAGGGGCCTGCCGTCCAAATCATACATCAACTGGGATGGATTCACGTGTTTTGGTACGGCTCTAACGCACTCATTGTATGTTGTACGTCCTGGCACTTAAAAACATTACCTAGCCTCGTGTAGCGTCTTATCCTAGCTATCTTTGTTGTTTACGGGGAACGGGTTAACCTAGCGATTGTTAGTGCTGACCACTTTGTGTGGTCAGCACTGTGTGTGTGCGTGTGCGTGTGCGCGCGCGCGTGTGGGTGTGTGTGTGCGTGTGCGTGCGGGCGTGTGTGTGTGTGTGTGTGTGTGTGTGTGTGTGTGTGTGTGTGTGTGTGTGTGTGTGTGTGTGTGTGTGTGTGTGTGTCTTTCCAGGCAAGTCAACATTCACAGGAGTTGTGCTGCACATGCTAACAGGGCCGTATTATTATGGGATGATGGTTATTATAGGAGGGCTGTCATGGTATCGTAATAGGGAGGTTGGACTGACACTTGGGTGTGGGAAAAGCTGCATTCTTCTCTCATTCCAATACTCCTTGTGGCCTGAGATCCCACACAGACCACGCCTGGGAGTTATTCTGCTCCACAACAATAGTCTAAGGTGTGTGTGTGTGTGTGTGTGTGTGTGTGTGTGTGTGTGTGTGTGTGTGTGTGTGTGTGTGTGTGTGTGTGTGTGTGTGTCATGTCTGTCTGTGTGTCTGTCTGCTTCTGTGTGTGTGTGTGTGTGTGTGTGTGTGTGTGTGTGTGTGTGTGTGTGTGTGTCGGCACACACACTCACACATACCCGCAGGCTTTATAGTCCGACGAACCAGAAGGAGAGGTCGATTACAGTAGGACATTCTGCGCTGCGTATGTCTCACTAGTCGGTCCATCGCTGTTTCAGTTCAGCTTGCCGTTAGGGACCTCTGCTGGTGGAAGCGGGTACAACTATAAGAATTAGAAATATTATTTTGAATTGCATTTGGAAATTTCCATTGTTGGTAACACTTTATAATACATTTTTTTTGTAAGACATTTGAAACAACTATGTTAATGATGAACACAAACACATTTATAAACCAGATCGAATAATCATATACACAATCTGGATTTGACAAATGTATTGATATATGTAATGATATATGTGATAATGAATTATGTGTGATTAGTAGACCTATACAAGAAATGCAATTTGTGAAATGCATTTGTATCATCAAATTGGACAAACCAAAACCTACTTCTATTAAACACAAAGTGTGTGTGGTGTAACACCTGTTTATTATTAAACCCCATTTAATTAAATTTGATTAATTAAATAACGAAAATAATGAAAATGAAAAAGCTACAAATAACACCACAGCTTTATTAATATTGCATATCAAACAAAGAAGACGTGCTTTAAAAAGTACTTTAGTCTTTGGCACCCATTTTGATTACTACTACAATATGCAGATTAACCATGTCTTATAAAAGTTTAACATTATATATAAAACCAGGGTCCCTGCGTACACATCAGACCCCCTGGTCTCCTCCTCCTCCTCCGTCAGTCAGACCCCCCATGATGCAACTCCTCCTTCAGGGGCCGGTGACCTGCGACCCCCTGTTCACCTCCGACCCCCTGTTCACCTCCGACCCCCTGCTCACCTCCGACCCCCTGCCCACCTCCGACCCCCTGCTCACCTCCGACCCCCAGTCAGGGGCCGGTGACCTCCGACCCCATGCTCAGACTCCGGTGTCGCTGCGGGACGCTGAAGGCCGGCGCGGGGAGGAAGGACATCCTGTTGGGCCGGGGGGGGGGGCGGCGCCGGCGCCCGGCTCTGGTTGATGACGGGCTGCGAGCGGAACAGCTCCTGGGTGGAGCGGACCAGGGGGCCCCGCGGCCCGGCCAGGGGCCCGGTCAGGGGCCCGGGGGGGTGGACGGCAGAGGCCCGCCGGCCGGAGCTCCCTCTGGACGGCGGTCGGGGGAGAGGACGAGGCGACCGCCGCGGTTCATCCGTCATCACCCCGACAGGACTCCCCCCTCTCCCCCCTGCTCCTCCTCCTCCTCCCGTACCCCCACCACCACCTCCTACAGGACTCCCCCCTCTCCCCCCTGCTCCTCCTCCTCCTCCCGTACCCCCACCACCACCTCCTACAGGACTCTCCCCTCTCCCCCCTGCTCCTCCTCCTCCTCCCGTACCCCCATCACCCCCAGGACCACCACCACCACCCCCACCACCACCACCACCACCACCACCACCACCACCGCCGCCGCCGCCGTCGTCATTGTAGTTGTCCCCGGATTCTCCGTCACTCCCCTCCTCCCTCCTCTTCTCCCACTCCTCCCGGACCCCGCCCCGCCTCTCCGGCGTGAAGCACACGTCCAGCAGCGGGGTCCGGGCGCTGGTCTCCGCCCGGCTCTGGGAGTCCTGGCCCAGCCCCGAGGGCAGCGAGCCCCCCCTGCTGGGCTTCCCCAGGTCGTCCTCGTCGTCGCTGGACGGGGGGTCCGCCCCGCGGAGGTGGCGGAGCTGCTGCAGCTGGGCGGAGGTCCGGCGGAACGCCCCCTCCATCAGCCGGCCGGGGGCGGGCCCCGCCGTCAGCAGCCGGTTGAACAGCGCCATGTTGGGGTGCCGGCCGCCCGGCTCCTCCAGGTTCTCGGCGATGTCCTCCAGCGGCTGGAAGTGCATCTCCTCCTTGGGGATCCTGAGGGCAGAGGGAACCGGTCGGAACCGGAGAGACCCGGCGATGGTCCAGGTCAGGAAAGTATACTTTTTTTTTTACCACCCTTAGCAAATTTCGATTCTGAAAGAAGCTAGACAGTCTAAAATGGACAAGATCTTAAAACAAGGAGAAGGAGAACCCGCGAAAAAGGAATAATAATAATAATAATAATAATAATTAATTGAATTTATATAGCGCTTTTCTAGACACTCAAGACACCCAAATCGCTTTTACAGTGAAGGGGGGACCTCACTAACCACCACCAATGTGTAGCACCCACTTGGGTGATGCACGGCAGCCAATCAGCGGCAGAACGCTCACCACACACCAGCTTGAGGTGGAGAGTGAGGGGAATTAATGAATGAGCCAATTATATATATAGGGGGATGATTAGGGGGCCAGATTGAATGAGCCGGGGGGATCCCCTACTCTTTGCGATAAGTGCCCTGGGATCTATTATGACCTCAGTGAGTCAGGACCTCGGTTTTACGTCTCCTCCGAAGGACGGGAAGCGCACCCAGAACCCAACTGGACGACGTTTTGCTGTTTGCTTTATATTTTCTTTATTGTTTTATTTCCTGAGTACCCTCTGCAGTACTCCAAAGTACCCCCAGGGGGTACGCGTACCCCCATTTGAGAACCACTGCCCCCCCCGGGACTAGAGGGTTCCTGGCGGTCGGTGGGACTCACGCCATGTCGAAGGTGGAGCCCTGGAAGGACGGCTTGCGGAGGACAAAGAGCGTGGCAGCGGTGTAGGGCGGCCGGGGGTTGGAGTCGTCCCAGTAGCGGTCCCGCTCCATCAGGGGGACGTCTCCGTACATCTCGTCCACCGCCATCATGGACACCTGCAGAGAACAACGCAGACAGACGCAGGACAGGACAGGACTGGTCAACCGGGACTACTTACATTTACATTCAGGGCGTTTAGCAGACGCTTTTATCCAAAGCGACTTACGATAAGTCCATTTGTCAGAAGAAAGAGAAACAACAATATATCGCTGTCGGTACAGTGAGGATGTTCATAGAACCAAGTGCCAAGCACTAACCATCACTAAGTTAACCCGTTCCCCGTATACACTAACCATCACTAAGTTAACCCGTTCCCCGTATACACTAACAATCACTAGGTTAACCCGTTCCCCGTATACACTAACAATCACTAGGTTAACCCGTTCCCCGTATACACTAACCATCACTAGGTTAACCCGTTCCCCGTATACACTAACAATCACTAGGTTAACCCGTTCCCTGTATACACTAACCATCACTAGGTTAACCCATTCCCCGTATACACTAACCGTCACTAGGTTAACCCGTTCCCCGTATACACTAACCATCACTAGGTTAACCCGTTCCCCGTATACAACAGAGATAGCTAGGATACTTGAGTAACGTCCTCTACCTCCTGAGCCACACTCCCCCTTGACTTCCCCCCGCGGTTGTGTGAACACCAGGCGGTGTTTGTAAAGTACGGAGGTGCGCTGTGTGGACGAGGACCTGAAAGTTGCGGTCGATCAGCCAGTTGGTCTCGAAGTCGTCGTCGTCTTCTCCGAACGGGTTGATCAGCTGCTCTGCCACCTGCACAACGGACACATTGGTTACAGTGAATAGGAGTGAATACACACATGTTTGAGAAGAAGTGAAAGGGTTGGTAAAAAACCTCCATTTTGGCAGGGGAGCTTCCTGCCGAATAATGAAAGAATTCAAAAAGTCAACTTTTTTTTTGATAAAACATTGTGTGTAGACTGAGGGGCGTTGTGTCAAAGCACACATCACACTTCCTTGAGCAGCCAATAGAAAACCACCACTCATGAAAACGTTTTCATCCTGAAAAGGCAGACCCCACGTCTTACATATATTCCCTCGTTTTCTTGGAACTTTATACGTCTACGTACAAAACAACACAGAAATGCTCACCAACCCCGACAGAACGTCTTCAACTGAAAAAAAATAGATTTTATAGTTGACTTACTCTTTAATTAGCATGGCATCCATTTTGTAGCTTTCTGCCACCTAGCATGCTAGCATGAGCCCTGAGATAAGTCTTCCCTCCCTCCCCTACCAACGACCTAACTGATCGATCAGCCCGTAGAATGTATTGACAACCGAGTCATGAACCTTCAGCCAGCCTGCGTAGAAGAAGAACTGCAGCAGGGTGAAGATGGGGACGTAGAGGTCAAGGTCGTGACCTTGGTAGCCCTGGGTGGGGTCCAGGAACTGTCGACCAATCAGACACACCAGGAAGAAGCTGTACACCGCCAGAGTGACCACCTGGACCCCGGAGGAGAGGAGAACATAGGGAGAGAAGGACACATAAGGGTTAAGTTAGGGTTAAGAAGCTAATAGCACCA
>NC_140273.1:1788487-1813487 GCF_964030765.1 Micromesistius poutassou | reverse complement strand
ACACACACACACATGGTCATTATGCGACATACATGACAATAATAGATCTCTAAATTACAGCAGAACTTTTATTTTAAACAGTAGTTCCTGTGGGAGCAACACTTTGCAGGAATGCTGACTGACAGGTTACCTTGGGTCTCTTATCGTGGGTTCAACCCCCTTCTGTGTTCTCTAGTCTCTGAGACACTCAGACTCACCGAGCACGAAGGACATGGGGATCAGGCTGGCGTAATGGTTGCAGTAGATCGCAAGTTTTTCGAAATATCTCTTTTGGTCGTCGTAGAGAAAGAATCTAACAAGAGAAACACAGAGATGGAGCTTTTTAGTTTAGTTGATCAAAACACAATAAGAGCAAATGTTGGGGGGGGAGAGAGAAAGAGAGGAGAGAGGGAGAGAGGGGGGGGGGGACAGAGGGAGAAAGAGGGGGGGGGGGACCAGAGAGAGTGGGGGGGATAGAGAGACAGGGGGAGAGAGAATGAGAGAGGGGGATAGGGGTGGGGGGGGGGGGGGGGGGGGAGAGAGAGAGAGACAATCAAAGAGAGATATCAAAACACAATATGAGGAAATGTTTCCAGAATGGACCTGATCCAGACCCAGACCACCTCACCTGTATGTGATGCTGATGGCGGTGTACATGGCGAAGAACGCGAGGAACTCCTTGTACAACACTTTGTAGATGCTGCCCTTCCACGCCAGCAGCAGTTTGGAGAAACCGCAGAAGCGCGCGTTGGCCACTTGGGCCGTGTAGGTGACGGTCATCGGTGACAGCAGGTAGGGCAGGGGTACCAGAGCACTGCTATACAAGAGTTGTGTCATCATCCAACATTCAGAAGGTGACCATGTACAATCATTATCCAACATGCAGAATGTATCGATGTACAATCGCCCCAAATGCAATTCACCGGCTCCACATTGCTTGTAAACGGCACCACTAATGTCCTACTTGTCTGTTTCAAAAGACATACTTCCTCACCTTGGATTCCGTTTTTTCTTTATTTTCCTCGACCCTCTGGACGTTAAACGGTTAGACCTCGTTAGTGCGTCTCCGGCGCGCGTAAAAGCGGATCGCTACTTCATGACGCGCCCCCCTCTCCCTTCCCCGCACCAGTACCACCAGTTCAGCACCGAGGGTCCGAAGGAGAGCAGAACAATTCACGTAACCGCTGGCGTCAGCCGTGGTCTGGGACCGGGTACATGGTCTTAATCACTGAAGCCTCATCGCCGAGCCCCGCGGGTAAATCCCCCAGACACGGGCAGAGGACCTCGTTAACGAAGGCCCCCGACCGGGAGAGCACAGTCCGGCTTAGTGGACCCCCAGCGCTGACGGGACCGCTAGCGACAGGCTGCTGGCGTGAGGGGCGAGGGAGGCCGGATCACAGGAGGAGAGGATAGTTTAAAGTGTTATGGTTATGAAAGAGAAGGAGGGGTGAAGTGTGGGCATGTTTGATGTCGCGGTGTAAGGAAAACAATGTATTAAGTGTGAATGATATATGCTTAAAGAACGGTTCTGAGGATCTGTTCGGTTTCCATTACATGTGTGATTTAAAGAACGATGGTGTTCAGGTGGTTTGTGTTATGAAGTTCAACTCTGTAGATCCTAAGAGGTGAACTTTAAGGTTCACCTCTTAGGAGGTTAACACGCTCCGTCAGATGATGTCTGGGTTGGTCGTCCCTGAGTCCACTGGCTTAAAAACCTAGAAGTTTGACTTCATCAGCTGGTTCAGCAAGAGGGGGGGGAGGGGAGAGAGACAGTGAGGTACAGAGAAGGAGAGAGGGAGAGGTAGAGAGAGAGAGAGAGAGAGAGGGGGGGGGGGGGGGAGAGAGAGAGAGGGTGAACGTCTTCGAGTCCTCTGGCGTAAAACCCAGATGTTTCACTTCATCAGCTGTGAGGTCAGAAAAAGGACATCTTGAGGCTTGCCAATTAAGTAGGTGTATTTTATTTGGTCACAAAATAAGTTAAGGAAAATCTATCTAAAATAGATGTACAACAACCAAAAAGCAATCAAATCGCAAAGTGGAAGCAAACATTGAGGCTTCCCATCCATTGCAGAAGCCTTTTGTCTTATTGGTTTTGATTGAAAATAGGAAATCGATCCGTTTTGTTAATCGCAACGCATTTAATGTTAATGAGAAGAAAAAAAAACTAGGATGGGTAAGTCTGAGTGAATTTCTAGGCCAAATACATATTCTTAATTCCTTTGTATAGTAAGCTTTTAAATACTATGTTTTAAAGTTGACAACTGTTGGTGCATTAAATGAATAAATGCAAGCCTTTCTATAGCTTTACGAGTATGATACTTTTTGCAGAGGAATCTACAAAGAGATTCAGAACACATTTGATGATCTTGACCAACCGCAGCTCGTTATTTCAGTGGGTTTGAGAGTTAACTCTTTAATCTCCTTCAGACACTCAAGCGTTCACCACCCTAGCATAACAACCACGTCATCTCATAGTAACTGCATTTCAAATCCTTTAAATATCCCAAGCCTTCCCAATATGTTGTAATAAATGCTTCTGCAACCATAGAGTACGTAAATGCAGAGATAGAACATTCTAGGCAGCAAAAGGACACTTTTCTGTAGTTTATAATCCACACAGCCCTGTCAACTCTCCCTGACGCTGGATTCAAAACATTCTGCCTCTTTTAAAAGGGTGACATAAAAAAAAACAAAAGCTTTCCTTAACGGTTCATGAGTAAAGGAGCAGAAAGGAACAGACACCCGATGTCGGCCACACACGGGCCACGCTTTACTCTGGTGGATGGAGGATCAGACCAACAGGTGGGGGGGAGCCACGCACAGAACAAGCATCAACAGTAGGACCAGTTTCACCGTGGAACCGTCGCGTCTCCCAACAGGCCCACCACTACATCAGATGGGGGGGGGGGGGGGGGGGGGGTCACATGACACAAGGGGCTGGGAACGAGGAGAGAGTAGAGGGCGACCTGTGCTGAAGCGTATTCTGATCAAGTGTGTGAATAGTGTGTGTGTGTGTGTGTGTGTGTGTGTGTGTGTGTGTGTGTGTGTGTGTGTGTGTGTGTGTGTGTGTGTGTGTGTGTGTGTGTGTGTGTGTGTGTGTGTGTGTGTGTGTGTGTGTGTGTGTGAAGAAATGGATGCAATTCCTCCAGACTTTGCCGGTTAAGTGTGTGCACATTTAAATTGTTCTGTCGGTAAATAAGTCAGGCTCCTGGATGATGATGAGGATGGCGGTGGGGCTGAGGCTGTTGCTGGGGGCGATTGGGCGAGGGGTTGGAGAGAGGGTCTGGCGGCGGCGGGGGGGGAGGGGGCTGAATGCGGGTACGTGGTCATGTGCTGTCCTGTGGGGTTCCGGGAATCACTTGTTGGGGGGTTTGTACGGCTCCAGGAGCTGCATGGAGAAGGTGTTGACCTTCTCTGAGCCTCGCACCTCGTGGGGCAGCAGGGGCAGCTTCACTATGTGGAAGTCCTCGTACAGGTCCTCCATCTGCAGAGACAAACACACGGCTCAGTTACTGGTCCCCGAGGCGACCTGTGTAGTGCACAGCGCTTAACCTCCGGAGCTAGTGTCCTAGTCACATGACACGATGCATTTCTCGATGCGCTCGGCTTCCTCGAGCCAAGGAAGAATTCCAAAAAAGTGATCAAGGATGGACTTTTTTTCTTGCTTGCTTATGCTGAGGAGTTGAGTTAGCCGGAGACCTAGTCTTCACTGTGGAGACCTAGACTTAAAACTGGAGGCCTAGCCTTAAAACTGGAGGCCTAGTCTTAAAACTGGAGGCCTAGTCTTATATACAGTCTTTTACTGTAGACCTAGTCTCCACTTGTACATTTTTTGTGCATTGCATGGGGTCGTCTAAGCTCTACTTGATGAACTCACTCCTGATCTGTACCACGGTTAACAATCAATTGAGCCAATAAGGCAGAGCCCCCCCCCCCCCCAGCGGGCCCGTGGGACTCACCTGGTCCAGGTACTTGGACTGGATCTTGTGGCGGGCCTCGCACATCTTGCAGGGCCGGTCCCCGTCGGGGAACACCAGCTGGTTGACGATGATGTTGTGCGTGTCGATGCGGCACTTGGCCAGCTCCTGGATCAGCCGCTCCGTCTCGTACAGAGACAGGAACTCGGCGATGCACACGCAGATGAAGGTGGTCTGCTCCTGGAGGAGAGGAGAGGAGAAACAGATCCCTGGTTCAGCGCTGGGGTCGTACGGTGCGTTGGTAAGGGAACGGCGTTTAAAGAGGTATGATGTGTCACTTCTGAGACTAGGGGGCTTTGAGTCTAGACCAGTCCAGACCAGATGACAAAAGTAGATTATGGAGGAGGAGGAGGAGGAGGTTGTGAAGAAGTGTGGGAACATGAGTGAGTTCTTGTTTACTATATGTGATCACTGCTACACAAACGTTCAGAAAATGCAATTGGTACCAGGCACAATCCTGTTTGTTAGAGTAAGGCCCCTCATTAAACCATCTTCAATATTCTATTCATAAATTCACGCCCAGACCTTGGGGTCCCCGCGGTTCAGGCGGAACGTACCGGGTCCTTGAACTGCTCGCTGACGGAGCGGATGACGGGCAGCGTCTCCTCCAGCTTGGAGGCCAGCTGGTCGGCGTTCATGTCCCCCAGACCCAGCATGTTACACATCTGGAGGAGGACAGGAACCAGTCAGTACACACACACACAGCATGTTACACATCTGGAGGAGGACAGGAACCAGTCAGTACACACACACACACAGCATGTTACACATCTGGAGGAGGACAGGAACCAGTCAGTACACACACACACACAGCATGTTACACATCTGGAGGAGGACAGGAACCAGTCAGTACACACACACACAGCATGTTACACATCTGGAGGAGGACAGGAACCAGTCAGCACACACACACACACACACACACACACACACACACACACACACACACACACACACACACACACACACACACACACACACACACACACACACACACACACACACACACACACACACACACACACACTTAAACATCTGGAAGAGCACAGAAGCAGTCAGCACACACACAGAACCAGTCGGCACACACCCACCTGGGAGATGAAGGGGCTGATCTGGTTCTTGATCTGCATGAGGCGGCCGAGGCCTCGCTCCACGATGGTGGGGAAGTTGAGGAGACGCAGGGTGTGGCCGGTGGGCGCCGTGTCGAACACCACCACCGAGAAGTTCATCCCCTTCACTAACCTGACGCACACACACACACACACAGCGGATTAAACACAGAATAACATCTACACAGAACAACATCTACACATTTCAACAGAATAACATCTACACATTGCCATCGGCTTACACAACTGTATCATCATGAGGCAATATTAGCTTTGTGAAGGACTGTAAACCATAATAATGATTTATCTCCCTTTTTTTTTATCTGCCCTTGCTTGAAACTGCCATTTCAAATTATATAAATATTTATTAGTTTACTTTGGGGTTCAAGTATGAAAAATTACGATACTAACAAAACCTTTTGTATTAGTGTACAATTTGAAGGGATTTCAACAAAGAGCTATTTTAAGATCGGAAATCTAGAACAAGTTTGTAAAATGTCCCAGTTTTGTGGACGATTGGGTCCGGACCGGTGTGCTGACCTCATGACCTCTGCGTAGCTCATGGCCTCGTCGATGCCGGGGAAGGCGCTCATGGCCTCCTGCATCATCTTCTTGCCCATGCTCAGCATGTTGTCCTCCTCGAAGAACTCATCGGGCAGCTCCGCCACGCCCAGGCTGGGGTCGATTTCCTGGAGAGAGAGAGAGAGAGAGAGAGAGAGAGAGAGAGAGAGAGAGAGAGAGAGAGAGAGAGAGAGAGAGAGAGAGAGAGAGAGAGAGAGAGAGAGAGAGAGAGAGGCACACTTTGAGAATACCTTAGGCTACACTCTAGACTCACTGGGATATTTTATATAGAGAAAATATAAGAAAATAGACATATTTTAAGACCACTTTATATGCAATTAACACAATTAGTGTGTCGTTGCTCACACCAAATGCACTTATCTTAATATTGTCGTTTTTTACCAACCTTTTCTTTAGTGCAAAACAAACAAAAGATTGGTTACCATGTTTTAGTATTCATTGACTGTGTTTCCACAGTTTACTTGCAGCATATCATTACCCATTACCCCATAAACTCACCATGGCAAAGAGGTTCTCATAACCCTTGACCTTCGTGGGCACTTTAGAGAACTTCTGGTCGAAGGCGTCCGAGATGTTGTGCGCCGGGTCTGTGGAGATGATGAGGACGCTCTCCCTCACGGCCGCGAGCTGGACGGCCAGACTGCAGCTGAGGACAGACGGACGGACGGCCGGGGGGGTTAAAAACAGGGTCACATTCAACACTGTAACTTTAACAATAATTATAATAATTCTGCCACTTAATGTACGCACTTATTGTATGTTGTACGTCCTGGCACTTAAAAATAGTACTTAGCATTGTGTAGCGTCTTATCCTAGCTATCTCTGTTGTATACGGGGAATGGGATAACCTAGTGTTTGTTTGAGTGAGTCACTTTTTTTTGGACTATAACCGGAAGGTGAGAGAAGGAACCTAAAGAAGAACCTGAATAAGACGAGCAGGAACATAAAGAACCTCAGAACTAAGAGCATGGACCTAAAGAAGACGAGCAGGAACCTAAAGAAGAAGAGCAGGAACCTGAAGATAAAGATCCTCAGAACTAGGAGCAGGAACCTGAAGATAAAGATCCTCAGAACTAGGAGCAGGAACCTGAAGAGAACCTGAAGAAGACGCGCAGTCAGCTGGCTCATAGCTTTAGCTCCAATTAGCTCCAGGGCGACCCGGATCCAGGTGGAACCGGCTCCACAGGACCTGGATCCAGGAGGAACCGTATCCCTCAGACCTGGATCCAGGAAGGAACCGGCTCCATCAGACCTGGATCCAGGAGGAGCCGGCTCCATCAGAACCGGCTCCACCAGAACCTGGATCCAGGAGGAAGCGGCTCCACCAGAGCTCCACTCAACGGGGTCACCAGCCCAGACCAGCACCTGACAGGCCGTGGACCAGATGACATCCAGACGTCACATCTGATCTCCACGTCCTCATTGAACCACTTTGACGGAGGTCCACCACTCCACCATGTGATGAGCAAGGCGGCTCTCCTCGGACCTCCTCACCTGCACGTGGTCTTCCCAACGCCTCCCTTCCCGCCGACGAAGATCCATTTCAGGGACTTCTGCTCGATGATGTTCTTCAGGGTCGGGTCCAGCGCCTCTATGTCGGGAGCGTCTTCGAACTCATCCTCCAGTGAAGCCGCCATCTTGTCTGTGTACGAGTCACGGACCATACCAAGTCCGACTCCTATCCCCGGGGGTACGAGTCACGGCCCGTGTTGCCAGATTGGGCCAGATTGGTCGGGACATCTGGCCCAATCTGGCAACACTGGTTATGGACAGTACCAAGTCCTATCCCCGGGGCTCACGGACCGTACCAAGTCCTATCCCGGGGCTGAGCAACGATGTATTCGAATTGATCCTCCGGTGAAGCCGCCATCTTGTCTGTGTTGTCACGAACAGTGTTGCCAGATTGGGCTGGAAATCTGGCTCAATCTGGCAACCCTGGTCAGGGACCGTACCAAAGCCTATTATACCGGGGGTGGGCGACGAAGTGGACGGGCTCATAATGTGTGGACCCGGTCACTCACTGCTGTTTGTTTACGAGACGTTTTGAAATGTAGTTTGATAAACAAAATCAATGCATAAATAAATAGTATTATAGTGCTAAGAATAATGCAGAATTATAAAAGCTTAAAAAAAAAAGTATGCGTGGTCCTATAATGGTTGAGTCCAGCCATGAGTATCACAGATGACTGTAATGGTTTCATATTGGTAATTTGCTGCATGTATCTGAAATACCAGTAGGCCTGTTCTTCATACGACAACACAAACAGACATGTTATCACATTTTTTTTATTGTTGTTCTTAGTCTCCTTTTAAAGAACTTCATATAAAATGCTGTTGATGTATACAATATCAAATGAAACAGCCGTGTAATATATCGCAACATGTTCCCATATTTATTGTAAATATCTTATTTTCTTAAGACTGAAGCAAAATCATTGATATGGTGCAGGAATCAAATGGCATAGGACCACCATGTACACATTAATGTTATATTCACATCATTACGCCTTTCATAAATACATTGTCTCAAAAACATAGTCCAAACTAAGCTGCAATTCTCTGGGAACTGCATTATGGCACATTTAGTTCAAAAGACAATGACACACTTTACACTCTATTTAAGTATAATATCTGTTATAAAATGAGGGATGATAAAGATCTCTGTGTAAAGACGAAAAGAATCACAAGAATACCAAAGGCACTACGGACATACTGTCCAGAAACAGTGTGTGTGTGTGTGTGTGTGTGTGTGTGTGTGTGTGTGTGTGTGTGTGTGTGTGTGTGTGTGTGTGTTACCCGGTGATATTTCTTAACGAGATGGCTGGTTTTCTACGGACCGATGTGTGTACTCTGCCTCTGAAACCTCTCACAGTGAAAACAGCTGGTCATGTGACGTTTCCTGTTGCCGGGCAGGTTGCGTCGGCAGTCTGGTTGTGGACGGCAGTAATGTGCTCGTTGGTTCAACACTTTCTCTGCCTCTCTCCTCCAGGAACTTGTCAAACTCTGAGAAGTGAAGAGTGATGAAAACACGTCTGTACTGGTGAGGTACTCATTCATTCGATAAACAGTGATTGACAACCACCAACAGAGAAAACTCTACTTGCCTTCGCTGGTAACCCCCTCAGAGACAGCAGCCTGATCTTGCTGCGATTCAAAACACAAAACACATAGAGCATTAGAGACCTGTCTCTGACGTTGTTGTCTGTGTGTACGAGTCACGGGCCGTACCAAGTACCTATCCCGGGTGGGCGCTCTACCTCCTGAGCTGCATGCCGCTTTGAGTCCAAGTCTAAGACCTGATGGTTTGACACACGGGGGTCACCACACATTATCGTCCGGTGTATCAAAGCTCACCATGTCAGCAGATAACCATCGGTCCACAGCGTCCATCGGGGGGTTCTGCTTCGATGGCATCTGGGGGAAGAGATAACAAGAGGAGAAAGACTCCTTCATTCACATCTGACCGCTCAGACTAAACATAACACAAAACTCGATACGACCAATTGCATCCAATGTTTCTTACAACCATTCATGCACACATTCAGAGTCGACCACGCAGGACGACAGGCAGCTCGTCTGGAGCGGTCAGGGTGAGGGTGTCTCGCTCAGGGACACCTCGACACTCAGGCCAGGTGGAACAGGGGATCGAACCAGCAACCTTCCGGTTACCAGCCAACCCGCTCTACCTCCTGAGCCACTGTTAATGACTTCAAACTGTTATTTAGTGTCACTAGTGTACGCACCACGCCTGTGACCTGCAACCGGGTGTCCAGAGCTCCAGCCAAACCTTCGACAGCGCCTGGATCCTCGTAGCGAACACTGGACACACACACACACACACACACACACACACACACACACACACACACACACACACACACACACACACACACACACACACACACACGTTAGATACAGTACTGAGGTATGGGTCGGACAGCGTGTTTATTCCTGCAATCCGTGGGCAATTAAATTCAATTTTATTAGTATAGCCCTTAATCACAGGTCCAGTCTCAAAGGGCTTAACAGGCCAACTTAATTAGCAAGGAAGAAATCTAGAAAAGGAAGACAGAGTGGGGGATCCCTCCTTCCAGGGATGATCAACACCCACCTCTTTCTCTGCTCAGCCAATGAGCAGCCTCGTGTCTGAGCAAACATGTCAAACTCCTCCACACCTGTAGGAGGGAAACAGGTGGATAGTTGGGCAGGCCTTCTTCTGAAGGAACGGTGTCGGCACGTAAAGCTCAACAGATGTTAAAGCAGAAGTTACTTACTGTGGTTAGCAACCGCTCTCTGGTTAGCCTGACTGCTGGCTGCTGATTGGCCGGTTGTCGCCGTAGCGGTTGTTGATTGGCTGGGAGCCGGGGCCACGGGGCTGAGGTCGATAGGAGTGGGGAGACTGGGAGGGTTCTGCTACAGACAGTGCAGCCAACACGATGTATTTAGTGGAAAAGGCAAAATCTTAAATGAGGTGTGCATGGTATTCTATTTGAATAAACTAGGTCAGGTAATACACTAGATCATAACTAGGTCATAAACTATTGTAATGCATGTGTGGAGTTCTGTGTTGAACAGTAGCAATAACATTGAATGGTGTATATGAGTGGGATCTAAGCGGTTCTTACCTGCCCTGTGCTTTGTGGCTTATTAAGTCTCTCAAACCTGAAACACAATCGGAGAATGTCAAGAAACCAAACCAAAAGAATGACATCAAAATGTATCCGCCTATATTAAAATGGAAATTCAAGAGACGGTTTCTGCAGACGAAGAGACAGACAGAGATAGAGACAGACAGAGACAGAGAGAGAGAGACAGACAGAGACAGACGAAGAGACAGACAGAGACAGAGACAGACAGAGAGACGAAGAGACAGACAGAGACACGGTCTGACCGGTCCGCCCACCTCTCGTAGCGGATGAAGGCGTTGTTCAGCTCGTCGTTGATCACCAGCAGCTCTGCGATCAGCCCCTCATCCAACAGGCGAGGGATGAGCTCCACTACTCTGGTCTGCATGCTCTTACACACCGTGTACAGCTGCTGCTCAGAGCGCGGGGGGGGGGACACACTGGGGTCACCATCATGACCCTCATCATTACCCAACTCAGGTGTGTGTGTGTGTGTGTGTGGTACAAACAGACACAGTGATTTGTAGCCATAAGCTCATCTATTGTGTGTACACATTGCATCACAGAACGGTCCATGGCGTAAACATTCACTAGACGCTCAGCAGCCTCACCTGGCCAAGCCTGATTGGACTATGGGGCTCTGGGTGAGGCTGCACACCTGTTGCTCGTTGAGTAATTAGCGTTCACTCGTTAAACCCGCCGTCACCACACACACTCGGCACCCTTGCTATGTTCATTATCAAACCTTTGGAATTAACCACCACCACCACCCCCAACCCCAACAGCACCAGCGCCAGCACCACCACCCCCCTCACCCAACACCACCGCCAGCACCACCTCCCCCCTCACCCTGCATCCTTGGTCTGGAGGAGCCCAGAAAAATCACCTAGGATGGGTGTAGCATGGACATTTGCGACACAGACAAATGTCAGGGTCGGGGTCGGGGTCGCAGAAATGTACCCCGAGATGTGGTCCCCACTGAAGTTCAGGACGTTTAGGAACCGCTCTAATGAGCGGGTGAGTGAGTGGTGAGTGAGGAACCACGGAGGAACCACCCCGGAGAACCCACACTGACCTGTATGAGCTGGGCGTCGTCGGGCTGGGCGTGGCCCGGCGACAGCTCGTTGAGCATCTCAGACATGACCCGCAGGTTCCCCTTCACCAGAGCCACCTCGCCCCGCAGCTTCTGCTCCTGGAGAACGGAGGGTTAACAGGTTAACGGGTTAATGCAGACAGCAAGGGAACGTTTGGAACTGGAAGATTTACATTTTTATTCGTAGTGCGGTAAAAATGACTACAGGAGTTGCAAATTAAAAACTTATTATTATTTATTTCTAAGTATTAAAAATTATATACTTATAAGTATATAAATAATAAAATACAGTAGTTTGAAAATAATAGAAAAACTAATTAGTAGTACAGACTTTCAAGTATTTTATTTAAAAAGTATCTATATTCCTATAATTCATAATAATACAATGAAATACTTAAAAATATATATTTTTTGAAATATTAAAAATAATAAATAATAATACTTTGGTTAGAAAATAATACGAAAAAAATTAAAGCAAAGGCCACTCCAGTATTTGATAAAAAATGTACCTATATCCCTCAAGTCATTCCCAGTGTGGGCCGTGTGTGTGACACAACAAACAAGTAAACAACCGAAACAGGAAGAAAGGAAATAGGCTGCACACAAAAAGGAAAGCGAGGCACGGCTCTGAAAACCAGAGCGATTGAGAGTTAAGCTCTGATGAAAAGGTAAGTCCGGGTTTGAATAATTCAACGGAGGCTGCATTGTGGATGGCCAGAAGGAGGGGGGGGGGGGGGTCCAGTGGGCCCACTCACAGGGCGGGCTCTGTCCATTAAGACGAGAGGTGGGGGGGGCAGTACAGTACAGTACGGTACGCATATGGTACGAGTTCTGCTCACACTGGAGCTATCCAAGGCCTTGAAACAAAAGACAAAGCCAGAGGAAATTACGGTGCTGGTTGGATCTATAAGCTCTGGGGAAAACCCAACAAACAGACTCATAGAGTGAATGAGCACATCTACTGTACCTTCCTCACATGTAAAGATGTTTACTTTTAGCTTAACGCATTCATGAACAAAGCATGACGAACGGCAAAGGCCCACCCCACTGCTGTACTTCACTCAATACCTTTTGATTGACCTTTTGATTCAATGTGCATTTCGTAGCCCTGCTGTCAGAAGAACACCCATCACTATGCCAGGATATTAGAGGACATGGCTCTAGAACAGCCAGCACTAAGCCATGTGTATTAGAGGGCAGGGCTCTAGAACAGCCAGCACTAAGCCATGTGTATTAGATGGCAGGGGTCTAGAACAGCCAGCACTAAGCCATGTGTATTAAAGAGCAGGGCTCTAGAACAGCACTAAGCCTTGTAGAGGGGAGGGCTTTAGAACAGCCAGCACTAAGGTCTCTAGAACAGCACTAAGCCATGTAGAGGGGTGGGCTCTAGAACAGCCAGCACTAAGGGCTCTAGAACAGCACTAAGCCATGTAGAGGGGAGGGCTCTAGAACAGCCAGCACTAAGGGCTTTAGAACAGCACTAAGCCATGTAGAGGGGAGGGCTCTAGAACAGCCAGCACTAAGGGCTCTAGAACAGCACTAAGCCATGTAGAGGGGAGGGCTCTAGAACAGCACTAAGCCATGTAGAGGGGAGGGCTCTAGAACAGCACTAAGCCATGTGTATTGTACCTGTTCCGCAGAGAGGCTGACGGGCTGCTCAGACGTCTCGGGTGGGGGCGAGGTGTTCAGGGCGGGGACGTGAGCTTGCGGCTCAGACCGCTGCGGAGGTTCGACCACTTGAGTGGTTTCCGGGGAAACGTTTTCCGGAATGCTCTATGGGAGACGAGGGTTGTTGCATCGGTTAGGTTCAAGTGAGGTTAAACGTTTTTTTTGCTGCTTAAGATTCCTTTCATTATTATTATTATCATAAATGGATATCGTTCGCCTCGTAGCATAATTGCCTGAGTCATATTTTAAGGTTCATATTTTATTTAGCAAATATTAAAATAGCTGACTCAGGCGGATGGCGATGATGGAACGTAAAAAGCACTCTGATTGGCTTAGGACACGAGCCAACGAGGTACAGTGAATCAGCAGCGCGAGGAGAGGAGAGCCGGGTCACACATCAACAGTGTGGACAGTGAGACGGGTGCCCGACGGCTCACCCTGCTGGGGGTGTGGATGGGCGACAGGGCGTCCAGGTCTGTCATGGGGAACTCCAGGCCACGCCTCCTCAGGTCCTCGTACACCGAGACCACGCCCGACAGGGAGGGGGTGCTGCGGAAGGCATCGGCCCAGGACTGAGACACACGCGCACACACACACACACACACACGCGCGCGCGCACACACACACACACACACACACACACACACACACACACACACACACACACACACACACACACACACACACACACACACACACACACACACACACACACACACACACACACACACACACACGTCACACACACACATCACACACGTCACACACATACAGGATTTCGGCCCTGACAATTGGTCCACAATCGGTTGACTGAATTATAGAATAAAGTCGCTTTGGAATGAAAAAAATGCAGCTTGTGAATGAAAGCCTCTGTCTAGACGTCGTGGCGGTGAAGGCTCCGCAGGTCGGTGGACCCCCCACCTGTATGAGGCTGAGGATGCGGTCCGTGAGGGCGGTGGGGGGGTTGTACTTGGGCAGGATGGCCCGTACCAGCACGCCCTCGATGAAGTCCTGGGCCGCGATCAGAGTGTGGAACCGACGGCCACAGTTCTTCACGCAGGCCTCCAGAACCTGAGGAGGTACACGGACACGAGAGAACCTCAACGGTAAACGGACTGCATTTGTTCAGCGCTTTTCTAACCGGTGGCCGCTCAGAGCGCTTTACGCTATCCTGACATTCACCCATTCACGCACCCATTCACACACCGACGGCGGAGTCAGCCACGCAAGGCGACAGCCGGCTCGTCGGGAGCAGTCAGGGTGAGGGCGTCTCGCTCGGGGACAGTTCAGGAATGAACTTCCAATAACAGACTGCTAATCAGCAGATCTCCCAGATCCCCACGCGAACCACTTCCTCTAGAGAGAGGTATGGCATCCATCGCATCACTTCCTCATTGGATGAAACACACCAGCCTTTAGGGTTCAATAAAACATGCAGGCAACCTTAGGGTGGGGGTTAGTGGATTAGGATGAGGGTTAACCCTAACCCTCTTATATAATTATATAAATAAAGATTAATTCCTTTAGTTAACCCGAATGAACACCATGACCTTAGTGAACCTGAACACCATCAGTAAACTTGAAGCAAAACACTAGTTAACCGTTATTATTATGCCATTAACTAACAGTTAATTAATGGTTAATTCATGTACCCAAAAATGTGCAAAATACGCATACGCCTCTTGAGATATAACAATATAACTGAGGCTATAACTATCAACGTTCAAATTTCAATTGAGTCGTTTGGCAGAAAGCTTGATCTAAAGTGCCTCAGAAGTTCTTCAGCTGTTGAAAGGATCATTTGAGATGTATATGTTACAGAAGGTTGTTGGTTCACGTGGGCTGTGTGTCGATGTTTTCACTTGTTGATGACTAGAGTTGACTAGAGTTGTTCCAATACCTAGTATCGGATATATCGGATACTTCCTAAAATGCAGTATCGGGTATCGGGTATATTCCAACCTACGTGTGTTCGAGCTCTCAACTCTAACCATGACCTGGTCTTCATGAAGGCTTGTTTACCGTCAGAGTGAGCATGACCTCCTGGAAGTTGTTGTTGGCCACCACCCTCTTCTTGATGGCTTTGACTGCGTCTCGGGGCCTGGGAGGGCACAATGTCAGAGGCCTGATTACTGCCGTGATGATCATCATAAGGGGATAATATCATTAACCATCTCTTCAGAGTAGAATATATTTTAGAACAGTGTGCAATAGATACTAACAGTTTCCAGTAACTCATTTTTCCAGTAACTCATTTTTCCAGTAATCTCACTTTTTATTTTACAGAAAAAGTGTGATTTCTCGTATTTTTTGTTGTGAGTGTCATCCTATAGAAAGTATCATGAACTATCATGAATTTGTTGTATACGGGGAATGTAATAACCTATGTAATAACCTAGTGATTGTTAGTGCTTGCCACTTGGTTCTATGAACATCCTGACTGTACCCACAGTGATACATTGTTGTTTCTCTTTCTTCGGACAAATGTACTTATTGTAAGTCGCGTTGGATAAAAGCGTCTGACAAACGCCTTAAATGTAAATGTAAATCATGAAATAACAACAAATAAATCAAATAAAAAACCGATGGTTCCTTAGCCCCTCCTGTGAACACAGAGAGGTGTCAGGTGATCACGCACCCGTCTTCCGTCTCGTTGATGATGTCACAGATCTCCATGTTGAGACCCCAGTCCTCGGACCTTAGCGCGGCACTGGTGGCCCGCTCTGTCCACGAGGGAACAACACACAGACTTTACATTAGCACCACAGAACGACCACAGGGGCCCCGGGGCCTCTGTTTAGGGCTCAGTAAACAGGCTGAAGGGTGTTTTCTGGAGCTAAGCTCTGCATTACTACGGTTTCAGCCCCCCCCCTCGAGGTGGTCCTAAAGAGCCTTTCATCCACCAGCCCCCCTTCCTCATCCCACCACCCCCCCCCCCCCCCCCCTTAAAATCCCCTGCTTGCCGCCTCTCTCACCCCCTAACTCTAACTCTAACACCCTGCCTCCCCTAACTCCCTCTCTCCCCCCTGCCTCCCCTAATTCTAACTCCCCCTCTCTCCCCCCCCCCCCTCTCTCCCCTGCCTCCCTCTCTCCCCCCTGCCTCCCCTTATTCTAACTCCCTCTCCCCCCCTCTCTCCCCTGCCTCCCTCCCCCCCCTGCCTCCCCTTACTCTAGCTCCCTCTCTCCCCTTCCTCCCATAACTCCAACTCTAACTCCCTGCCTGCCTCTCTCCCTCCTTCTTCTCTCCCTGTCTCCCCTCCCCTCATGTGACAGTCAGCTGCTCCGAGCATCCATGACTGCAGCGTGAGAAACAATCAGCGGATCAGACGGGAGAGGCGAGCGGGGGTCTGGGGGAGAGACGCGTCGTTCAGACGCTCCACGCATCAACATGTAGGCTCATACTGTCACACCTCACTCAATAATCCTCATTCTGAACCATAACACGCCCATTCAGCCAAAAATAATCACTTTGAGAGAGGTAGTGGCCTCAAACATACACTATAGTTCTCTTGAGAAGCTTAAATGGCCCTTTTCTTTTCTCTGAAGCGTTGGACGTACGGCCTCCAAAACAAGGCGAAGGAGAAGCCGATATAAACATTGGGAAATGTTTGATCAACGTTATCGACCCGATGTCCAGCGAAAAGAGCCGAACGAGGAAACGCAGTCCTATTGCTGTACCTGTCAGCCAACAACCCTTACACTACTTACACTACTTACACTGCTTAACATGAGGATAAACAGCTTTAGGCATAAGGGCTGGGACAGACGTGTGCACGATCCAAACCGTGCACATTAAAACCCTATAAATGAAAGAAGGGGATGCGACCCAAGAATGAACCTCGCTCCTCTACATGCAGACTTACCGATCCTCTGACCGACCGGAGTGGAGAACGGGCTCCCCAGAAGGTACTCCATGGTGTCCCCGAGTGAAAACATCTTAAGGAACGAGCAGGAACCATGCAAAGAACGGCTGGACCGGGAGTTGATCGGAGACCAGAAGCTTTGAGTTCCTCTTTCTGGGGGCTGCTACGCGCTGCGTCACGTGAGGGTGTGAGGCCAGGAAACCACCGAGATTACGACCATAACGCTTATTAACACAACCTTTAATACCTTAATAGATTATCGATGCTTCAGAAAGTTCAACAAAAATAAACCTTGTCTGTTTGGACAAGTTGTATATGACCAAATTAATAGTCACCATGAGGTTATTATATTTAACATAACGAAATAAAAGGAAAAGGCCTGCACCATATCAACTGCATTTGAATATAATTTCACGAAACGGTTAAATATGTGAATTTGGTATTATTTGCAGAACCATTTCAGAACGTCTAACTTTTAACCTGGTAGGTCTAATATGTTGTTGTCTGCAGCGCCTTGTTCTCACCATTAGATGGCAGCAGAGCAGCACAATTTGATCTCTGCTTTGCTGTAACCTTCAATATTACACTGTTATTAAAACAATAAAGTATTTTTATCAGCCAACTCAGATATGTGTTGGTCCCGATCTATTGAACAACGAACTTCTCTATTGAATGAGTGGATTGTGATGGTTGCTGTAGTATTTGTAGCTAGTCTTTATAGGTCAATGAGTGTTTTATTGCTTGTGATTATCGGCAACAGACAAATGGGCATTGTGACAATGCTCTAATTGAAAAGTTGTTTTAGAAAAGGTTTTACATTCAATAATTTTAAATTGGTTCTACCGAATGGCTGATTTAATGTTCTTTGTTTTATTGTCATCACCAATAAATAAACAAACAAATAAATAAATAAATAAATAAATAAATAAATAAATAAATAAATAAATAAATATATATATACTAATATTCTGTCACTGTATTGCAGTGACAGAATATGTCAGAACACACACACACACACACACACACACACACACACACACACACACACACACACACACACACACACACACACACACACACACACACAAAGTCGCATCAAGAAGAATAGAATAGAATAGAACAAGAATAGTCCTGATAAAAACAGCAGTTAGTGTCTATTATCTATTTTCCTCAGGCTGTACAATCTGGCTGAACATACCAGGGCAGTTTCAAAACACTGTCACGTTATAGCCGCTGCCATTGACACACACACACACACACACACACACACACACACACACACACACACACACACACACACACACACACACACACACACACACACACACACACACACAGACAATAAACGATACAAATGCATGCTAATAATTTTAATCATCATGAATATTAATCATTTTTTGGACCAAACCTAGTTAATTGTGGTGTGTGTGTGTGTGTGTTTGTGCGTGTGCGTGTGCGCGCGCGCGTGCATGCATGCGCGTGCGTGTGGTTGTAAATGGTTCCCTCCCACTCTCGCCTCTCTCTGCAGATGAGAGGCGAGGAGGAGGGAGGGAGCCAAAGCAGGAAGGAAGGAAGGGAGGAAGGCAGAAGGAAAGGAAAGGGAGCCAGGCTGTGAATGCTAACAAGCCGTCGTGGTCGCGTATAGCTCGAGAGGTGGAGAAATCCACAAGAAATCCAGCTATGGAGAACAACGACGACCACTATTAACACCTACTATGCGCCAGTGCAGTGATCGCCCACTGCGCACCGAACCGCCGGCCGTCTGAACGCTGCAGAAACCCTCTTTTTACGCGGAGTGAAATGCGTCGCGGCTGCAGGGGACTGAGCTTTTGACAATGGAGATTGAAAATATCGTGGCCAACACGGTTCTCCTCAAGGCCAGAGAAGGTAAGCGTCTTGATCCACTGGACGAAAGCGGGTTTTTCCTCTCTTATCTCTTCGTACCGCGGGGAGGATCCGGAGATGATCCGGAGGTGATCCGGGCCATGGCTGTGCTGCGCCCGGCCGGACTGCGCCTCCGTGCGTTCCCCTCCGGTCCTCCACGGTTCCCCTACGCAGTGTTTTTCGTCCTCCCGGACAACACCGATCCCATGGCCGTACTGGGAGCCAGCTGTTTGTCGGCCAGTTCCCCCCTATAAATGGTGGCTTCAGGGCTGGATTGACAGGCCTGGTCCGGGTGAACTGGTCCAAGATCCGAGTTATGTCATCGAGGCGAGCAATTATTCTCCTCAGGAGGAAAGCTTTGGGTGGCTTTTGAGAATAAAGGCTTATGATGGCACTCCAGGCAGTGTCCATCCTCCAGGATGAGATCAGAACAGGCCGACACGGTGATCCAGGCCTCCTCCTCCGGTACGGGGGAGAGCTGCTTTACCTGTCGTCTCTCCTCTGCATTGTTAACCATAATGAAGTGCGTAATTCCTGCCGTGCAGAGCGCCATAGGACACCCGTTTGACGCAGAAATATTAATTCCACTGCATTGACATCTGGAGAGCGGAGGAGAACCTCGTCCCTGACGACTGGTCGCCCCGTTTAGGGTTTGATGATGAGCGGTTTAATCTGGGGAGCGGGTGATGGGCCTTCCAGCCCCCCCTGGACCCTGCGTCCCATACCTGGGTACAGGTTCCACTGGAGACCCGAGGGTTCTGTACACACAACGGGCTGTGTCTTTATACACGGATGAATTTCACTGTGATAATGATGCATGCATCGGGGGGAAAAGCCATGCAGAGCCCCTTTAGTGGTGGTGAGGGGGGTGAATCCGTCCTCATCAGACGGAACCAGGAGCTGTCGATCGGCTGTGATTAAAGGTGAACCCTGCCACTTTTGTTCTCTCCAAACGGAGTGTGGATATGAGGCGTTGGGCCCCTGAACCGTGAGGCTGTAGGTCTCAACGGTACTGGTTCCAGTGGTGTCGGCGATGGTTGACTTTACTGGACAAAAATGCATCTAGAATGGGCTGCATAAGGTGAAGATAATGTGTTCACAACATTCACGTTGCGGGAGGAGGAGGTGTCTCCTCACAGCCGAGGCCTTCATATCCCTCGGAGGCTATGGTTATGACCTAAACCCAATGAGTGAGCTACATGTTATATACTTGACTTGTAAGGCAAGGATATTCGCTAGAATAGATGGTGGGGTTGATTGTGCATTGATGAATAAATGTGCTTTAAGTAGGCCTATTAATTTAGCTAAGAAGGTAAGCAAAAGAGTTTGCTTATTTTTTTCAAATGCTAAACAAATATCTTTATTGTATTTTTACATGACACTCAGTGGTTCAATGAAGACAATATCAGGGCTGCGGTCGACTACCGTTGCTTTCAGGATGTCCTATTCAACTGCAATGCAAAAGATTCATGACAGTTGTGTGATGTTATCTCATGGAGACACTTTGGTTCTGTACCAGAGGGGGGGTCACCCAAGAGCAGGGATCCCTCTGACGCTACAGCGAACGACCGGTAGACCTCACCTCCCCCACAGCCTCGGTGCAACGACAGGTCGATGTGCAGAACTCTTACCATAACCTGTTGAATGTGGTCGAGACAGCTATATAGAACCACCATAGACCCACACAGTCAGTCTCAGCGTGCTGTTCCAAATAAGTGAACCACTGGTTCCCTGTTGAACTGAACTTGTCGTTTCCTAGTTTCAGCTGTCCGTTGACAGTAGAATTGTTGTTATGTAATGCTTCACAGGGTTGTTCAAACTAGAGAACCGTTCATGATAGGGATGGTGGCTGTTCTGCTCTCTGTTGAACCTGTTATTGTAGTGTATATATATATATATATATATCTCTATATATATCTATATAGATATAGAGATATATATATATCTGCTCTTTATTTTTCAAGGATGAAGCTAATCTATGTTTTCTGGGTGTTTTATATTTAAATGCAATATAAAGTTATAATAGTGATAATGCATACTTTCGATTTCAGTGGCAAGTAATTATGTAGGCTCCCCCAAAACCACTCAGTAGAATTATTTTAATAACAATATGATCTAATAGGTTGGTCTACAATATGAAAAAAAAAATTACAGGGCTCTCAAGTTTTGAACTTCTCTCAGTTCAGAGTGAGATTTTGGTGACTAATGTATGATAGTAAGCATTATTGGCCCTTAACACTAATATTCAGAAACAACACTGCCTCAAAAGGCTATTGGCTTAAGCAACACCAGTAGAGGCATATACATTTCCCTGAACTTTTTAAATGTTGCAAACGTGCAAAAACATAATTATATATTTATGTGGCATTCAGTCCAATGCTTGAAATATATCTGTGGTAAAGTGTAAAGTATGACCAAGTGTTTCTTTCTGTTCAATAGATAGAACTTTATCAATCCCCTGTAGGAGAAATGTGTTAATGTTTGTCCCTATAAAACAATAATGGTAAGAAAAATAAATACAAAACATGACGGTAACTAAGTAAGTCAAACCGTCCAATCTGAAGGCTCTACTCCCCCACTCCCCCTACTCACTTCCACCAATGCAAAGCGAACATAACTGAGTAGGGGAGGGCGTAGCCTAACTAGTTTGTGAACGACCCAGAGAAACGCAACGCAAATTCAATGTGAGGTGTGATGTATGAGGCTTTAGTAAAATCCCGCCACACATTTTTTTTAAAGTGTCTCAAAAAGAGGGCATGTCTGGGCAAAAGAGGACGCCTGGTTACCCTACGTACGGGAAACCCATTTGATTCCTACCTGTTCCACTGTTAAATAGCGGTGCAAATTGGTGGGCGCTATCCTGGTAATTTCTCTGCGTGAGAAATACGAAGTGTGGCGTGTGAGCATGTGCATGGGTTGAATTGCGTGTCTCACGCCGAATGCGTGAGACTTGAGAGCCCTGAAGAATACAAATATCAATCTTCAATAACTTGCAAATGGATGGAAGAAAATACAATTAAAGGGAATCCCTAGAATAACAATAGGTATCCACAGATACTCTGAATACCTGATGAATAAAGCCTACCTAAAATTAAAGCCATGTTAACACAACAATAAGTTATCCTGTGTGTGCAACAGCCCGATATGAGAACTGTTTTTAATAACTCTGCTACTCAAGCCAAGAGCTGGACACGCATGGTGTATCCCTCACATTCCCCTGCTGGTAGTGGATCAACGTTTCATACCAAGTATACTTGTTTAATATAATGGGTATTATAGGTATGAGCTGGACCAGAACCTAGCAGATGGGTCAAGTTCTGAATTGCATTTACATCGAAGCGACTTACAATAAGTAAGAGAAACAACAACATATCGCAATATGTCGGTACAGTAAGGATGTTCATAGAACCAAGTGCCGAACACTAGCACATCCCTCCTCCACCCAGACCCCGCTCCTCGATGGAGCTCTTGTGCTCACCTCACACCTCCTCCGTCCTCCTCCCTACCCAGAGCCTGCTCCTTTCCTAACACCTCCTCCTCCTCCTCTTCCTCCTCCTCCTCTTCCTCCTCCTCCTCCTCCTCCTCCTCCTCCTCCTCCTCCTCCTCCTCCACCCTTGAGGTGGTCAGAGTGACGCGGAACGGTGGAGGTTTATGAGTCTTGCGGTCGCTGTCGTTGTCATCACTCCGGGTGTTCCCCTCCAGCGGGGCTCCTGAACCGCGTACACGGCGGGGCCCCCTGATGTGGGCGTCGTCGTTACACGGCCGCGGCGGGGCCAACCCTGATGTGGGCGTCGTTACACGGCCACCACCGGCCCCCGCCGTCACGGAGCCGTCACGTAACGCCCTACATAAACACCGCCGGCGACGGCAGTTAACGGTTAATTGCTAGTTTACTGCAACGTCCGCTGGCTAGCTGAGTCACCTTGCCGAGTTGGCAGTTCAACTCTTGTTTAATTGTCGTTTAATTTGTGTGTGTCGTTTGTTCGAGAAGGCCGTTACTTTTGTGTAAAACAAATTTCAGGCATCTTGAATACCCTTCAACTTCTGTACGTTTTGACTGGTTTTATATTTCTATATTAGTTCATTTTAAACAAATGTGAAAATAGAAAATAATGATAAATAAACAAATATAATATGTATTCACTTTGTATTTCAACATTGTATGTTGTTCATCCTGGTACTTAACAATAGTACTTAGCATTGTGTAGCATCTTATCCTAGCTCTCTCTGTTGTATACGGGGAATGGGTTAACCTAGTGATTGTTAGTGCTTGGCATGTGCGGAATTAGCTCAGGAGGTAGAGCGGGTTGGCTGGTAACCGCAAGGTTGGTGGTTCGATCCCCGGCTCCTCCTAGCCGAGTGTCGTGGTGTCCCTGAGCGAGACGCCCTCACCCTAATTGCTCCTGACGAGCCGGCTGTCGCCCTGCGTGGTTGACTCCGCCGTCGGTGTGTGAATGTGTGCATGAATGGGTGAATGTCAGTCAACACTGTAAAGCGCTTTGGTTAAAAGCGTTATATAAATGAGGACCACTTGGTTCTATGAACATCCTGACTGTACCCACAGCGATATATTGTTGTTTCTCTTTCTTCTGACAAATGTACTTATTGTAAGTCGCTTTGGATAAAAGTGTCTGCTAAATACCCTCAATTTAAATGTAAAGGTGGTGTTTTTGCTCCCTGCTACAGTAGGCTAACAGTCAACGGGATCTGGGATCTGTTTGACTCAGACCACTGAGCTGGGATCTGTTTGACTCAGACCACTGGGATCTGTTTGACTCAGACCACCGGTCTGGGATCTGTTTGACTCAGACCACTGGTCTGGGATCTGTTTGACTCAGACCACTGGGCTGGGATCTGTTTGACTCAATGGGACCACTGGTCTGGGACCTGTTTGACTCAGTGGGATCACTTGGCGCTAGAAGTTTTTAAGTGAGACACACACTTTTTAAACTTCAATTGTGTTTTACAGTTTTAGTTTTATATCCTACCCCACCTCAAAATTTCAGATGGATCACACACGTAATACCCTGTACAATATACACACACAGTACATACACACACAGTATATACACAGTGTAATACACAGTATATAATACCCTGTATATACACACAGTACATACACAGTATATACACAGTGTAATACACAGTATATACACGGTGTAATACACATTATATACACTGTGTAATACACAGTATATACACAGTGTAATACACTGTATATAATACCCTATATATACACACAGTACATACACACACAGTATATACACAGTGTAATACACAGTATATAATACCCTGTATATACACACAGTACATACACACACAGTATATACACAGTGTAATACACAGTATATATGTTCAATATTCCTCCCTTTTGCTTCCTTATTGCCACAGCTCATTGAGAGCTGAGTTATGTCAGATTAGTCTTGTTAACACATTGGACAATGTTTTACAAATATATCATGGACATTTTGTGGGAATAAGCAAAAAAAAAAAAAAAGTACTATTTCGCTATTTACTATTGACTGGCCAACACAGTAGTTAGACTGGCCAGCAGGGTGGTCTGACTGGGCAGCAGGGTGGTCTGACTGGCCAACACAGTGGTTAGACTGGGCAGCAGGGTGGTCTGACTGGGCAGCATGGTGGTTTGACTGGGCAACGGTGCCTGGTTTGACTGGGCAGCACGGAGTGGTTTGACTGGTCAACATGGTGGTTTGACTGGGCTAACAGGGCCTGGTTTGACTGGGCCAACACAGTGGTTTGACTGGGCCAACACAGTGGTTTGACTGGGCCAACACAGTGGTTTGACTGGGCCAACGCAGTGGTTTGACTGGGCCAACACAGTGGTTTGACTGGCCAGCAGTGCTAATAGAGAAGGCTAATGTTAGCGCCTTCTACCCAAACATACGGCCTCTTATTTACCTAATAAGTTGTTTTTATGTATGTGGGGTCGGCCTTCTGTCTCATCTAGCGCAGCTTCTGTTGGTGAACACGCGTGAGACGGAAATCCCTTGATGTCCACGAATGTCCTTTATTTCATTACTGATGGTTAGCGGCCGTCCATCATTCTGTCCAGTCCACCGTCCTCCTGTCCTCCTCCCTTCACTGTTCAGCTGATCGACGAAACAAATATACAGAGAGGTCAAGAGGTCAGAGCGCAACTACTTTACATGTTAGCTTAGCATTTAGCATGGAGGGACGGACACTATAGTTTAGGTAGCGG
>NC_140273.1:1741488-1788287 GCF_964030765.1 Micromesistius poutassou | reverse complement strand
CCCATCTGACTGGTGTGTGTGTGTGTGTGTGGTGTGTGTGTGTGTGTGTGTGTGTGTGTGTGTGTGTGTGTGTGTGTGTGTGTGTGTGTGTGTCCACCCCGTGTGTGTGTGTCTCCACCCTGTGTGTGTGTGTATTCCTGTCAGTGTCTGTATGTATTCCTATCAGTGTGTGTGTGTGTGTGTGTGTGTGTGTGTAGTCCTATCAGTGTGTATACGTATTCCTGTGTGTGTGTCTCTATCAGTGTCTGTGTTCATGTCTGTGTGCGGTCACCTGACCCCTCTCTCTGTGCTCTGATTGGTCCCCAGGTGTGTGCCTGTCAGGTGCGAGCCACTGGTAAGATGTACGCCTGTAAAAAGCTGGAAAAGAAACGCGTGAAGAAAAGAAAAGGTGAAGCCATGGCACTAAACGAAAAACGCATTTTAGAAAAAGTTAACAGTAGTTTTGTAGTAAGTACTACCTTTTTTCTTCAACTCTTTCAACCTAATCGTTTTATTGTGTGTGTGTGTGTGTGTGTGTGTGTGCGTGTGCGTGTGCGTGTGTATGTGTGTGTGTGTGTGTGTGTGTGTGTGTGCGTCTCTGTCTGTGTGTGTGTGTGTGTCTCTTTGTGTGTCTATGTGTGTCTGTGTGTGTGTGTGTGTGCGTGTGTGTGCATTCTGAATCAATGAAGTACGTTTGGCCATGAGCGTTTATCTTACGATGTTTCTATGCTGCAGTGATGTATGTGAGGCAAAAGCACAGAATACCAGCTGGTAAAATCCAAAGCATCTCTCTTAAATACCAGTTTGGGTGCCAGATTGTGTCCCCCACAAGCGAGTGCTTGTGTGTCGGCCAAGCCAAAATATTTACGTTGCCTTTCCTTGGCTCTCAACAGTTTTTTTTTTTTTGTTTTTTTTTTGGAAATTGTGACAAATTGGTGGCAGGGTCGTTGCTTCAGCCATTCATCTCTCTGGCACTTTGCCTCGGAGTGAAAAACATTTGGGAACACGAATCTGATGTTATTATACTGTGATTCTTAAACGGATACAGAGCCGAGGTCGTGTTACAGCTGGCTTTTGTCTCAAACACATCCTGCTCAATATTCCATGTTAGACTGTGCTGCTGTCGTGTGTGTGTGATTGAACTGTTTATTCTGCTGCATTTATTTATGTGCGTCTATCTCAATATGTTGGTCAAAACAAATCCTCAGCGGAATTTCGATGGTGTGTGTATCTGTGTGCGTGTTCTTAACGACATAACTCAAACATTACACAGATGGAAAGCATGTGGAAACAGTACGGCCGCTTTCATTACATTTGATTGGACGTGCAAAACCTCTCAGGTGTTTTGAAAAGGAAAAGGAAAATTTAGCTTTGGCCGCAGTTTTACGTTCGTCATAATGACTGCGCCGGGGATGAGAAAATTACACTAAGTGGTTGTTTAACATTCTTGGAACATGTGTAGGAGTAGCTGTATAGGTTAGCACGTGGCTGTTGGGCTCAGGCCGTGAGTGTGTGTTATCCATACTCTGTTACGTAAACCAGTGGTGGACTGGGTAGTGTATCGTTAGTTAGGAGATAATACAGCAAAGCAGAGCACAAACCAAGTCAAAGTTAGCCTGTTTATCACCGCAACCTTTCCTCTGATCCTTGTTGCGGTATCAGAGTAGTTTTCAGTTCGTTTTTCTTGTTCAGAGTATAAACTGAGCTGTGTGTCCTTGTTGGCGTGACTCACTGTGAACACGCACACAGAAACACACACACACACACACACACACACACACACACACACACACACACACACACACACACACACACACACACACACACACACACACACAGAGAGAGCATCCCACCTTCCCACCTGGTAGAGGCGGTGGGCAGGAGCGGGGTGTGTGGGTGTGTGTTGCGATGGGGCTCCTGTCAGCTGGGACGGGCATGTGCTCCGTGTGTTGGCTCCGTACGCTGCAGGCAACGAGCGCAGTGAAGGCAGCGCGGGCAGCGGGCGCACTGCGCAGTGGAGGCAACGAGTGCAGTGGAGGCAGCGAGGGCAGTGGAGGCAGCGAGGGCAGTGGAGGCAGCGAGGGCAGTTGCTCTGCGCTCGCAGTGGCTCTGCATGCGTCTCCCTGGCAGCTCTGTTTCCTAGCATTAGCTGACCAACCGGGCCCTAGAAAGGAGAGGAGAGAGGAGCACTCTGCTGCTCCTCCTCTCCGTCTCCCCCTCCCCCCTCCCCCCTCCCCCCCTCCCCCTCCATCACCCCCACCTGTCTCTGTCTCCGTCTCCCCCTCCATCACCTCCCCCCGGTCTCTGCCCCAGGCCCTGGTTCTATTTGCTTTGCCTGCCCAGTGCATATCATCAGTCAACGCTGTAAGCTCATGTCCTAGTACACTAGTATACAGTGTACCCGCGACACGTCCAAGTTCCAAATATTGTGTGTGTTTGTGTGTGTGTGTGAGAGAGAGTGCATGTGATCGCTTTAGAAGGACATGGGGGTAAAATCGCGGCCTTGGTGTGTGTGTGTGTGTGTGATGGCAGGGTGACCCTGTCCTATCCTCTTTAAGCAGCTGGTGACTCTGCTATGAGCCTCCTTGTTTTCACACAATCATCACATTCCCTGCCCTAGTAGGAATTTCTTATGAATCTGATGGAATGACAGGAATTATATATTACTATAACTATGATATTGAAGTTAATTTAATCGGCAGGTTCAATTATCATTCCAACCAAAGTAACTTTTCAGATCTCTCTATATAGACCCTGTGTGTGTGTGTGTGTGTGTGTGTGTGTGTGTGTGTGTGTGTGTGTGTGTGTGTGTGTGTGTGTGTGTGTGTGTGTGTGTGTGTGTGTGTGTGTGTGTGTGTGTGTGTGTGACTTTGCTGTCCATGCTGCGGAGAGCAGATGGAACTTCTCCCGATGGCAGCAGCATCCTGCATGCATCCAAACATTAAACCCCCCCTGTGCCGTTGACCTCCAGGGAGGGAGGGGGGGGGGAGGGGAGACTCAGACTCAGACCACAAGTGATCTCGTTTAGTCAAACTACTCTCCCATTATGATGTATTTATTCGTCAGCATTCTGCGCCTCGAACCCAATCAAAGGAGGAATCCTGTGTGGTGTTGTCAACCCGTCCGTCGTCTGTGTATTCCATTTAAAGGGGGTGATGTTCTGCCACCAGGTGTGAGTGTGATCAGCCGTCGCAAGCCGTTTTGAAAATCGGCTTGCAACGGCTGATCACACTCACATCTGGTGGCGTAACAGCACCCCTGTAATCGTCTCATTAGTGTTGCCGTATTATCGCGACCTCCCTGCCTCTACCCCCCTCAAAATCTTGCTTCCTCTCTGCTCCTCTCTCCCCCCCTCTCTCCTCCACCTCTCTCCCCCCCCCCCCCCACACCCCCCCCAGGTTAGCCCTCGCTTACGCCTACGAGACGAAGGACGCTGTGCCTGGTGCTGACCATGCATGAACGGTGACCTCAGTCAGCTTTACACAAGTTCAATCTAACTGGGCAATGGTGCTCGACGAGCAGCGCGCCATCTTCTACGCCGCCGAGATCTGCTGCGGCCTGGAGGACCTGCACCGCGAGAGGATCGTGTACAGGTCAGAGGTCACACTGGGGTTAGGACGGGGGGGGGGGGGGGGGGGACGGACGGACGGTCTGGTTTGTGTCAGACACCTGGAATGGTAGAGCTGCAGGGAGAGGGGGGGGCTGACTGAGTTATGTCGAGGAGGATGTGCTGATGAAGTTGTGTTGCTGTGTCGATGAGGTTGTGTCGATGAGGATGAGGTTGTCTGGATGAGGTTTTGTTGTGTCGATGGGGTTGTGTCGTTGTGTTGATGAGGTTGTGTTGTTGATGACATGAATGTTACAGGGGCTGTAGGATGCGTTTAGTGTGTTTACATTTAGGCCGTTTCACATTTTATTTTATTGTGAAAGGTTGAGCGTGGAATGGCTTTCCGTTGAAACCCTCTCGTGTTGGAAGAAGTTGAGTTTTTTTCTGAGAACACATTTACATTTACATTGAGGGCATTTAGCAGACGCTTTTATCCATAGTGACTTACAACAATATATCTCTGTCGGTACGGTAAGCACACTCATAGAACCAAGTGCCAAGCACTAACAGTCGTGAGGTTAACCCATTCCCTATAGACAGCAAAGATATCTAGGATAAGCTGCTACACCATGCAAATATAGTGTGTTTGTGTTGTTGTTGGATGGGTGAGGAAGTGCTGTTGTTTTTGCTGTTTGTTGGGTTGGGTGGACGTAGAGATGAAAGGTGGGGGAGATCCACACACACTCTGCCTGATGACATAGGGTCCATGACAGAGGGTGTAACAACATGAACGTGTGTACACAAAGATGGCCTTAACTGGATCTTTGTAATCAGTTTTGACATTTGACACAGTTCTGACATTACTTAGCTAAAGTAAAGACAGGGCTTTAGGCTAACAGGCCTAAACCAACCATTAAATCCGGCCGGTGAAGGTTCTGAGGGGAACCTGCCGCCGGTCGTATTTTCCTTGGACGTGAACCGGTCATACAACTGACGATTATGTGTTAATGACCAGGTTGCTCTTTAACAATAGGGCAACCTGTCTACTTCTGCTGAGTAGGGTCTTGCATCTCGTGCCAACACAAACACCGTGGTTAAACAGTAGTCTTTAAACCCACAGCCAGCTTCCAGTGGTCCAATCCTGCACAGAGCGATTGTGGACAGGTTCTTTCACATTTCAGTTGTTGCTCAAAACACAACGATGCAACCTTTACTGTGACCCTGATTTGAGTCTTTATTTAATTAAGTGAAGATAGGGGATGAGATGGAGGTGTCCTTTAAGGCTTTAGTGGAGAGGGCCCGTGCGGCTGGAGGAGCAGAGTTGAGGAACAGGTCAAACCCGAGTCCTGGAGGAAGTTTATGTGTTTAGCCCGGGCTCCTCCTGCCCGGCCCGGGTCAAGCCTCGCCGAAGACGGAATATAAATAAGACCCGAGCTGTTTATTGTGTTTGACCTTTCGGTAAAAGGTGGAGCATGGAATGGCTTTCCTCTGAAACCCTCTAGCGCTGGAAGTAGTGGAGCTTTCCCTGAGTACATTTACATTTACATTGAGGGCGTTTAGCAGACGCTTTTATCCACAGCGACTTACAATCACAACATTTATCAGAAGAAAGAGCAGCAACAATATATATGGCTGTCGGTACAGTGAGGATGTTCATAGAACCAAGTGCCAAGCACTAACAAACGCTAGGTTAACCCATTCCCCGTATACAACAAAGATAGCCAGGATAAGATTCTACACAATGCTAAGTACTATTTCTAAGTGCCAGGACGTACAACATACACTAAGTGCGTAACAAGAGTACAGACCTGGTTGTTATCGATCCAGAAGTCCTCAATGTGGTAATACTTGTGTGTGTGTGATTTCAACATTCAATCGTGCATGAGTAACGCAACGTGATTCTTCTTCTGCAGGGATCTGAAACCCGAGAACATCCTCCTGGACGACCGCGGTGAGTCTCTCTCGGTTGCTCATCTTGGCCTTCAAGAAGCGCGTCCATTTTTTAAGCCAACTCACGTTTATCACATTCTCCCCGCCCATCACTTCCTGTAGACCTTCTCTTGCGATCCCGTACAAATAGTTGTATGGGCGTAGCTTAAACGTGGACGCCCGTCATGTCAACCAGCATAGCATAGCATAGCACAGCAGAACATTCCGTTCAGGAGAAGCTCATGATAACCAGCTAGCATAGCCTAGCATAGCCTAGCATCAAATCACAGCAGTGAGAGTGGGGGCCGTTGGCATACTTTCAGATCCCTTACAACTATTTGTACGGGATGGGAAAATCCCCGGCGAACGTTTAGTTTGGCCGGGGACTAGGTTTAAGCTAAGCCTCGGTACACGGGCCTCTGACAGGCTGAGCAGTCTCCTCAACACCTCCCCCCCCCTAAACAGGAACCTGTTTATGTTGAACGTACTCCCAACCTGCTCTGTTTATACGGCGGCCTCAGAGTGGAACACGTGGAAGCGGAAGAATTAAACCAACACGTCCCTTTTGCTATAGGTTGATTAGCCAATGGGATAGACGTAGCATTGTTGCGCCGTTGTCTTGTCAACGTACGGTGCTATGCTATGTTGTGCTATGTTATGCTATGCGAGCTGGTTGACATGAGCTGTCTCCTGAACGTGATGCTTTGCTACGCTATGTTCTGATACGCTATGCTATGATATGCTATGCTGTGCTTGCTGGTTAACATGTCCCTCTCCTTCCCCAGGCCACATCCGGATCTCCGACCTGGGCCTGGCCGTCCAGATCCCAGACGGGGAGACGATACGAGGGAGAGTGGGGACGGTCGGCTACATGGGTGAGAGGCTTTCACAACAATCCATTCTCCCTCTTGCCCTTTCTCATGTGTTTTCTGTCAGACTCGGAGAACGTTTGAGGACGTCTGAGAAGGCATTCCTCTGGCCCGAGTCCTGCCTCGCTGCTGGCCGGTCTTCATTATCAGCCCCACATCTGTCTTTCTACCTTCTCTGTTCTCCCTCTTTTTTCACATGTGAACGGATTGACGTCACGTTTCCTGTCTGTCGTTTAAACAAACCCCTCTCCTCCTTCCTCTCGCTCTTTCGTCTTTCTTTCTTTCTTTTTCTTTCTTTCTTGTTCCGTTTTCTTTCTTTTTGTCTTCTGTTTGTTTCGGTTTCTTTTTTCTTGGTTTGTTCCTTTCCTTTTTCCTGATTTTTTTTTAACTTACTTTCTCACTCACTCACTCATTAACTCTCTCTCCCTCTCTCCCCCTCTCTTTCACTCCCTTTCCCTCCCTCTCTCTCTCCCTCACTCACTAACTTTCTCCCTCCCTTCCTCTCCCTCTCTCTCCTCTCTCCCTCTCTCCCCTCTCTCCCTCTCTCCCTCCATCCCTCCCTGCCTCTCTCCCTCCCCCTCTCTCCCTTCCTCTCTCCCTCCCTCCCTTCCTCTCTCCTCTCTCCCCTCTCTCCCCTTCCTCTCTCCCTCCCTCCCTCCCCGCCTCTCTCCCTCCCCCTCTCTCCCTCCCTCCCTTCCACTCTCCCTCTCCCTCTCTCCCCTCTCTCCCTCCCCCCCTCCACCCTCCACCCTCCCCCTCTCTCTCCCTCTCGTAGCTCCGGAGGTGATTCAGAACGAGAGCTACACCTTCAGCCCAGACTGGTGGGGTCTGGGCTGCCTGGTCTTCGAGATGATCCAGGGCCAGTCGCCGTTCCGCAAGCGCAAGGAGCGCGTGAAGCGGGAGGAGGTGGACCGGCGCGTCCGGGAGGACCAGGAGGAGTACAGCGACAAGTTCTCCGAGGAGGCCAAGGACATCTGCAGACAGGTGAGGAGGAGGAGGGGATGGAGGGAGGAGGAGGAGGGAGGAGGAGGAGGGAGGTGGAGGGGGGGAAGAGGTGGAGGGAGGAGGAAGGGAAGGAGGAGGAGGGGGGGGGGGGGTAAGGGGAAGGGAGGGGGAGACCGGAGGAGGGAGGAGACACGAGGAGGAGACTGGAGGAGAAGGAGGAGGAGGAGGAGGAGGAGGAGGAGGAGGAGGAGGGAAAAGGTGGAGGACGGAGGGATGAGGAGGGGGAGGAGGAGGAGGAGACTCCAGAAGAAGGAGGAGACCCGAGGAGGTGGGAGGAGGAGGAGGAGGAGACTCCAGAAGGAGGTGGAGGAGGAGAAGCCTGGAGGAGGGAGGAGAAGGTTGAGGAGGAAGGAGGAATGTGTGGGAGTGGGAGCAGCTGCTTTCCCAGTGCGAGCGAGGAGAGACGCCCTCTCTGATGTCATAATTCCTCTTTTCTTTCTTTGTATTTTCCACCGAGTCTATTTAACGACCCGTCCTGAGAAGCTCCTCTTCCTCCCTTCCTAGAAGACTTCACCGCCCACCACCACCCCCCCCCCCCCCCCCCCGTCACCCCCGAGAGCAGACCCACACTGGAGGGCAACCGGGGACTAGGAGCAGGTGGGGGTGGTCTGGGGGGGTGGGGGGTGGGGTTATGGTGACGTAGTGGAACATTCTGACCTCTGGGTTGAGCCGAGTCAAAGACACCCCAGGGAGGGCGGGGAGGGAGGGGAGAGAGAGGGAGAGAGAGAAAGAAAGGAAGCTAAAGTAACAGAATACATAGGCAGAGAGAGAGAGAGACAGAGAGAGAGAGAAAGGCTGTTCTTATCAGCAAGATAAATATCTCCACCGACCCAAAATAGCCAAGTGGTAAATGTTTTCGAGAATGAGGGTGTGTGTGTGTGTCCGCTCGTGTGTGCGTGTGTGCGCGCACGCGGGTTCTGAGGAAGGATTTAGCTTTCATGAGAACCGCTTTTAACAGAAGTGATTGTTAGGAGGAATGTAGAAGTGGGGCGACAGGCACTAAAGAGACGACTAGAGAGAAAGGAACGCAGGTAGCCGGCTCTGACGTCGGCAGCCGTCCTCCTCCTCCTCCTCCCGTGTGTGACAGGCCGCCCACAGGTGAGGCGAGGCCCCGGGTGGCTCCGTGCTGAGGCTCTACTACGGGGGTGATGTCACGCCACCGGGGGTGTGAGCGTGGTTAGCCGTTGCAGGCAGTTAGAGAATCGGCCCTTTTTCCCCCCTGTGTTTTAGTGACATCACTAGTGGGGGCGTGTCCACCTAGATGTAACGACGGATAGATGAGCGGAACGTTTGCCGCCGTCCACTGGGCGGGGCGGGGCCGGTGGACTGATCTGTCCGGCGTACATCCAGGTGGACACCCCCCCCCGCGATGATGTCACTAAAACACAGGGAAAAAAGGCCGTTTTTTTTTTCTCCAAACGGCTTGTAACGGCTGATCACACACACACACCTGGTGTGATAACATCACCGCCTTAAGGCCACGAGGCCTCTCCTCCGCCATTCTTTAACACTTGAACCTGATTCAGCCTCTCTGGGTCACCTGACCTCAGAAGGTGACTCGACAGGTATTTTGGATGCGTCTGTGCATGTGTTCGCCCAGATACTCCTTCAGAGATAACTCTCTGCTATGTTGGCCTCCTCCTTTCTCCCCCCCTCATCCTCATCTTCCCCCACATCCCCCTCCACCTCCACCTCACCGCTCCTCCCCCCTCCTCCCACATCCCTCCTCCTCCCCCTCACACAACACTGACGAATGGGAAATGACGAATGAGACGCTCTTCAGCGATTCCTCTCCCATTTCCTCCCCTCCCCCCCCCCCCCCGATGTCACTTCCTGGTCTCTGATGTCACTTCCTGTCTGTCCAGCTGCTGGCCAAGGACCCGAAGGAGCGGCTGGGGTGCCAGGGGCGCGGGGCGGTGGAGGTGAAGCAGCACCCCATCCTACGCAACATCAACTTCAAACGGCTGGAGGCCAGCATGCTGGACCCGCCCTTCAGCCCAGATGTAAGACACGCACGGACACACACAGACAGACAGACAGACAGACAGACAGACAGACAGACAGGCAGAGATAGACAGACAGAGAGACACACAGACACAGAGGGACAGACACACACACACACACACGCATGGACAAAGAGGGTCAGACAGACACAGAGATAGAGACAGACAGGCAGACAGAGAGACAGGAGACACACAGAGACACACACACACACACACACACACACACACAGAGACACACACACACACAGATACACACACAGAGAGAGACACAGAGAGAGAGACACACACACACACACACACACACACACACACACAGAGACACGCATACACACACTCACACTCACATTCACACACAGATACATATGCACACACAGGCCAAATTACCAGCATAAGCTTGGGAAATGGAAAATGTTATCAACAAAAGCAAAGCTTTTAAGTAACGCTGTTCACAATGACGGTCGGGTCATCAGTTAATCCGGTTTAACCACGTTGTTCTCGGTGTAATTGCATTACAACGTAATTACACCGCACGCTCATTCACTAGTTTCATTTCGTGGGGTTATTCCCCCTTTAGTTGTGTACTGACTCCCTGACCTCCGTTCTCTCTCAGCCGCGGGCGGTGTACTGCAAAGACGTGTTGGACATCGAGCAGTTCTCCACGGTGAAAGGCGTCAACATTGACCCTACCGACGATGACTTCTACCACAAGTTTGTGACGGGAAGTGTCTCCATCCCCTGGCAGAACGAGGTACTGCGGGTCGGGGGCCTGATGATGTCATCCATTACGCATTGTCTCTCAGGTTACAGAGCGATGACTTCATGGGATATTTACATATGAAAATGAAGATTGATCGCAGATTAACACTGAAATACACGTGTGTATATATATATATACACACGTGTAATTCTGTTACTTGTGCTAAGTGGTGGAATCCAAGTAATGTTTAAGATTACATTGACATTGACATTTAGGGCGTTTAGCAGACACTCATATCCAAAGCGACTTATAATAAGTACATTTGTCAGAAGAAGGAGAAACAATATATCGCTGTAGGTACAGTAAGGAAGTTCATAGAACCAAGTGCCAAGCACTAACCATCACTAGGTTAACCCATTCCCCGTATACAACAGAGATAGCTAGGATAAGACGCCACACAACTAAGTACTATAACTAAGTACGACATACAATAAGTGCGTACACATTAAGTGCCAGGACGTACAACATACAATAAGTAGGAGCGCTGGGAGGGGGTGGCTATGCAGCATCAAGGTGAACTCTGAACAAGAACCATCTCTTGCTGTGCCTCCATCCGTCTGTCCGTCTCTCTGTCCCTCTGTCCCTCTGTCCCCACGTCCCTCTCTCCTGGGTGAAGATGATCGAGATGGAGTGCTTCAAGGAGATCAACGTGTACGAGACGGACGGGACGCTGTGCTCCGACCTGGACGTGAACCGGCCCAACCCGCCGCCAAAGAGAGGCTTCTTCTATCGCCTTTTCAGAAGACAGGCAAGTGCCAGCGCTCCCGCTGCGACCGTCCGAGGGGGTGGGGGCTGAGGTACCTCCTTCCGTGCTTCCTTCCTTCCTTGCTTCCTTCCTCTTCAAGGCCTACGTCTCCGGTAACCTCGAGCGAGGCCGTAACGCGGCCTTCTGCTGTTCTTTCTGTGATTAATAATCTTCTGTTTACGTTAGTCGGATTCGGAGCATTAGAAATGGACATTCTTGGGCGTTGCCTCTGTTCCCGTAGACCTGGGAATGTTTCAAGGACATCTTTTTTCTTTTTCCATTTCCATTCGTTCCCAAGTAGCAAGGTAGGTTTGGGTCAGGGTTCTGTACGCTAGTCTCTATCTCTTTCTATAGTCTAGTCTCTATCTCTTTCTATAGTCTAGTCTCTATCTCTTTCTATAGTCTAGTCTCTATCTCTTTCTATAGTCTAGTCTCTATCTCTTTCTATAGTCTAGTCTCTATCTCTTTCTATAGTCTAGTCTCTATCTCTTTCTATAGTCTAGTCTCTATCTCTTTCTATAGTCTAGTCGCTCTCTTTCTATAGTCTAGTCTCTATCTCTTTCTATAGTCTAGTCTCTATCTCTTTCTATAGTCTAGTCTCTATCTCTTTCTATAGTCTAGTCTCTATCTCTTTCTATAGTCTAGTCTCTATCTCTTTCTATAGTCTAGTCGCTCTCTTTCTATAGTCTAGTCTCTATCTCTCTATGTTGTTCTTCACAGTTTTATATTTTTCTTGGTTTCTTTCCTTCACTCTTAAGGTTTGTTGAGGGGGGGTCTTTGGCAGAAGGTGTGGGATTGCTAACGATAAAACTAACCATGATAGCAGGTGACAACTAACATAACCCAGATCTATCACTTCTACAGACTAACCACCTTATCACGTCGGATACAAAGCATTTACATTTAGGCATTTATAAGACACTTTTATCCACAGCGGCTTACAACAAATACATTTGTCAGAAGAAAGAGAACCAACAATATATCGCTGTCGGGTACAGTAAGGATGTTCATAGAACCATTTTTTTTATGGTAATAATACGTAGTTCACAATTAAAAACAATTCTTAGTGAACGTAACCGTCCTACATTGAGAATACACTTTGCCGTCTCACTGACTACTAACTAAACTAACTCCCAGCATTCAAATGTGTTTCAATACATGACCAGTGGCATTCGATTCAATACACCGAGGATTTGTGTTTCACACGTTAACTCAAACCCCCTTCATGTTCTGATAATGCTGTAGTAGCGTTGTTAATTGTCCTTTAATTGGTAGTTTGACGTATTTTTTGCTGTGTTTGGCAAAGCGGCCGTGTCCATAAAGTGTCCCTCTCACCCCTCCGTAGGTGTGCTTTAAGAGCAGTTACAGTGAAGACGAGCACGAGGAGCCCTCGCGCCTTTAAACCACTCCCTCCTCCCTCCCTCCTCGCCACCTCGACTCCTCCCACCTCGCCACCGACCTCCACCACCGACTCCAACCGAGCGCGAATCTTAGGAACTCAGTGAATGTTGACCTGTATTTATGAGCTGTATTAAAATTGTATTATAACTAAAAAGAAAAAAGTATGAGTTTAAAGATTTTGTACATTTGTACTTGAATTTATGTCTAGATGTATATTTTCACTAAAGGTTGTATTGTACAAAAAGCCATAAAAGTACCACTTGAATGCATACATAACATTTTTTTTTTTTGTTTCCTTTTGGAATGAGTTTGGAAAAAATGTGTGTTGAGGAGTTTTTTTAAGAAGCACAGAACCAGGAGTTTTTTTTTAATTTTATTTCTCAATGTAGCATAAGGCCTTTTGTTTTGTATGTGCTGTACGTTTTGTTATCGTTGATTTGGCAAAATGTGACGTGTTGTTAGTACATCAAGTTCACCAAATCACTAAAGCTAACCCCTTAGCCTCCAGGCACCCTCCGAGCGGTCTTCAGTAGATCTCTTAAAGACATGGATTGGAGCGATCCTGTGGTGACAAATCTAATCAGAGGCGGCCATGTTGTCGCCGTGCTGCTTAAACCTATCCATTTGTTTCCCAGATTCACACCTCGTCCAACTTCTTAGGTGGAAGGATTCAAGTGGTTGATTTGGAATCATGCGCCATGATAATTCATGCCCTGCAGCTCTGGTTGTGATGATGAACTGGTATGTACTGTATGGATGGCTTCAATTGGTATTAGGCTGCTCTGTGGATACTAGCATTAGCAAACATCACCCTCCTCTAGGTGCCTAGAGAAAAGCGCTTCTAGCAGAGACGGCATGCATCTCTTGTCTGACAATCTCTTAGTCAACAGGTACAACACACTTAATAATCATCCTTACCATTTAGTCAATCAGTTTAAGTTGGATGATGGAACTGGATTTTGTTGTTGTTTTCTGGTCTTCCACTAGTTTTTAAGCTCAAAGTGACCAGGCGTCCAAAACCAAATTAGATTCTGGATTCTTCTGGAAGTAATGTTACACCATCGACGTAAGACAATGCTGTTCTTTTATAAATCTTTAGCTCTTTAGCTTTATTCTGTTTATTTTCCACTTTTGTTTGTCATTCTTACTGAACGATTACAGATCCATTTGAGCTCGGCTTAAAAGTAGATTTCAAATCAAACACACTTTCAAAGAGTCTTGAGTTGCCTGCATTATTTAACACTTTTTATTTAGGTGCTGTTTACCTGTTGATCATAGATTACGTGATGCTTGTCGTGCTAGAAGACCCACCCATGTCATTGATCAGCTATATCTAGAGGAAAAGCCGGGCTGAGAAAGGAGAATTATCACCATTTACTACTTCACCCAGATCTTGTACGTTGCTCTTCCATAGGAAAGACTTAACAACTGATTGCATGTTCTTAGACAGGCCAGGGAAGGGAAATTAGCTTTCGACACCCGCCTATATACCTATGTACAGGAAATCTTAACAACTCGCATAATCCCATTTCTGTGCACTTTTAAATACACATGGAACATTCTTCAAAATCGGCTGGTTTATGGACGAGCTGACTTTATGACATCCTGGATTGTATCAGGATTTATTATGATTAGCAAATGTATGTGCCCTTTGTAGTTCAGAGAGTTCAGAGTTAGCTATTTTGAAATTGAATTTTTCTTGAGACAAACCTATTTTACCCCCTCCTTTGTTTTAATGCTGTGAATATCTGAACTAGACTCATTGGCTTTGTGTGCATTTATAATACTGTAACTATATACAACTTTTGTAACATTTGCCTAATTATTTAAATGCAACCTGACCCGAATACTAAAAAACCAAGTTTGCCAACCCCATTGCAATGTCATCGTCAGGGTTTAACGGTCCACAAAGTGTTGATTCTCTGCGTTACATGAACACTGTAACTCCCCATCACCATCAATGAATGCGTTCACCCAAGGAACTCAGACTCGTTGCAAAATGACATTGAAACCCGTGGGAGGCCAGCGTGGTTTTAAGAGTAGAAAACAAAGTGCCACCTTCTGTTATATTGACGATTTGCGGTGTACAGCTGCAGACTCGTAGTGGGTTTGGTGAGTTCACAAGCTTTGTCTCAACCAGCACATTCCATTACCAGATCAGGAATAACACAAACGCATTTAGTCCTCCATGGTTTGTCCTCACTTGAGTTTTCCCGAGTATCTTTGTTGATTTTTTTATTTTAATTTTTTGTTGTTCTCAGGCACATTTCAGAGCCAACTTCTCTGGCAAATGTAGATTTATGCCTTTAATAGGTCTTCGCCTCAAAAAAAACTTGTAAAAATACATCTTTCTAACATTTAACCTATACGCTTTCACAACCAGGAGAGAAAAAAAGAATATTTTCCATCCAAATAGCAGTAAAGAAATGTTTTAGTTTTATTGCACTATGGTGTGTACTGACAATGACTATAGGTTGTGTCTTTTAACCTGTTGCCAACGATACCAAAAGCATCATTTATACTTTTTCCTTTCTCACTCTGATGAACTTAATGCAGAAAGACTGAGCGCCTTTTATTGTACGTGCCAACGACCAACGTTTCATTTCCGACCCCGCCCTCCTCATTCGACCGGGTTCTCTCTCATCCACTCTGAGTTCTCCAGAGCATCAAAGGAACTTTGAAAAGCTGAACAGTTTTGAATGTCCACACTAAGTGCATTGCAATGCCTGTTTTAAAAAAAAAAAAAAAAAGAGAAAAAGACCTATGTTTTTATAACTCAAAGCATGTATCGGTTTGTAATACTACAGGTTCCTTGTACATATAATTGATCTTCTAGTGCCAACATACCACACTGGTATCTAAAGGACGACTTTATAGCTAGCAAGGTGGCCCGCAGAACCGGGCTCTGTCTGAGTAGTCTGACGTCTGACGGCCCCCCCCCCCCCCCTCCCCCCTTTCACTGTACTCCAGAGATGGCAATGTCTGCTGCCCAAACTCGGTTAACGCTCAGAATAACGGGAAACTGATGTTTTGTTGGAGGAAGGTCAGAAGTTGCCTCATAAAGTGAGGTGTAAAAAAAAAGTGACCGCCGTGATGCTGTGAGTTGATGGACGTCCAGGGAGGGCGGGGGAGGGGGGCAGGTCGGACATCAGATGTTATTCACACAAAAGGGTCTCTCCTTAGTTTCTTCTTTTTGTAATTGTACAGTCATGTTGTTCAACCACTGCAGTCATTGTAATTCTTGTACAAGTTGTATCACTGGTTGTTGTACCATATCTGACATTTGTAATTAATTATGAAATAATACACTGCCGTTTGTATAAAAAATACATAGGTCCCCTGGTTTATTTGTGTCGTGTTTACCTTTTATGTTTTTGTAGTGTTATGGAAATATTATATTCACACATTTTTTTCAACAAAAATATTTTTGGTTGTTCCCTATTTCAGAGCCAACTTATCTGGCAAATGTAGATTTATGCCTATAATAGGTATTCACCTCAAAAACCTTGTAAAATTAATCTTTCTAACATTTAACCTATATGCTTTCACAACTAGGAGATAAAAAATATATATATTATGTAATATTGTAATACACATAAAAAATGTAATATTTTTGATGTCATTTGTCGTTCTAGGATTAGGGAACTATTATATTCACACATGTGTTATATTTTAATAGTACTGGGTTCAATCCCCAATGTATTTAGACACTTTATTAATTTAATAATGATCTTTATTATAAACAACTCGTAGGATAATATTTTATTAACCAGAAATACATTCTGGTGTTGTCGCAGCATAAAAGGACAAATCAAACAAGTCTATATAGGATGAGGGAACACAAATAACAATATACATTCCATAACTCAATAATTACTCTCCTATATATAGGCTACAATGCATATTATACAATAAAAATAAAAGGCTAAACCAATCCAGATTATGTTGACATAATGAGGGCGGTAAGTGCAGTTACCGCAGTGGACCACAATGAGCCCTGAAGTCAATTGTATTCGCTCTTCATTTACTTTGTCCGTCTCCCTTCAAGTAAGTAATTACATTAATTCAATCCCTGAGAATGTAGATGTACATTAATACTAAGCAAAAATGTTTTTATCCGTTAATTAAAGCATCTTTCTTGCTTGATTCAAATCAGATGGAGGACCTAAATCGTTAAACGACTGTCCGTGGCTAAAACCATGAAGTAAAAATCACTATTTGTTATTATATGTAAATGAAAATAAGCCAAAGGTTTCATTATGACCCTATGGATTTGAGTAAACTCGTGACCCACCCCTCCTCCATCCACAACGCGTTCATTGGCCTCCTCTCGCGTCAATCAGAGTCAAACGGCCGCTGATTGGCCAAGCGCCATCGCGTCTGCTCCACTCGCTGCGAAGCTGTCACAAGTCCACTTCCTTGTAGGATTTGTCAGGGCAGCAGCGAACCTTAAATATGCATTTCATCGCAATGCATCTCATTCATTAATGGACGACCTCGTGAAGGAATAGCAAACCCAACTGACCGAGGAGAAGGCGGAGAGGAGGTGCTTAGAGGAGGTGGAGGAGCAGTGCGTCCGGCCGCGCCGCCTCGCCTCCCCGTGGCGTCGGTGTTCTGACCAAAATGGCCACCATGGAGAAACTAATGAAGGCCTTCGAGTCCCTGAAGTCGTTCCAGCAGCAGCAGGGTCCCCCCACGGTGGAGGAGCTGGTGCAGAAGCAGTAAGTGATCATCTGGAGGAGGAGAAGGAGGAGGAGAAACCAAACGCATCTCCGCAGCATCTCTGCAGCCCTGCAGACCTGGGACTCTGGGTGATGCTGGCTCTGATGCTGCTGCTGGCTGGCTGGAGGGATGCACCCGATTGTTTTGACGCTTGAGCAAGAGACGTCATATCTGGTCTGCGGTTCGGACAGGGGGCGAGATGTTTGATGGATGTGTAGATCTGCCGGCTCAGCGGTGCGGTGTGTGTGGTGGTCGGCCCCCTTGCTGCGGACTCAGTGGTGTTGTTGTAGCGCAGGCACCTGCCAAGGGCCACAACACAGGACCTGTTTATGTCCAGGTTCTGCTTATGAGGTAGAATCACTGCGTAAACCTGGCCATATGCGGTGCATATCCACCATTGCGCACTCGTTTTACGCACGCTTGCAACCCTGCGAACCGCAAACCCGATTTGTGTTTCTGGTGACAGCTGCGCTCCATTGTCTGTTGTTGACATGATGCACATTGTTCCTTCTCGTCCGTTTCCACCTCAATGGAAGTGGGAACTGAGAGGGGCTGGGTGTAATGGTTGTAGGTAAATGCACTTCAAAAGTGCACGGATGTTTTTGCAATATGTTATAATTTCGTCCGTTTTGGGCTCTTTTTTTATGTCCCCCGATTCACCTCTCTCTGTTGTTGCTTCTCCGTCCTCCAGGAAAAAGGAGCAGGCTGCCACTAAGAAGGACCGCGTCACCCATTGCTTGACGATATGCGAGAATATTGTAGCCCAGTCTCTAAGGTAGGACCTGTCTCACTACTAGCGTTCAAATGCGTTTCAAACATGACCAGTGGTGTTCAGTTAAATACACTGAGGATTTTTGTTTCACATGTTTGCTCAAACCCCTTTTCTGTACTTTCCTGCACGGTGGTTCATGTGTTGCTGACTGTTATTAATTACAAGACAACCGTTTTTAAAAATAGTACTTAGTTGTGTAGCTTCTTATCCTAACTATCTCTCTGTATACGGGGAATGGGTTAACCTAGTGATTTTTAGTGCTTGGCACTTTGTTCTATGAACATCCTTACTGTACCGACAGCAATATATTGTTGTTTCTCTTTCTTCTGACTAATGTGTTTATTGTAAGTCGCTTTGGATAAAAGCGTCTGCTGAATGCCCTAAATGTAAATGTAATTGTCCTTTTAATTGGCATATTTTTATTTTGATCGAGGAATCATTGTATAATATCTTCCCTGTATAACGCATACATTATTGCATGTTGTTTTAAGTGCAGTGTACTCAGATGTAGATCAGAGTTTAAGACGCATATTGGGGTCAGTGTGTGTACTATGACCGCTCACTTCTGCCATGCTTCTGTCTGGACTTTGTATCTCTGGGATCAGAACTTCTCCAGAGTTCCAAAAGCTGCTGGGCATCGCCATGGAGATGTTCCTTCTCTGCAGCGACGACAGCGAATCGGACGTCAGGATGGTGGCTGACGAGTGCCTCAACAAGATTATAAAAGTGAGCGGCGCACCACTCTTCCACCGTCACGTTTGTATCGTGTTCAGATGAGCTGTAAATACTACACAGTTTGTACATTTTGCATTGAATTATGGCCAGACTGACTTTGATCATGACCATTGATCAGGGATCACGTTCTGGTGTGTTTTATGTAATCACCAGTAGAGGGAGCTAAGCTAAATGCAACATCTCTAACGAGGAGGGAAACGATCTATTTCCATAACTTGAAAGTAATAATACATTCTATAGTAGTGGCTTTTTCAAACGGATTACTTCATGGATCATTGGCACTTGGTTCTATGACCATTCTTACCGCACCGACAGAGATATATTGTTGTTCCTCTTTCTTCTGACAATTGCACCTATTGTAAGTGGCTTTGGATAAAGGAGGTTTACAGTCTGCTCGTCCCTCAGGCGCTGATGGACTCCAACCTGCCCAGACTCCAGCTGGAGCTGTACAAAGAGATTAAGAAGGTACACCCTCCTAAACCATTTGGTTGATTGGATATTTGTTGATTCGGAAAGTTTTCATCGTGGTTATCTGACAACAACCTGATGTGTGGTGATGATGTGCAGAACGGGGCCTCGCGGAGCCTGAGGGCCGCTCTCTGGAGGTTTGCGGAGCTGGCCCACCTCATCAGGCCCCAGAAATGCAGGTATGGAAACACACAAACGCCAAGGTCCCTGTGGAGCGGTAGAGACTAGAGTGGTTCTGATACCGATAACAGTATCGGAAATTCATCCAATGCTGCCTAAAATGCAGGGTTAGTATCGGCAAGTCTGTGCGCCAATCCGATACCATCACATGACTCATTTACTACACAGGCAGAGAACATCACAAACACTACAGCGATATGCTGCGTTCGTTAACGGTCGGAGGTGGAAAGTCGGAACGGGAAACGCTTCATCTCCGACCAACGTGCGTTCCGAGCTGCCAAGTCGGAAAAACATGGACGCTCACACTTAACTAGAAGAAAACAAATGTGTTATTATAATTATAGATTATAAATTAAAATGATCTAGTTCTGAAAAAGGCTCTGAAATACGACTTTACATTGCCGTCATTTTTTTATCGGAAGATCTGTAGTTGAGACAAAAGGTTTCTCCCACTGCTTCACACGGTCGTCTCCCGTCCTCTGATTGGCTGTACCCAGGCCCTACCTGGTGAACCTGCTGCCCTGCCTGACCCGGATCACCAAGCGTCAGGAGGAGACGGTGCAGGAGACGCTGGCCGCCGCCATGCCCAAGATCATGGCCGCGCTCGGACAGTTTGCCAACGACGGGGAGATCAAGGTACAGGCGCCGAGCTGGGGCTACACACAGCACTGTAGTGGGGGGTCGAAGGTCAAAGTCCTGTGGGCCTGATTGCAATGGGCCCTGTGGAAATGAGCATTTATCCTTTGGTGAATGTTGTATGTTCTACGCCCTGGCACTTAGACATAGTACTAAGCATTGTGTAGCGTCTTGTCCTAGCTGTCTGTGTTGTGCACAGGGAATGGGTTAACCTAGTGATTGTTTGTGCTTGGCACTTGGTTCTATGATCATCCTTACTGTACCGACAGCGATATATTGTTGCTTCTCCTTCTTCTGACAAATGTACTTATTGTAAGTCGCTTTGGATAAAAGCTTCTGCTAAATGCCCTGAATGTAAATGTAAATGGTGAATTTTAGTGAAGCAATTATTTAGCGATCAACCGATGCAATATCAGACGCTCACCCTGTGAAGGCACTTGGTGTTCATTCTGATCAACCTCCTCGTGGCTCGTGTGCGTGTTTCTCAGGTGCTGCTGAAGTCGTTTGTGGCCAACCTGAAGGTCAGCTCTCCCACCATCAGACGCACGGCGGCCAGCTCAGCCGTCAGCGTGTGTCAGCAGTCCAGACGACCCAGCTACTTCTACACCTGGCTGCTCAACGTGCTGCTGGGTAGGGGACATGCACACCTGGACACACTCACAGTCGCACACATGCACGCACGGACACACACTCGCACACCTGCACACACTCACGCCCTCACACACTCACTGATTGAAAAACATTCCCGCACTGTTTATCAAAGAATAAGATGCGGTGCAGGACTGTAAGTTTCACTCCACAGTGACCAGATTATCTAGAGCTGTGTGGCTCCCACACACACACACACACAGAGGCTCTGACCCACTGTCTCTCCTCCCCCGCCCCTCCCCCCCGAGCAGGCCTGCTGGTGCCGGTGGACGAGGAGCACGCCAGCCACCTGATCCTGGGCGTGCTGCTGACCCTGCGCTACCTGCTGCCGCTGCTGCAGCAGAACATCAACGGGCCCAGCCTGAAGGGCAGCTTCGGGGTGATGAGGAAGGAGGTGGACGTCCAGCCCACGCCGGAGCAGCTGCTGCAGGTAGACTCAGACTCCGGGCGAAGCGCGTGGACGTTTGTGCCACTGTGGGCGAGCAGAGTCGCTCACCAGCTTCTGCAAAAGACTCAAGACTCACCTGTTCAGAGTTCACCTGGACTCAGCATAGCCTTCCACCCCCCCCCTTACCCTCCCATACCCCTCTTACACACTTATTGTATGTTCTACGTCCAGGCACTTAAACATAGTACTTTGTGTACATTGTGTAACATCTTATCCTAGCTATCCTTGTTGTATACGAGGAATGGGTTAACCTAGTGATTGTTAGTGAGATATATTGTTGAGATATATTGTTGTTTCTCTTTCTTCTGACAAATAATCAGTAATTATTGTAAGTCGCTCTGGATAAAAGCGTCTGCTAAACACTGTAACCGTGTCCCCCCCCCCAGGTGTACGAGCTGACCCTCCACTACACGCAGCACCGCGACCACAACGTGGTCACCGCCGCGCTGGAGCTGCTGCAGCAGATGTTCCGGACTCCGCCTCCGGAGCTGCTGCACATGCTCATCACGGCCGGCAGCATCCCGCACGCCAGCGTGTTCCGGCACGACGCGGAGGGCCGCGCCCGCTCCGGAAGCATCGTGGAGTTCATCGGTAAACGCGGCGGCGTCTCAGGTCTTTCGTCAGACCGGTTTGTTTTGAATGCAGTTAGTCTGTACCCGACATGTTTGGGTGACGTCGGTGCCATCCGATGGTGTGTACCATGTTTGGGTACTATTTGCAAACTATGTCGGGTACAGACCTCACCCCAAAAACGTCGGGCGACGGGCGTCACCCAAACATGTCCGGTACAGACGGCTGATGCTATGGACCTCGCACAAAAAATATCCACCGAGACGTCGCCACACAAACCCAAACATGTCCGGTACATGTTTTGGGTGAAGTTTGTGTGACGTCCGTACCATCGGCTTTCTTTACGGATGGTACGCGGGCATCACCCAAACATGTCCGCTACGGACGGCTCTTGGTCCGGACGTCACCCACACAGGGGTGAAGTCTTCCTTTGGGCCGTTTGGGCAGCTTTGGATTTTCCTGCCGAATTCTTTAACACAGATAATACTTAGCACGTATTTCTACACAGAGAGCATTTAAAAAAAAAAAAGGCCATTTACTAAAACACTTGTCCGAAGCCTTAAGTGATTAGTCTGCTGCTGAATCGTAGCTCCGTGATAAAGGAATCCATACTGTGCCGCGGTGTTTGTCCACTAAGCTGTTTGATGAGTGCTGCTGCCCCTGCTAAGGTTTCTGCGTCTCCGCTTTCTAATCCATTCCTCTTATCGATCTTAATACCGTGGATCCCTTTTGGGCCAGAATGCTGCTGGAGCTTTTTTAGATTCCTCTTCCCCTCTTCCTTCACTGCTCTCTTCTCTCTTCTCCTCTCCTGCTCCCTGTCTCCTAACCCACGCAGCCGGGGGAGGGGCCGCCTGCAGTCCCCTCATCCTCAGGAAGCAGAAAGGTGATTGGTCTACGTGGGTGTGGGTGTGGGTGACTGTGTGTGTGTGTGTGTGTGTGTGTGTGTGTGTGTGTGTGTGTGTGTGTGTGTGTGTGTGTGTGTGTGTGTGTGTGTGTGTGTGTGTGTGTGTGTGTGTGTGTGTGTGTGTGTGAGAAAGTCAGTCAGTCAGTCTGTGTGTGAGTCAGAGTGTGTGTGTGTCTGTGGGTGTGGGGGTGGGGGTGTGTGTGTGAGAGTCAGTCAGTCAGTTAGTTTCTGTGTGTCTGTGTGTGTGTGCGTGTGCGTGTGCGCGAGTGCGCGTGTATATATGACAGTCATAATCCAAACACAGCTCTTCAATTTAACACTAAGTAAACCCTGCGCGCTTCTAGTTTTCTCTGTGCTTCTCTCGACTCCTCTTCTTCGTCTTACCGCTGCTCCACTAACCCTAGCCTGTGAGCTCTGGGCTCCTGTGGGCCGTGTGTGTGTATCAGCGTCGGTGTGTATCGCGTCGTGCTGCTCGGTCCAGTGAGCAGCTCCTCTTTGGTTTACAGGCAAGATGCTGTCAGGGGAGGAGGACGGGCTGGAGGACGACCCCGAGAGAGCAGACCTCCCCTCTGGCTCCTTCACAGGTGAGAGAGAGAGAGAGAGAGAGAGAGAGAGAGAGAGAGAGAGAATACAGAAGAATACAGACACACAGATATGTGCAGTAGACACACACACTCACATAGAGACGCACGAACGACGAACGACTATCGTGCCACCTGCGTGTTCTGCTTCGTCCGGTCTGAAGTTAGTAGAGACTGACGCACTCCTCGGGGGGAAAAAAAAGTCCAGCCGCTCACCTTAACAGAGAGCGATATAAAGTAGCGAGATCAGGCGATCTGCTACTTTATATCGTTCTCAGTTCAGGTGAGCGGCAGTGCTTTTCATCGACTAATCAGAGGAGCGCGTCAGTCTCTGCGGCGCAGTCATTGGACGACAGGCTGAGTAGTGCACCCCGTCCCGTCCCGTCCTGTCCCGTCCCCCGCTCCGTCTCGTGACGCCTCGGGGCCTCCCTCTGCTCTGTCCTCCCCCAGCGGCGGTGGTGGGGGGGGGCCGACGGCGTCGCGGCCCCCCAGGCGGACATCATCACGGAGCAGCCGCGCTCCTCCCAGCACAGCCTGCAGCCCGGCGACTCGGTGGACCTCAGCTCCGCGGAGCAGGGCGGGGGCGGCGGCAGTGGCGGCGGCGGGGGGGCCGGCGGGGGCGGCGGCGGGGGGACCTCCCCCTCAGGGACCCCCGAGTCCCCCAGCGGCCCCGACGAGGACATGCTGAGCCGCAGCTCCAGCGGCGGGGCCAACGTCACGCCGGAGACGGCGGACTACACCACGCCCGAGAACGCCACGCCGGAGGGGGGGCCCCTGGGGGACGGCGGTGGCGGCGGCGGCGGGGGGGCGGCGGTGCCGCCGGGGGAGCGCTCGCTGCCGCCCAGCGACTCGTCCCAGACCACCACGGAGGGGCCGGACTCGGCCGTCACGCCCTCGGACGTAGCGGAGCTGGTCAGTGGAACGCACACTGTGTGTGTGTGTGTGTGTGTGTGTGTGTGTGTGTGTGTGTGTGTGTGTGTGTGTGTGTGTGTGTGTGTGTGTGTGTGTGTGTGTGTGTGTGTGTGTGTGTGTGTGTGTGTGTGTGTCAGGACTGGGGGGTGTCTGTCTGTCTGTAATGGGGTCAGTGTCTGTGTGCCTATACTGGGAGGTGTGTGTGTGTGTGTGTGTGTCTGTAATGGGGTCTGTGTGTGTGTTTTGATTCGTCAGACCGTATTTGTTAATTGAGTGTGAGGGGAAAGAGTAAATCCCAATGCCTGCCAGAGAGAGGGATCTGATTAATTGTACCCTCTCCCGTGGTCTCGTTAAGCGTTGCCTGGGAAACAGGAGACTTCAGAGGCGGTGATTAACTTGAGGTCCATCGACACGACGATGTCTTTATGATCGGGAGCAGAGGACGCTTGCTTAACACCTGGATTAAAGTCAAAAGTCAATCTGTGATAGGATATCAATGATGAGGGCGACAGTAGCTCAGAAGGTAGAGCGGGGTTGGCTGGTAACCGGAAGGTTGCTAGTTCGATCCCCGGCTCGTCGAGGTGTCCCCTGAGCGAGACGCCCTCACCCTGACTGCGCCCGACGAGCTGTGTGAATGTGTGACTGAATTGGTTGTAAGTCACATTGGATCAAAGCCTCTGCAAAATCCCCTAAATGTAAATGTAAATGTAGTGCCTTGCTTTTGAAGACCGTGCGTTCTGCTAATTTTAACGTCTTTGGTGGACCCCCTCCATCCCGCCTCACACCCACCCCCCCACCCCCCCCACCCCATTCCTCGCCTTGTCGCAGTTGCGTTCTCAGTTGCCGCGGGCGACTGCTCCGCCGCCCTCTCTCTCGCCAACGTCCACCGAGGGTCCGGACGCCACAGACAGCGACGCCTCCGCCGCCGGCACCCCCTTCTCCCCCTCCTCCACCGTCTCTCTGTCCCCCTCCTCCTCCTCCTCCTCCTCCTTCTCTGCCACCTCCTCCTCTAGCACTAGTGACCAGGTCAGCTGATTGGACACTTGTATCACTCATTGGGAGTAGCTTGCTTTTCTCTTGCCATTTCCCCCCCGTCCCCGTCCCCCCTCCCCCCTCCCCCCCGTCCCTCGTTGGTTGAACCCGATGCACGGAGCCGTGGCCCCTCCCCTTCTCATCCCCCACCCTGCGGTCCTCATGATGGCTGCCTTGGCCCCTCCAGTGCGGACCCAGCACCGGGCCCAGTGTGTTGTGAGGGCTGCGATGCGATGCTCTGTTTTCGAACAGAAAACCGAAGCAGCATCTGACTCTTAGTGGCTTGCGGAGAAGATGTAGTTTGTAGAAGCATGGTAGCTTCCCCATTTGATGTTCGCCGCCAGGCTCCTGGTTAGTACTTGGTTAGTTTGTTCTGTTTCCGAATGCGCCGACGGGCTTTTGTTCAGCGTGGATCAAAAGCCTGCGTACTTCTCCTGCTTTAACAGCAGGACCCGTGCCCTGCGAAAGCCGGCGAGTCCTTAAAGTCCTGCTTTCCCCCGTGAGATGTTTGGTGGCTCTGTCCAGTTTCCTTGATCCGAGCATGCCTTCTAGAGGGGTCGTTCTGTCTCCTTTTGAACTGTTCAGTATGTTTGTTTTCAACCCATCCAGCCCCAGCCCCACCTGTCCTCCGGTTGAGAGATGGTTAGCTAACTAGCCGGCTACAACCCTGACTATATTGTGCTTCTTCCTGCATGCGGGTGGGATTTCAACTACAAGACTCATAGCTGTCACTAAGTCTCTCTGTCTGTCTCTCTGTCTCTCTCTCTGTCTCTCTCTGTCTCTGTCTCTGTCTCTCTGTCTCTCTCTCTCTTTCTCTCTCTGTCTCTGTCTCTCTGTCTCTGTCTCTCTCTCTCTGTCTCTCTCTCTCTCTGTCTCTCTCTCTCTCTCTCTGTCTCTCTGTCTCTCTCTATCTCTGTCTGTCTCTCTCTCTGTCTGTCTGTCTCTCTCTCTCTCTGTCTCTCTGTCTCTGTCTCTGTCTCTCTCTGTCTCTGTCTCTCTCTGTCTCTCTGTCTCTCTGTCTCTCTCTCTCTCTCTCTGTCTCTCTCTCTCTCTCTCTGTCTCTCTGTCTCTCTCTCTCTCTCTCTCTCTGTCTCTCTGTCTCCCAGGTGTTGGATGGCAGTGACAGCCAGTACTCTGGGATGCAGATCGGAACCTTGCAGGATGAGGAAGACGACGGCTCCGCCCCCCTCCACAGCGACCCCCCAGAGCCCTTCTCCCACTCCATACTGGGTGGGTCCCAGTTACATTCAGCAGACGCTTTCATCCAGAGCGACTCACAATCAGTACCTTTTGTCAGAAGAAAGAGAAACAACAACATATCTCTGTGGGTACAGTAAGGACGTTCATAGAACCAGAAGTGCCAAGCACTAACCATCACTAGGTTAACCCATTCCCTGTATACAACAAAGACAGACATACACAACTAAGTACTATATTTAAGTGCAGGACGTACAACATACAATAAGTGCGTAACAGGGGTGTTTTGAGGGGGAGAAAGGGGGAGGCTATGCAGAGTCTTGAGTCTCTTGCGGAAGTAGGTGAGCGACTCTGCGGTCCCGCCCCGGCTCATTCAGAAGACAAGCGCCCTCGGTTCTGATGCACCCTGTACCTCCTGTGTTCTGTGTGTGTGTAGCTCTGAGCAAGCCTCACCTGCTGGACGGCCGAGGTCACAACAGGCAGGGCTCAGACAGCAGCGTGGACCGCTTCGTACCAAAGGAGGAGCCCACAGAACCTGAACCGGAGAACAAGGTACTAGACCCCCCCCCTTACTGGGATGAGGTTCAGGGACTAGACCACTAGGTCACTTCAGAGACTAGACTGGATCAAAGTACCGTCACCTCTGATCCGACTCCGTCTTCTTTGTCTCCTCCCAGCCCTCGAGGATCAAGGGTCCTATTGGCCATTACACAGACCAGGGGGCGGAGCCTCTGGTGCATTGTGTCCGCCTCCTCGCCGCCTCCTTCCTCCTGACTGGACAGAAGAAGGGTGAGCGTCAGCATAATGAACACCATTTACATTCAGGGCATTTAGCTTTTGACGCTTTTAGCCAAAGCGACTTACAACCGTTTATACACACATTCACACACCGACGGCGGAGTCGACCACGCAGGGAGACAGCCAGCTCCGTCAGGAGCAGTCAGGGTGAGGGCGTCTCGCTCAGGGACACCACCACACTCACAGCTAGGAGGAGCCGGGGATCGAACTTGCAACCTTCCGGTTACCATCCAACCCGCTCTACCAATACAAAAAAAATACAAAACCTCCGTTATTTTAACTATAGCTAGTGTTATACAGAGGGACATGTTATCACTGTATAATGACATACCATGAAGACTGTGTTTTCATGAATGGGTAAGACCGTGGCACTAGGGGTGGGACAAAATATCGATACGGCGATTTATCATCGTGCATCTTTGTGCCATACAAGAATCGATACACTGGCGCCTAATATGGATGTAATATTTTTATATTTATTTTGCATTTTTTTTGCTTTATTCCTGCAGAGTTAGACAGGAAATATCGCCCCCAAATATTGATATTTTAATTCATATTATAAGCTGCTCTAAACAGATTTCCCGGCTCCCAGAGTCAGTACTTGCCTCGGCCCCCCTGTGAACCCGCCCCCTGTGAACCCGCCCCCTGTGAACCCGTCCCCTGTGAACCCGCCCCCTGTGAACCCGCCCCCTGTGAACCCGCCCCCTGTGAACCCGCCCCCTGTGAACCCGCCCCCTGTGAACCCGCCCCCTGTGAACCCGCCCCCCTGTGAACCCGCCCCCTGTGAACCCGCCCCCTGTGAACCCGCCCCCCTGTGAACCCGCCCCCTGTGAACCCGCCCCCTGTGAACCCGCCCCCTGTGAACCCGCCCCCTGTGAACCCGCCCCCTGTGAACCCGCCCCCTGTGAACCCGCCCCCTGTGAACCCGCCCCCTGTGTGGTCCCCGTGTCCCTCAGGTCTGGTGCCGGACAAGGAGGTGCGCGTGAGCGTGAAGGCGCTGGCGGTGAGCTGCGTGGGCGCGGCGGCGGCGCTGCACCCCGAGGCCTTCTTCAACGCCCTCTACCTGGAGCCGCTGGGCGGGGTCCCGGCCGAGGGTACGACGCCCGGGTCCCCCCCCACACCCCCCCCCCCATGCCCCCGTTACCCCTAAAGATGTTCCAATACCATTTTTTTTTTCCTTCCTGATACCGATTCCTGAACTTGGGTATAGGCCGATACCGAGTATATACCGATACAGAATCTAGCATTTTAAATACTAACAGCACTTGTTCTTATTGAAGGGTTCTCTTACGATGACGGCAATGTAAAGTCGAATAGCTTTTTTCAGAACTAGATCATTTACATTTATAATCTATAATTATAATTACACATTTTGCATTCTTCTAGTTAAGCGTGAGCATCCATGTTTTTTTCCCACTTGGCAGCTCGAACGCACGTCGGGTCGGGGATGACACGTTTCCCGTTCCGGCTTTCAACCTCCGACCGTTAACGAACGCAGCGTAACACCGTAGTGTTGGTGTTGTTCTCTGCCTGTGTGGTAAAGGAGCTAGTCATGTGATTTATCGGATCGGCGCATAGACATAGCCGTACTCACCGATACATGATTTATTTACATTTTCGGCAGTATCGGAGGAATTTACGATACTGGTATCGGTATCCAAACAGCTCGGATGAATTTCCGATACCGGTATCTTTATCGGAACAGCTCTAGACCCCCTCCAGCCCGGTGTCTCCGGCGCCGGCTCTGACGCTGTGACCCTCCCTCTCCCCCCCCCTGCAGAGCAGCAGTACGTCAGCGACGTGCTGGAGCTGGTGGAGCACGCGGACCCCCAGATCCGGGGGGCCACGGCCATCCTGTGCGGGGCCCTCCTGCAGGCGGCCCTCATCAAGACGCGCTACAACATGCACAGCTGGCTGGCCGGCGTGCAGAAAGCAACGGGTACGACCTGCTGTCTACTGTCGGGGCGTAGATGTTACACCTGTGAATCAGGGCTGCACGATGTGTCGTGTTCGTATCGAAATGTGCGATATTCGTATCGCTGGACGTGCAATATAAAAAATAATTATATCTGGGTTTTTTAAATTCCATTTCCGGTTCTCATTTTCCATGACTAATCTGTCTGATATAACATAATTGACTCAGATTTAAGGATTCTTGGATACAGTTTGTTGCTAGGGAGGGCCTTGGCTCTGTGTGCTCAGTGACCCACTGAACATGTTGATCAGTTTATGATCAGACAACCCAAGCAGTTGTACACAGCCCCCGCTAGTCGGAGAAGAAAACTAAACCAAAATGAGCCAGCAAATGGATTCAATTCCAAAGAGAACAACGTCATTTGTATGGATTTGTTTTGGTTACAGAAAAGACAACGTTGACCAAACAACACAGAGAGTGCCTTGCAATTGTTGCCACAACAAAAGGAAACACGACTAATACATTTTCACATTTAATTTGCCATCATAGTGCTCTGCATAACCAGTGCAAAGCTAAATCTGAATGGCATGCAAAGCCAAAGCAAAGACTATTTTGGATGCCTTTTTTTTTGTCATAATTCAATACGTATCTCGATATTTTGTCTTTTCTGTGATACGTTTTGAATTATGACAAAAAAAGGCATCCAAAATAGTTTATTTTTTATTATTCAAAAACAAAATTATTATTATTTTTTTATATATCGTGCAGCCCAATGTGAATCCTTACATCTCAGATCCATTCATGAGTAGGGTTGACCACTCTGCTCTGTCTCCTGTCCATTCATGAGTAGGGCTGACCAGTGTCCTCCTCCGTCTCCTCTCCAGGTAACCCTCTGTCCCTGGTGGACCTGGTGCCTCTGCTCCAGAAGACCCTGAAGGACGAGTCCTCGGTCACCTGCAAGCTGGCCTGCTCTGCCGTCAGGGTGAGGAGCGCTGGGCACCGAGGGGCGGCTTCTGTTTACAACTGTGTAGGGGTGGGACTCAATATCGATACGGAGATATATCATCGCCCTTCTTCGAGCGATACGAGACTCGATGCACTGGCGACAAATATCGATTTAATATTTAAAATATATATATATATTTTTAAGAATATATTTTACATTTAATGCTTTAGTCATGAAGAGTTAGAGAGGAAATATCGCCCCAAATATTAATATTTTAATAAATAAAATAGGGCACTCTAAACAGATTTCCCTGCTCCTCAAGGTGGCGCTCAACACATGAATGAAGGAAACTTGAACGGAAGTTCACTAACCAAAGACGAGTAACGGAAAACTCGGTTGACTGCGAATAAAGACATAAATCCAGCACTTTACCTTTTAATAGTCATTTTGTATTCACCATTAGACATACACTGTGGTGTATCGTATAGGATTGTGATAATCAATATATTGATTATCACAGAATTGCCGTATCGTGATATCATCGGTTTCGCGGGGCCATGTACCGCGTATCATATCGTATCGTATCGCGAGGTACCCTGTGACTCCCACCCCTTCGCCCGTGGATGCGTGTGTTTTCTAAGCCGCTGCCTCCTGCGTGTTCCTGCAGCACTGCCTCATGACCGTCTGCAGCAGCACCCTGAGTGAACTGGGCCTGCAGCTGCTCATCAACCTGCTGGCCCTGAGGGACTGCTCCTATTGGCTGGTCAGGACGGAGCTCCTGGAGACCCTGGCCGAGATGGACTTCCGGTATGACGTCATCACCAAACCTGATGTCATGTCCTGTGACCGGCATCAATGTATACACCCGTTTCTCCGTGTATTGGACTCTCTATACACGGATATATACACTTTACTGATTATGGGGAGTCTATGGGGTATTTATGAGATTTATGAGTAGTTATTATGTGTAAAGTACTGGGTGATTAATTAATTGATTCATGGGGATTCAATTATGTATAAATGTATAAAGTGGTGGACAACTAAAACTACATGCCTGTGTTTTACTCCAACAACATTTCGTTGTTATTCTGTAAAAATTACAAATAAAAAAACTATACTGAACTGAACTCTATTGATAATTTGTTTAATTACCATCTTCTAGGTTAGTAAATTACCTGGAGAGGAAGACTGAAGCTTTACACAAAGGAGACCATCACTACACAGGGGTAAGGCACACATACACACACTTACAGACACACATGTACAGACACACACACACACACAAACAAACGCACGTTCTCCTCTCTGTTGATTTGATCTGAGAGGCTCCCCCCATAACCCGGAACCAATCAGCGTGCTGCGCCTCATTTCCATGTCCCGTCTCCGGTCCGCCACGCTCTAATGAATCCATTCCCCCCCCCTCCGCTTCCTCCGGCAGCACCTGTGTCTGCAGGACCGCGTGCTGAACAGCGTGGTCATCCACCTGCTGGGAGACGACGACCACAGAGTCAGGCATGTGGCCGCCTCCATCATCAGCAGGTAGGTGATCAGCCAGTTGTACCCGGACATACGTATCGAGGGAGAGAACTACCCCCCCCCCCAACAGCCAACAACAAGTATCTAGGTGACCCCTGCCCCCCCAAAGAGGAACTGTTTATTCTCAGCCACACGTCTTCCCCTCTACAGAAGAAAGAGGAACAACAATATATCGTTTCGGTACAGTAAGGATGTTCATAGAACCAAGTGCCAAGCACTAACAATCACTAGTTCAAGCCATTCCCCGTATACAACTAGGATAAGACGCTACACAATGCTTGGTACTATTTTTAAGTGCCAGGACGTACAACATACAATAAGTTTGTAGGAGTGGGGGTGAAGGGGAAGCTATGCAGAGTCCAGGGTGAACCCTGAACTTCTCCCTCCCCCAGGCTGGTTCCCCGGCTGTTCTTCGACTGCGACCAGGGCCAGGCTGACCCCGTTGTGGCCATCGCCCGGGACCAGAGCTCCGTGTACCTGCAGCTGCTGATGCACGAGACCCAGCCGCCGTCCCACTTCACCGTCAACACCATCACCAGGTACCCAGAGCCCGGACACGTCGCGGTTTTGGTTGACTGACGCATTCGTCTCTACGGGGATGGAGAATAACGGATTTCTTTCAACCCATGTGCTTTAAAGCAGTGGTTCTCAAACTTTTCTACTAGTGTACATTTTTTGGGAAACATTTTAAATATTTTAAATATTGTAATTATTTGAAAATGTTTGGAAATTTTAGAAATATATATTTGAATTTTTTTGAACATTTTAGAAATATATTTGAATTTTTTTAAAATATTTTTTACATTTTTAGAAATGTAAAAAAATATTTTGAGTACCCCCCGCAGTACTCCAAAGTACCCCTAGGGGCACGCAGTACCCCATTTGAGAACCCCTGCTTTAAAGCTCAAACCTGCAGGAGCTAATGAGCTTCCCCTCTGCTCCCCCAGGACGTACCGAGGCTACAACCTGTCCACGGGCGTGTCCGACGTCACCATGGAGAACAACCTGTCGAGGGTCGTCACGGCCGTGTCCCACGCCCTCACCTCCTCCACCTCCAGATACCTCACCGTAAGACACGCCCCCTAACCCCACCTCCTCCACCTTCTAGGAACACGACTCAACGTTGACGTCTCTACAGAAGCTGCTGCACTGAATGCTAATTACTGTGTGTGTGTGTCTCTCTTTTTTGTGTGTGTGTGTGTGTGTGTGTGTGTGTGTAGTTCGGGTGCTGTGAGGCCCTGTGCCTCCTGGCCTCCACCTTCCCGGTGTGCAGCTGGAGCACCGGCTGGCACTGCGGCTACGTCAGCTCCAGCGCCAGCTACGCCTCCCGCTCCACCCTGAACCGCGCCAGGAGCCGCACGCTCAGGTACACACACACACACACACACACACACACACACACACACACACACACACACACACACACACACACACACACACACACACACACACACACACACACACACACACACACACACACACACACACACACACACTTTCATTCAATCACACATGCACACATGCACACCCACTCTCTCTCTCTTTCGCCGTCTCTCTCTGTCTGTCTGTCTGTCTGTCTCTGTGTCTCTACCTCTGTCTCCGTCTCTCTCTCATTCCACTTACCTCCCAGTTCCTTTGCTCTTCAACCTGTCTCTCTCTCTGCCTCTCTCTGCCTCTGTCTCTCTCTCTGCCTCTCTCTTTGCCTCTCTCTCTCTCTCTCTGCCTCTCTCTGCCTCTGTCTCTCTCTCTGCCTCTCTCTGCCTCTGTCTCTCTCTCTGCCGCTCTCTGCCTCTCTATCTCTCTCTCTGCCTCTCTTTGCCTCTGTCTCTCTCTCTCTTTGCTCTTCAATCTGTCCCTCTGTCCCTCTCTCTCTCTCTTCACTCTTCAACCTGTCCCTCTGTCTCTCTCTCTGTCTCTCTCTCTTCACTCTTCAACCTGTCCCTCTGTCCCTCTCTCTCTCTTCACTCTTCAACCTGTCCCTCTGTCCCTCTCTCTCTCTTCACTCTTCAACCTGTCCCTCTGTCCCTCCGTCCTGCAGCCTGTCTCAGCCGGGCGGGGCCCCCACGGCCCCCGGCTCCTCCGCGGCCCCGGAGCCCGAGCGGAGGACCCTGACGGTGGGCATGGCCAACATGGTGCTGTCCCTGCTCACCTCGGCCTGGTTCCCCCTGGACCTGTCGGCCCACCAGGACGCCCTGCTGCTGGCCGGCAGCCTGCTCGCCGGTACGGAGCCCCGCCCCGTCAGTGGATGGATGGATGGATTCAGGAACGAATGAATTAATTCAGCGATGAATGGATGAATGAATTCAGGAATGAATGAATGAGTTCAGGAATTAATGAATGGATAAACTCAAATGATTGAATGAATTCAGCAATGAATGAATGATTTAACATCAACAACATTGTGTCTGACCACGGCCAAAGAAAGCCACCTGTCTGTTATTCATTTAACTTTTGGCTTGCATGTGAAGACTACTTTGATTAACAATTAAAATAGTGTAGAGTGTATAGATAGATAGATAGTGATCGATATATCCAAGTGTCCACTTAGAGATCACTGCATCGATCAGGCCTACATATAGACCTAGAGCATACTGTATATTTGAGTTTGACATCTCTGACCTAGAGTGTGTACACCTGCATAGATCAGGCCTACTACACACACCTCTCTAGAAGCACTGCCATTCATAATAACCCCCGGTCTCCATGGTCACCCATCTCCGTGGTAACCGCCTCCCACCAGCCGCCGCGCCCAAGTGCATGCGCAGCCCCTGGGCCGGGGGGGAGGAGGAGGGGGGCGGGGCGGGCGGGGCGGCGGGGGGCCCCAACGCCGCCGCCGCCGGCCCCGCCCACAAGCCGGAGGAGCCCTGGGCGGCGCTGTCGGAGCGCCCCCTGGTGGCCATGGTGGAGCAGCTCTTCTCCCACCTGCTCAAGGTGCTCAACATCTGCGCCCACGTGCTGGACGACACGCCCCCCGGACCCGCCGTCAAGGTAACCGTAACCGTAGCCGTCGCAGAGTGGGATGCGTGCGCCCGACCCCACTAGGGGGCAGTCGTGCCGTCGCTGTGTGCAGTAGCCTAGCTACCCTGAGCTAGCCAGTGGATGTGTGGTCGCCATACGGCAGAGCCGCGTTTTCGGGTTGAATAAGTGCAGAGTATCGTTTTTGTCACTTTAGTTAATGTAAGTATACCCAATATACTACAGTAGCCCCCTCATCTCGGCTGGGCTCCAGACCATAGCTGGGCTGTGATTCACATGGATGCTCGTGATTAGCAACGGACCTCACAGCAGGGGTTCACTTCAAGTGGTTAAACCTGTTGAGTCAAGACCTTAAATGGACTGCATTTGTACAGCGCCTTTCTGACCAGCAGTCAGGGTGAGGGCGTCTCGCTCAGGGACCCCCCGACACTTCCGCGAGTGGAGGAGGAGCTGGGGATCGAACCGGCAACCTTCCGGTTAACCAGTCGACCCGCGCGTCTGTAGTGTTTATTTCAGTGTTTTTACTAACCTCCCCTGCAGGCCACCCTGCCCTCGCTGGCCAACACCCCCTCCCTCAGCCCCATCCGCCGCAAGGGGAAGGAGAAGGACCCCATGGAGCCCAGCATCACCCCCATGAGCCCCAAGAAGGGCAGCGAGCCCAGCATAGGTACGCACACACACGCACACGCGCGCGCGCACACGCACACACACACACACACACACACACACACACACACACACACACACGCGCACAACTGAAGATACACACACGCACAACTGAAGAAACACACCTGAAGGCGCACACAAGCACACCTGAAGACACACACACACACACACACATGCCTGAAGACACACACACACGCACATCTACACGCACACCTGAAGGCGCACGCACCTGAAGAGACACACAAACACACTATACGTGAAGAGACTATGGAGCTATTACTGTTGCAATATTATTTGCAAATGCGTATCTCAATCTGTGTGTGTGTATTCAGATCTGTGTGTGCGTATTCAGATCTGTGTGTGTGTAATATGATCTGTGTGTGTGTATTCAGATCTGTGTGTGCGTATTCAGATCTGTGTGTGTGTATTCAGACCTGTGTGTGTGTAAAAAAAATCTGTGTCTGTATTCAGATTTGCAAGTGAAGACAAATCTGCAAGTGCATGCAAAGATCTGTGAATGTGAACACAGATCTGTAAGTGTACATAGATCTGTAAATGTGTAAACCGATCTGTAAATGCGTACATAGATCTGTAAATGTCTGTCATCACTTACAACTCAGGCAGGAGCTCTCCATTGGCTGTGTTTTTACACGTGAATTTTGCAACACTTCTGCCGCGGCAGATCTGTGATCTGCAAATGTGTAGAAATGAGATTTGTCTGTGACCTCAGTGTTCCTTTGCCCTGAGCTCAGGCTCACAGGCTCACGCTGCCTGGCTGCAGTAGCAGTACCGCCTACACACCACCAGTCGGCGCGTAGCACCCAGTGATGATAAGCGTGTCACTTGGGGTCATTTCATTGCGCTCACGGTTGGCGTTGTGTCGAGTGTATGGTCGGGAGGCAATACCATGAATTCAAGAGTGTTCGCTGTAAGTACAAGTTCATGTTTCAACAGTAACTTAGTGGCTACTGCAGCCAGGCAGCGTGAGCCTGTGAGCCTGAGCTCAGGGCAAAGGAACACTGAGGTCACAGACAAATCTCATTTCTACACATTTGCAGATCACAGATCTGCCGCGGCAGAAGTGTTGCAAAATTCACGTGTAAAAACACAGCCAATGGAGAGCTCCTGCCTGAGTTGTAAGTGATGACAGACATTTACAGATCTATGTACGCATTTACAGATCGGTTTACACATTTACAGATCTATGTACACTTACAGATCTGTGTTCACATTCACAGATCTTTGCATGCACTTGCAGATTTGTCTTCACTTGCAAATCTGAATACAGACACAGATTTTTTTTACACACACACAGGTCTGAATACACACACACAGATCTGAATACGCACACACAGATCTGAATACACACACACAGATCATATTACACACACACAGATCTGAATACGCACACACAGATCTGAATACACACACACAGATCTGAATACACACACACAGATTGAGATACGCATTTGCAAATAATATTGCAACAGTAATAGCTCCATAAGAGACACACAAACACACACACACCTGAAGAGACACACACACCTGAAGAGACACACAAACACACACACACACACACCTGAAGAGACACACACACCTGAAGAGACACACAAACACACACACACACACCTGAAGAGACGAGCACATATCAAACGGTGCTCCCCCTGAGGACGGGGCGGTGCCCGGCCCCCCTGGGCGTCCCCTGAGCGTGAGTGTGACCGTTGTGTTCTGTGAGCAGGACGGCCCGGCGACGGCACGGGACCCCCGGGCGTCAGCAAGTCCACCACCATCGGCAGCTTCTACCACCTGCCCCCCTACCTCAAGCTCTACGACGTCCTCAAGGCCACGCACGCCAACTACAAGGTGGGACGGACGCGGGCGCACACACACACACACACACATATGCACGCACGCACGCACGCACGCACACACGCACCTGCGCTCATGAGGTATTTGCGGTATTTTGGTAACTCTTCACATTATTTGTTTTGAACCATTTTAATTGTTTTCAGTTGTGTGCATGTTTACATTGTTAACTCCATTTTGTCTCTGTTCAAATCCCTTCACTTGATTAAAACCATTTAACATTTCTTTACGTCTTAAACTACGTGGCTTTACTAAAACATATATTTTCAACCTCACCTTGCAGTACAGCACTCACCGCATTTTCTGCAGGAAATGCACTTTCTAGTTTAGTTACTATAGGTTTGTTACTACCTTACCACAAATCATGGACTGACAAAGAAATGTAGCCAATCCCTCAATCCTCCCTTAAACCGTTTTTCATTCTGCCGGATCTCTGTTAAAGATCCTCTCGCTCTCATGTTAAACCGTGCCATGCTGCTCGTCTCCTAGGTAACGCTGGACCTCCACAGCAGTCAGGAGAAGTTCGGTGGGTTCCTGCGGTCGGCTCTGGACGTGCTGTCCCAGCTGCTGGAGCTGGCGACACTGCACGACATCGGCAAGGTACAGCCCGCCCCCCACTCACTGGTTGTCCAATCAAACGTTGTAAACACCCACTGGTTGTCCAATCACGCGTGTGTGTAAACTCGGTTGTGGGCCCGTCGCCCATGTAAACAACTCACTCAGTTGTCGTGGTCACCTGTGTATCTGCTCAGTCGATTGACAGAAGGACGTGGAAGTATACACACACAATGCTGGTGTTGTGTGTGTGTGTGTATACATCGCTTTAGATAAGCCATGTAGTGAAATGCTCCGTGTGTCCTCGTCAGTGTGTGGAGGAGATCCTGGGCTACCTCAAGTCCTGCTTCCTGAGGGAACCCACCATGGCCACGCTGTGTGTCCAGCAGGTCAGTGCCCTGTGTGTGTACTTTGTTGATCTCAGTCTGATCTCAGATCTGATGCCTGTCTACCTGTTATGGTGTAGCTGCTGTATGTGTGGCGCCCCCCCCTGTGGCTGCAGAGCAGCGCCTTGTGTGTGTGTGTGTGTGACTGGCTAGTCTCTACCTGTTGTTGGTCTACCTGCTGTATGTGTGTGGCGCCCCCCTGTGGCTGCGGGGCTGAGCCGTGCCCTGTAGCCCGTGGGCTCCGCGCAGAGAGACGCTGGTTCCTGCCGACAGGGCCTGTAAAGGCATCGGGTTCCCTGTGCGATGGCTCCACACAAACCTCTCGGAAGCTTCTCCTGAATTCTAATACGTTTTGTATACGTTGTGATTCTTGTATTATTGTGCATGTTATGTGTTCTTGGTTATCAGATTGTTCAGTTTTTGTGTTTTGCTTTAAAGCTAGTGTAGGCAATTCGGAGAAAGCAACCAGAGTTTTCTAGATTTTGAATGTGTTTTGGGGGAGTGGCAACCCTCCAAAGCCACGCCCCCAAATCATGTCACTAGCCTGCTAGCTTAAGCAATAGCTCTGCCTAGCCCTGTGGAAGACTCAGGTCATGCCTAATGAGTAGATGAGTCGACAGATAGGCCATCCAATCAACAAATATGACAAAAAAACTATCTAAAATAAATGGCATACCGCAGCTTTAAACGTCAAAAGGTCAACACTGTGGAGTCGAGCAGCAGAGTCCGACGGCGGCCCTGTGATTCAGAACCCTCTCGCTGCCCTGTGTTCACCAGCTGCTGAAGACGCTGTTCGGCACCAACCTGGCCTCCCAGTACGACGGGGCCCTGAGCGGGCCCAGCCGCTCCCAGGGCAAGGCCCTCCGGCTGGGCTCGTCCAGCCTGCGGCCGGGCCTCTACCACTACTGCTTCATGGCGCCCTACACGCACTTCACCCAGGCCCTGGCCGACGCCAGCCTGCGCAACATGGTGCAGGCGGAGCACGAGCAGGACGCGTCCGGGTGGGTGCACCTACAGACGCTCCCGTTACCATTTTTCTCCTCCTTCCCGATTCCGACTCATGAACTTACGCTGCGTTCCAGTGCCCATCCAAAGCAATGGGACGTGGGACTTATCCTACCTGAAGTGTACCAGCTCCTACTTCAAAGCGTTCCGGGCAATTGAAGTCGGATGTAAACAGAAAACATAGACGACCGCGGCGCTAAGCTTTTACCGTATATATATATATCTTCATGCTAACAGATAATAACGACATCATTTCACGCCATAATATGAAAAACAAGTTGTGTTAAAATGGTGTGTCAAAAAACAACCCTACACGCAGAGAAGTAAAGTTTACAGCCTATTTGTTGAAGTTTTATCTCTGATGACGTGTGACTCCATGGGCGCCGCCATTATTCTCCGACTTATCTTAATGAAGTCGGGGTAGGTCGAGCTCCCCCGAGTTCCCTAGTAGGAGGTTCCACTTCGACAGGCATTCCAGTGCACTTTTCTTAGTTGGAGGCAGGATAACGTCCCACGTCCCATTGGTTTGGATGGGCACTGGAACGCAGCATTAGTATATACCGTATATATACATGTAGTCTATACCGTATATATACATGTAGTCTATAGGGTGTACACCGATACAGCATCTAGCATTGAAACTACTAACAGCACTTATTCTCGTATTGAACGGTGATCTTGACGATGACGGCAATGTAAAGTCTGTTTTGTTTTTTTTCTAAAAAACTGACGTCGTCGTCTCTCTGTGCCTCCAGGTGGTTCGACGTGATGCAGAAAGTGTCCAACCAGCTGAGGTCCAGCATCACCAACGTGACGCGGCAGAGAGGAGACAAGGTGGGCGTGGTGGCGATTACGAGAAGGCCTTGTTAATTAACGAGACCTGAAGCCCGTCGTGCACAGAGCGCACATTCTGGTTCATATTGGTGGCCTGACCCCAAAAACGAATGAATAGTGCTGTTTTAACAGAGTGTAGCAGGGCTTTATATATTTTGCTTGCTTTAGTATAAGAGTCACGACTACTTTGGAGGTGGAAAATGACAAAAAAGCAGTTTGCATCTGTACACACACAGCCTTGTGCTTTTGGTGTAAAAGATGATGAAAAGAAGATCTTCTTTGTTGAACAAGTGTCATCACGTAGGTTTGATTTGCTAGGCGGGTAGCTCCACACAGCTCTCCTCAGCCTCCTAACCCCAGCCTCGGACCCTGATCCTGGGCCAACACGGAGCTCTCCCCCCTCTTTCCCCCGCCTGGTTCCCCCTGGCCCGGTCAGTAATGACCTCCTGCCGTTGTCCTCCCACAGAACGCCATCCACAACCACATCCGTCTGTTTGAGCCGCTGGTGATCAAGGCGCTGAAGCAGTACACCACCAGCACCTCCGTGGCCCTGCAGCGGCAGGTCCTGGACCTGCTGGCCCAGCTGGTCCAGCTCCGCGTCAACTACTGCCTGCTGGACTCGGACCAGGTGAACACAATCCGGACGTTTCTCTCCCTCTCATACCCCCTTTTCCACCAACGCAAACCCGGTGCTGGTGCTGCGCTGGTGCTTGTTCTGGTTCAGTGTTGGTTCTGCACACCAACTGCCCAGGAAACAGCTTGATGTTCCACAGACTTTAGGGCTAGAGTAGAGCCGCGTCAACGCGTCAGAGCATACCACCCCGTTGTCCTAGCAACGCGTCAGGACGATAAAATTAACGCTACAATCAACGTGTTAAAATGACGCTAACCCAGCACTAGACGTCACTGGTTCCCGTTTCTGAAAATAAGCAGTTTGAGTTCATTGAAGTGGGCCAGTTCCGGTAAGTTCCCTCTATAATTAACGCGTCAGTGCGTTTAAAATGAACGCTAACATTAACTGTTTGTCTGGCTCGGAGCCAGGATTATTTATGTGGGAAAAAGCCAAGAACCGGTTTGAGATTGGCACTGGCTCCGAAACCAGCGGTGGAAGCGCGTCGGTGGAGAAGGGGGTCACAGTCACGCTTTATTGTTGTTGTGGTTCCTGCTGCCTGCCGATGCTAATGCGAGCCTCATGAATCCTCTTTCAGGTGTTCATCGGCTTTGTCCTGAAGCAGTTTGAGTTCATTGAAGTGGGCCAGTTCCGGTAAGTTCCCTCTCTTTTGGGGGGCGCCCCGGTGGTTCACCGGGGCAGAGCGCGCACCATTAAGGCCCAGACCTTACCGCAGCGAACGCGATTCGATTCCTGCCCCCGACCTGGTCCTTTGCTGCATGTCCTCCCCTCTCTCTCTCTCTCTCTCCCACACCTTCCTGTCTTTCTCACTCTAATAAATAGGATAAAACCGTCAGAAATAATAATCATCGTAAAAAACAAACAAACTCCCTCTGTGGTACCCAGGCCGCGTCTCAAGGCGTGTCCGCCCCTCTGAGTGCGTCCGGCGTGGTGTGTGTGTTTAACGTGAACCTCCGTCCCTCCAGGGACTCTGACGCGGTGATCCCCAACATCTTCCTGTTCCTGGTGCTGCTGTCGTACGAGCGCTACCACTCCAAGCAGATCATCAGCATCCCCAAGATCATCCAGCTGTGTGACGGCATCATGGCCAGCGGCCGCAAGGCCGTCACGCACGGTGAGCGCTCTGCACGCACGCACGCGCACACGCACACAGATTCACTCACTCACACAGACTCACACAGCCACTAACTCACTCACTCACTCACAGACACACACAAGGACATGGACACACTCACAAAAACACTCTGACACACTCACACACACACTCGTACTCACTCGCTCATACACACACACTCACTCATACTCACTCACTCACTCTCAGACACACACACACACTCACTCACTCACTCACTCACTCTCGGACACTCACTCTTGCTCTCACTCTCGCTCTCTCTCTGACACATACACACAGACTCACTCACACACACACCTGCGGTGTTACCGTCTTACTGACTGTTCCCCCTGTTGCCGTAGCGATCCCCGCCCTGCAGCCCATCGTCCACGACCTGTTCGTCCTGCGGGGCTCCAACAAGGCGGACGCCGGCAAGGAGCTAGAGACGCAGAAGGAGGTGGTGGTGTCCATGCTGCTGAGGCTCATCCAGTACCACCAGGTGGGGGGAGGCGCCGCCGCCGCCACACACTCTGTTAGACGGACGGACGGACGGGCTGGTGGTGGTGGTGGGGGGGGCGGGAATCACAGGGTACCTCACGATATGATACGCGAAACATGGCCCACGATACCGATAATATCGCGCCACAGCGATTCTGCGATAATCGATATATTGTTGGACAAGCCTATGACGGTACGTCATACCTGTGGAAAAGGTAAAGTTCTGGATTTCTGTCTTTATTCACGGTCCAAATTGAGTTTTTCAGTCTTTGGTTAGTGAACTTTCCAAGTTCAAGTTTCGAGTGTGTTGAGCGCCACCTGGAGGAGCAGGGAAATCTGTTTAGAGCGCCTGATTTCATGAATTTAATTATAGATATTTAGGGTGATATTTCCTGTCTCACTCTTCATGAATAAAGAAAAAAAAAAGATCAATAGCGCCAGTGTATCGATTCTCGTATCGCACGAAGAAGCCCAAGTTGGTTGTGTCTTTATTAGGTTGTTTGTTTCATACCCATGCCTTTGTTATGTGTATTAGATCTCTCTTGTGTCTCTGTGTGCTCCAGGTGTTGGAGATGTTCATCCTGGTCCTCCAGCAGTGTCACAAGGAGAACGAGGACAAGTGGAAGAGGCTGTCCAGGCAGATTGCCGACGTCATCCTGCCCATGATCGCCAAGCAGCAGGTGTGTGTCTGTCTGTCTGTCTGTCTGTCTGTCTGAGTATGTGTGTCTGTGTGTCCGAGTATGTGTGTGCGTGCATCTGTGTGAGACAAAACGTCTGCCATCGAAGTGCAGATCATCAATGTCCCTGTGACGCGACAGAAAATAAAATCGTCGTGCAGAACACATGAGACTGAGCGTGGACGTTGTGTGTGTCCCCAGATCCACCTGGACTCCCCCGAGGCCCTGGGCGTGCTGAACACCCTCTTCGAGACGGTCGCCCCCTCCTCCCTCCGGCCCGTAGACATGCTGCTGAAGAGCATGTTCACCACCCCCGCCACCATGGTGAGACAGACAAACATACACAGCTACCGACAGCCGGTGTGCACTCTTGCCTCATTTACATTTACATTGAGGGCGTTTAGCAGACGCTTTGATCCAAAGAGACCTACAATAAGTACATTTGTCAGAAGAAAGAGGAAAGAACAACAATATATCTCTGTGGGTACAGTAAGGACGTTCATAGAACCAAGTGCCAAGCACTAACAATCACTAGGTTAACCCATTCCCCGTATACAACAAAGATCGCTAGGATAAGACGCTACACAATGCTACGTACTATTTTCTGTGTGCCAAGTGCCAGGACGTACAACATACGATAAGTGATAAAGAGGGGTGTTCTTAGGAGAGTAAGGGAGGAGAAGGGGGGAGTCCAGGGGAACTCTTAACAAGTCTTTGGATGGATTCTCCTTTCTCCTTGTTTACAGATTTACATTTAAAACACAGATTTACATTTCAAACTTACTTATTGTCTAGCTTTCTGAATTGAAACTTGCTCAGGGTGAAAGAAAAACATTTTAATATATATATATAATTTTACATTTCTGAGTACCCCTGCAGTACTCCAAAGTACCCCCAGGGGTGCACATACCCGCATTTGAGAAGCCCTGGTCTAACCCGCCCTGCTCCCCCCCCCCCCCCCCCAGGCGTCCGTCTCCACGGTCCAGCTGTGGGTGTCCGGTATCCTGGCCGTGCTGCGGGTGCTGATCTCCCAGTCCACCGAGGACATCGTGCTGTCCCGCGTGCACGAGCTCTCGCTGTCGCCCGCGCTCCTGGCCTGCCCCACCATCCGGGCCCTCCACCAGCACGGGGCCCCACAGCAGGAGGCCCCCGCCGTCGCCCCCGGCAGCCAGGAGGCCGGCGGCGAGGTGGCGGTGAGGGCCCAGCCTGAGGAGACGTTCGCAAGGTATGTCCCACCCCCCTGTCCCCCACCCCCCCGTCTCGTCACGCTGGTTCTGGAGATCACAGTGATGATCATTACGTAAGGAAATTAAATAACGAGAGCTAGATGTGGAAAAACTTTTGGTTAACTGAATTAAAAATAAAAAACTGAAATACAAATAAATACTATCAAACTGTATTTCGGGTTAACAAAACAAATATACACAATTTTTCTTAATTTTTGTATTTTTTTGTATCTGACGATATATGCCCCATTATTGTCCAATATAACACTGCAATGTATAAAAACTCAACAAAAACTATAAAAACTAAAACTATATAATTTCCACCAAAAGTAGCAAACCTGCTTTGAAAACATATTAAAACTAAACTAAAAATACTAAACTATAATAACTTTCTGTAGACGGTGGTGATTGTCTCAACTGGTTTACAGTTGAGCTAACTGTGTTCCACAGTCCACCGTTAAGGCTCAAGGCAATATATCTTTGCTGTAATTAACATAGAGGAAAGTGGTTATGGCAGTGGTTATGAAGTTATACTGGGGTACTGTCAGAAATTACTTTTTCTACTTTTTTTTCCCAGACTTTATTTACTTTTTTGTTTCTGAAATCCTCCTGCTGAGTGAAGCCGTGACTCCATGTAACCCTTCCCTCCGTCTCTCTCCTCCTCCTCCTCCTCCTCCTCCGTCTCTCTCCTCCTCCTCCTCCGTCTCTCTCCTCCTCTGTCTCTCTCCTCCTCCTCCTCCTCCTCCGTCTCTCTCCTCCTCTGTCTCTCTCCTCCTCCTCCTCCTCCGCCGTCTCTCTCCTCCGTCTCCCTCCTCCTCCTCCTCCACCTCCTCCTCCTCCTCCTCCTCCACCGTCTCTCTCCTCCTCCTCTCCTCCTCCGCCGTCTCTCTCCTCCTCCTCCTTCTCCTCCTCCGTCTCTTTCCTCCTCCTCCTCCTCCGTCTCTCCTCCTCCCCTGTCTCTCTCCTCCTCCTCCTCCTCCGTCTCTCTCCTCCTCCCTCTCCTCCACCTCCTCCTCCTCCTCTGTCTCTCTCCTCCTCCTCTTCCATCTCTCTCCTTCTCTGTCTCCCTCCTCCTCCTCCTCCGTCTCTCTCCTCCTCCTCCGTCTCTCTCCTCCTCTGTCTCTCTCCTCCTCCCTCTCCTCCTCCTCCTCCATCTCCTCCTCCTCCCTCTCCTCCTCCTCCTCCGCCTCTCTCCTCCTCCTCGTCCTCTGTCTCTCTCCTCCTCCTCCTCCTCCGTCTCGCCTCCTCCTCTGTCTCTCTCCTCCTCCCTCTCCTCCTCCTCCTCCTCCTCCTCCTCCTCCTCCTCCGCCTCTCTCCTCCTCCTCCTCCGCCTCCTCCTCCTCCTCCTCCTCCTCCTCCTCCTCCTCCGTCTCCCTCCTCCTCTCCCTCCTCCTCCCTCTCCTCCTCCTCCTCCTCCTCCTCCTCCTCCCCAGGTTCCTGCTGCAGCTGGTGGGCGTGCTGCTGGAGGACATCTCGTGCCGGCAGGTGAAGGTGGACATGACGGAGCAGCAGCACGCCTTCTACTGCCAGCAGCTGGGCACCCTGCTCATGTGCCTCATCCACATCTTCAAGAGCGGTGAGCACACGCACACGCACACACACACACACACACACACACACACACCTACACACACACACCCACACACACACACACACACACACACACATACACACACACACACACATACACACTGTCATACAAGAAGCACATGCAGTCTTTTCATCCCAATGTTTTCATTCTATCTTTTAAATGTCAGAACGTGAGGCAGATAGCTCTGCATCTCCAACTCCAATATTAAAGCATTGCACTTCTCCCTGAGCACACACACACACACACACACCTACACACACACACACACCTACACACATTTCCATTAAATATTTTCCATTCAAAAATATTGTGTCTACCAGTACAACTCCAAATGCTGCATCTAATTCAGAAATAAATCCTGCAAGGTGACTTCCTGTGCTCTCTCTCTCCCTCTCCCTCTCCCTCTCCCTCCCTCTCCCTCCAGGAATGTTCCGGCGGATCACGGGGGCGGCGTCCCGCCTGCTGAAGGGGGAGGGGCCCTCGGTGGGCGGGGAGGCGGGGGCCTTCTACTCGCTGGACGCCCTGAACGGCATGGTGCAGGGCCTCACCACCACCCACCCCGCCCTGGTGCTGCTGTGGTGCCAGGTGCTGCTCATCATCAACTACACCAACTACTCCTGGTGGGCCGAGGTGCACCAGACCCCCAGGTACAAAGGGGGGGCGGGGGGGGAGGGGGTGGGGGTGGAGAGGGTGGCAGGCAGGAGGGGTGGAGACCACGGTGGTGGCGGTGGACTATGGACTATGCTTGTGTGCTAGCGGGTGCATCTTAACCTGCCTGTTCTGTTCTTAGTAATACCAGCGAGACCTGATGCCTTCTTTATCGATTCCTGTCGTCTTTTCATTTCAAACCTTTATTGACACTCGCAGGGCATTGAGGTTTCCCTCATTTACAATGATGACGACAATCATGATTTTTCATGATTGTCCTTTTAAATGTTTCTACATTTGATTTATTTCCTTTTATAAAGCACTATAGTGGGGGTGGCATAGCTAACCTGTTGTTAATCTAGTGAACAAAAGTGCAAAATGTGGTACATGTATAGCTTAATATATTCAGAAGAATCCTCGATTGCAGACTGGCATTCTGAAGACCATGACCGCCACGCCCACCGGGCTGTGAGCTTGTGATGGGCCAATATCCAGTTTTGTTCCCAACATATCAATCAACACATCCGCCCAATTTGGTGCTTTTATCACAAAATGAACTCCTGAATGAATTCCTTTGTAATGTGAAGCTATATATCGTCCCACCACTACGAATGGATGTGTGTCTGAAGGGGCCTCATTGAGACAACCCCTCCTTGCTAAACCGCTGCCTCCTGTCCCCTGGGCCCCCAGGGGCCACAGCCTGTCCTGCACCAAGCTGCTGAGCCCCCACTCCTCGGGGGACGCGGAGGACGAGAAGCCCGAGTGGCGTCTGGCCATGATCAACAGGGAGGTGGTCCGCAGGGGGGCCCTCATCCTCTTCTGTGACTACGTGGTGAGACCCCCGACCCCGCCGCCTACCAGGGATCAGACACACACGCACGCACGCACGCACGC
>NC_140273.1:1718733-1738788 GCF_964030765.1 Micromesistius poutassou | reverse complement strand
GTTTCTACCAGGATATATGTGTGTATAGATGTGTTTGTGTGTGGATGGATATACTGTATGTCTGTATGGATGGATATATATATGTGTGTGTCTATGTGTGTGTGTGTCTCTCTCATCTCCACATGGTGTATAGTCCTTGACCCCCCCCCCCTCCCCCAGGCTGCCCCATGTGATCAGCCGGATGGGCAGCAGCGAGGTGGTGGACGTGAACCTCTTCTGCCTGGTGGCCATGGACTTCTACCGGCACCAGATCGACGAGGAGCTGGACCGCCGCGCCTTCCAGTCGGTGTTTGAGACGGTGGCCTCGCCCGGCACCTCCTACCACCAGCTGCTAGGCTGCCTGCAGTCCATCCACCACGACACCTCCCTCTGAAGGGGGAGAGGAGGAGGAGGGAGGGAGGGAGGGAGGGAGGGAGAGGGAGAGGGAGGAGGAGGAGGAGAGGGAACAGCTCCTACCACCAGCTGCTAGGCTGCCTGCAGTCCATCCACCACGACACCTCCCTCTGAGAGAGGAGGGAGGAGGAGAGGGGGAGGGAGGAGGGAGGGAGGGAGAGGGGGAGTGGACACCTTCCTCTGAGGGGAGGGAGGGAGAGAGGGAGGAGGAGGGAGGGAGGGAGGGAAAGGACTGACACCTCTCTCTGAAGGGAGGGAGAGGGAGGGAGGAGGGCTGATGGTAGAGAGACAGATCACATGTGTACACCTCTCTGAAGGAGAAGACCCCTCCTGGTTAAGACGAGAATGTTGAATTACTTCCCCCTCCTCTCTCTCTCCCAGCACCAGAGCCTCACTCCTCTCACCCCCCCCCCTGACACTAATCAGCGTATTGAAGGCACCGGGCTGACGTCAGACACTGTAGCGAGGAGCGTGACTCACAGGACTGCACTAGAGATCCCGGGGTGAGACGGTACGCTCTGGCTCTCCGTGTGGTTATGTGAGAGTTGAAGCAGCAGGTCAGTTTGTGTTGAGACTGGGAGCACGTCGCTTGCTGATCTATGAAATGCACTGGCCCGGGTTCCTTTAACTGTGATGTCCACTACAACATTTCTATAGATCCGCAACATAACACTTCACGTTCCCGTGGTGAAATCGACCGAGCATATTAATTATATAACAAACTGGATTTGTATATTTTCCTGTGAGGACGTCCTTATTCATTGCGTCGAGTTAAGTCGAAACATAGATTCATTCTGAGTATTTACAATATTTAAAGTTCTGAAATGTCTATTTTTGTGTGTGCTTTGCTAGAGGAAGGAAATACATGAGATGAAAGGCGGGGCAATGCCTGCTGTGAAATGTGATCGGCTTGTTATCATTATCTATGGTTGAGGTTGTATATTTGTATGTTGTGCGCCCTCACTCTGACTCCAACATGAACGAGCAGAGAGACACTTTGTAAGACAGAGGTTTTATGTATACTTTAAAGTCAATGATCACCTATAGCCATATTATGTTCCGATAATCGTTTGAGATTACAGATTCCATGTCCCTACAAGACGGCCCGATGATGATGAGGGTGTCTGAGCGCTGGGTCTTACACTCACATCTAGAGGAAGGTTAGAAGAGTCGTACCTCACACGCAAACTACATTTTTAGTTCTGGCCACTGGCCTGAAGTAGTTCTGGGGGCCAGAATCGAGACCCCCCGTCACAGGAGCAGAACACATGGACTTTTGCTCGTGTTTTGTTGCGTCAACGTCTCGTCGAAGCCGACGTGAGTTAGTGTCTGACCTGCCCATCGGTTGTGTTTATGATTTTTTTTAATTCTCAGGATTTAAGATTTCAATGTTATTGTTGTGATAAGAATGGAAACGTGTGTCATCTTTTTAATGGGGTACCTTCTTATGCCATGTACAAAAAAAAATTCCACGTTAATTGTAAAGTGATACACACACACATGATTGTAAAGTAATATAAAAAGCCATGTTGCATGACACACACATACTGTCTATTGATGTACCAACTTTGAATAGACGGTTACGCAATGCATCGCTGTCATGCTCCCGGGCTGAAACGAACGGACGACCGGTGGAAGCCCGGGGATTGCACATACAACGAGGGTTTTACAATGATTTGCTTCTTTGATTATCACTTTGTTTGTGAGCTGCCTAGACGCCTTCACCATAGACTCCGTTTACGAAGCGGGCGTGCGTGTGTGCGTATAGATGTACATCCCAAACTCGCAGACGCATGCAGACTACTTTGTCACAGTTGTTGATGTGTTGTCTCGGTCCACACTGGTGGTTGTGGTGGTTTCTCAGGGCGACGGTTGCAACGGGTGGTCCGTGGAATGCATTGCAACTCGCTCCTTTGTGACCGACTACAGCTTTTGACAATTCAACAGGTGAGGAGTTTTAGCGAAGTATAATCATAAAGAAAAAAAGGACACATTTGTTTATCTGTCGATAGTTTTTTTTTTCTTTTTGACTAAAGCTTTATTTTATTTAGATTTATGAAAGACGATATGTGCTACAGAGAAATGAGTATACGGAACAGTTTTCTCCTTCGTTAAAACGTGTTTACTTTGAGGAAGGGGTGGGGTTGGGGGTGAAACACGACTTTACATGAAGATTAGTTTCTGTGCTTCAAACATTATGACGTAACATTGATGCGACTGATTGAATTTGATCATGGTAATAAGACAATGTATTCAAATAATAAATAAATCATCCTCTACGCTTTTTTGTATCACTTTAAAAATGGTAAGAGATTGCATGGCATTGGCGCGATAGAAATGTGTTATTTTTAATCACGTAAGTTAGTGATTCAATTGGGGAAACTGCCTAAACTATAAGATGGATGGATACTTTATTCATCCCCTTGGGGAAATTCAGGTATCCAGTACCTCACAAAGTCAGTCAACAGACTGTACACTGACACAAAATGGACAAACAGTAAAAGGCAATCAAAATAAGTCAATAAAAAGTGAGCACTATTGCACATAATTAAAATTGCATGTAAAAAGAGCAAGAGGTGGATACAAATAAATATAAGGCAATTACACATTATCCAGTGAGAGAGAGAAAGTGAGAGAGAGTCACAATAGAGGTTGTGTAGTCTGATGGCTGTGGCGGACAAAGCATAGTAAATGTCCAGTTTTAGAATGCTTGGATTGCTGTCTATTTTAACTGGTTGTGATTCAATAACGTAATTGTACATAATGAAATCAAGGCCTCTCTTGAATACCATCTACTTCTTTCCACCAACCCAGACTTCTGCTTACGTACACTTAGACGTAGGCTGCTAATGTTATGCAAATGTGGGTTGTGTAGTTTAGGCCTTGTTTGTTCAACACTTCATTAAGTGCAGTGTCTCCATCATTAACCCCTATTAATAGGATTAGCGGCCAGCTGCCATATGGCCCCTTAAGTATACACTCTGTTACCGACTGTTACCCTACACTCAGAGACAAGAGGGGAGAGACAACTGGACAACATACTGCTTAATAACAGCTAGTGGGGAGAATCAGGACTCATTTACCACCAGTGTGTTACTACAAGGGGACTACATACATTATACTTTGTTGATAAAAGTCATTAGGGCCCTAAAGAAAATGCACTCTTCTTCCACTGTCTTTCATTTAGTTGGCTCTGTTTAAAGTCACTAATATTGACTCATGAGGAGAAACTAAAGAATTCACGACCTCACATGGGATGCTGAATATTTATACCCTAACCATCTTGATCCCCTGACCTCCTCTAAAGCACACCTCCTCCTCCTCTATAGTGAACCACCTCCTCTTCTAAGCACTTCTCCTCATCCTCCTCTGGCCCACCCCGACCTCCTCTAAAGGGCACCTCCTTCTCCTCCTCCCCTAAGCACACCTCCTCCTCCTCCTCCTCTAAAGCCTTGCACTTCTCCTCCTGTAAGCACACCTCCTCCCACTCCTCCTCCTCTAAAGTGCATCTACTTCTCCTACTCCTCTAAGCACACCTCCTCCTTTAAGACCACCTCCACCTCCTCCTCCTCCTCCTCCGGTCCCCTCCTCCCTCGGCCAGATGGTGCGGGCTTTTCTTTTGTTTACCCGCCGCTCCTGAGCACACCTCGCCGACCCTCCCGACCGGACTATGGAGCCCGTCTGCGCATCCTCTTCGGACACGGACAGGTAAGCGACTCTGTGGGCTCGCGCTGAGTCAACTCGTTACCGAGGAGCCGCGCGCTGCCGCGACATCAAAGGGCGCGCGGCGGCGGCGCCTTTCTTCTCCTCGGCCCGAGCGCTCGTTACCGTTAGCCAGCTGTTCCTCTCTATAGAGCGGAACCCGTGGAGTCATGCGTGCTTATGCGGGACAAAAGTATAAATATGAGGTACTATATTAGGTTATTATTATAATACGAGTTGTATTAGTGTTTAAAGTTCGAGTTCGGACACCTGTGGGGCGAGTTAACGGCGCAGTGAAGTTTACTTGTGATTTCTCAATCAAACTTTTTTTTGTCAACGTCTTCGGCGGGAGGGGTTTCACCGTGTGACTGACACCTTGGGGGAGCCAATGGCCGGACGCTAGGGGTCTGTGTACATTACCGTTGTCATGGTTACGCTCCTACATTCCAGCGTTCCTGGAGAAAGAGGGCGGGACCGGGCGCTCAGCACGGGTGGCTGCTCCGTCCGAAACTTTCGTCAACTTTATTACCAAAAGTAACGTTAAAGTGGTTTGTACTGAGACGGAGCTGAAACTCGACAATTTAAACACAATAAAACACAACATAAGACGTCTCATATGTAATACACGTCGGACCAGGCTCTTCATAAGGGTGTTTACTGAGCGGATGTTGAGATATGCGTTTATAAATTATATTTAATAAACACCGAGAGCAGCAGCTATTTCACCGACAGAACAGACGCTAATGCAAAGTGTAATGACTTCTTAATCATCTTAATCATTCTAGCTTCTAGAAGCAGACTATTTGGTGTTCAACCTAACGTTGACCTTGGTCTGAGGTCTCCTGACCCTCAGGTGTGGCCTCATATCTCCTCATATCTCCTCTAAGTCACAGCGCAGTGCTACTTTCATTGCAACTAATAAAACGATCCCAAGATCTCATGCATCCATATTGTAGGCTATTATTTTTTGGTTCAATTTGGTCTATTTTTGAATGTTTTGGTGTAGTGTCTTGCTATAAAGGAAACGATAGGAGATTCTGAAAGAGGAGAGAGAGAGGCAGAGGAGAGGGGATCTTTTCGAAACGTGTTCTTCTATGTTGCCCTGCAGGTGTCCCATAAGGTGCCCATAAGATGTCAGGGATTCGCACGATGATGATGGAAGCGCCGGCGGAGTCCCCTCAGAACTGATGCCATGGCCGCACTCCGGTGTGACATTCAGATCCACCGCTCCAAGTTTCCACCGCGCTTCTGACGACGGAACACGATGAAGGCCGCGGCCCCGCTGGCTCGCGCCGCACGTTCTGTGTGATCGCCGACACCGCCCCGCTCTCTGGATCTCGAGATAACGACAGACTTCTTCAAGAGACAATGTTCTGGCAAACGGAGACCTTGTCCAAGAGGCGCGCGGTCGGTGGGAGTGGCCTCAGCCTCTCTCAGCCGCTGTCCCCGGGCCACGCCGCCGCCGGCCCTCCGGCGGGGGGTCGGGTCCGGGCGGTGGAGGTGGCCCGCGGCCGGGCCGGCTACGGGTTCACCCTGTCGGGCCAGGGCCCCTGCCTGCTGAGCTGCATCCTGAAGGGCAGCCCCGCCGAGTACGTGGGCCTGCGGTCCGGCGACCACATCCTGGACGTCAACGACATCAACGTGTCCAAGGCGTCCCACGAGGACGTGGTCAAGCTGATTGGCCGCTGCACCGGCGTCCTGAGGCTGGTCATCGCGGAGGGCGAGCGCCACAGGCGACACCATCACCACCACCACCACCAGCGCGCCGCCGCCAACCGCACCCCGCAGCTGCCCGCCGCGTACCTGGACTCGGGTTCGAGCGACGACGAGTACGACCGCCACCCCGGGGGCGGGGCTAACAACAACAACAATGGGAAATCGGGGGCGGGGCCCCACGGCGGCGGCTGGTACAAGCCCAAGATGGACCCCAAGCAGCTGGGCATCAACCGGGCGGAGCGGGTGGTGGCGGAGCTCCAGTCGGGGGGGATCTTCAACATGATCTTCGAGAACTCCAGCCACTCGTCCAGCAGCTCGGACAAGGAGCGCGCGGCCGTGACCTCGCCGCCGTCCGCCGCGTCCAAACCCCGCCGGCCCTCGGAGCCCGAGTACCCCTCGTACCGGAAGGCCTCCCGTTCCCGTAGCAACCCCAACCTGCTCTCGGAGGAGGAGATGGTGAGGTTCCTGAACGACGACTCGGTGTTCCTCGACCCGGACTTCCACCACCTGAGCCTCCAGGATCAGGAGCAGCACGACGTGGAGGTGCAGGAGGAGAGGGGGGCGGACCTGGGGCTGGAGCCCAGCGAGGACATCCTGAACGTGGGCATGATGGTGGGCTACCTGGGCTCCATCGAGCTGGCCTCCACCGGGGCCAGCCTGGAGAGCGACAGCATACAGGCCATCAGGGGCAGCATGAGACGCCTGCGGGCCGAGCAGAAGATCCACTCGCTGGTCCTGATGAAGGTAGGCCGTCACACCTCTCCTGTTATGAGGCGGAATGGGGCACTGGAGGTAGAGCGGGTTGGCTGGAAACCGGAGGGGCTAGTTAGATCCCCAGCTCTCGAGGTGTCCCTGAGCAAGGCACCTCACCCTGACTGCTCCCGACGAGCTGGCTGTCGCCCTGCGTGGTCGACACCGCCGTCGGTGTGTGAATGTGTGCATGAACGGGCGAACGTGTGGTAATACTGTAATGCGCTTTGAGGGGCCACTGGTTAGAAAACCGCAGTATGAATGCAGTGCATCTACCATTTGCAATACTGATGGTTGTTTAGTCCCCGGTCTGAACACGCTGTATCCTGTCTTCTGATTGGTCCCTTCCACAGGTGATGCACGACAGCGTGCGCCTGTGTAACGACCGGGGCCAGGTGCTCGCCACCTACCCCGCCGAGAAGCTGGCGTTCAGCGCCTGCTGCCCGGACGACCGGCGCTTCTTCGGCCTGGTGACCATGCAGGCCACGGACGACGAGGGGGACCCCCGCTACGGCCGCGAGGACGACGGGGGCCTGCGGACCTCCTGCCACGTGTTCATCGTGGACCCCGACCTCTGCCACCACCAGGTACGTCTGGAGCATGCGTCTGATTGGATGTCAGCCGTACGCACCTCACCTGTGGAGGGAGTCACAAGGGATTAGAGGCGATGAACCCCTTTTTTGGTGAGCAGTCGACCTTTTCAAAGATTACAAGGGGCGGCGTGTGGCTCAGGAGGCAGAGCGGGTCGGCTGGTAACCGGATGGTTTGCTGGTTCGATCCCCCGGCTCCTCCTCCTAGCTGAGTGTCGAGGTGTCCCCCTGAGCGAGACGCCCTCACCCTGACTGCTCCTGACTGAGCTGGCTGTCGTCTTGTGTGGTTGGCTCCTCCGGCAGTGTGTGAATGTGTGCACGTGAAGCGATATTGTAAAGCACTTTGAGTGGCCGCTGGTTAGAAAAGCGCTGTAGAAATGCAGTCCATTTACCGTTTGGAGTCACAGAGACGACACTTACTTTATAACTTATTTGACGAAATGCAAACAAGCAGAGTGGCTTTAAAGTAATGAACTGGTAACACTTCACAATGACGATAAATGTATTAACAATGAAAACCGATAAGTCCAGCTATCACTTACTAATGGTGTTCATGTTTACTAAGGTATTATTGTGTTACTCAATAAAGCGTTAATAAAGCCCTTCACTGGTCCTGCTTCAGGCCCACTCGGGGGTGGCCCGGAGGTTCGGCTTCGACTGCACCCCGGACCCGGACACGGGGGGCTGCCTGGAGTTCCCCCCCACCTCCCAGCCCCTGCTGCAGTTCGTGTCGGTGCTGTACCGGGACATGGGCGAGAGCATCGAGGGGGTGCGGGCGCGGGCCTTCCACGACCCGGACAACGACGCGCAGCAGAACCACAGCACCAGCAGCAACAGCGACAGCGGCATCGGCAACTTCCTGGCCGAGGAGAAGAGCAACCGGGTGCTGCTGGTGGACCTGGGGGGGCCCGCCAGCCACCACTGGGACAGCCCCCCGCCGCCGGCCCCCCAGCAGGCCGCCTGGAGCTCCGGCCAGGCCCAGGCCCACCCCTTACCCCCGCCCCCGCCCCCGCCGCCGCCCCCGCCCACCCTGAGGAACGGACACTACCGACACCACGAGCAGCACTTGGCCGACCTCCACCACCCTCTTCCCCGCGCGGCACACCCACACCACTATCCCACAGCCAAGAGGGGTGGGGACAAGAGAGGGGGCGGGGCCGGAGGAGGGGTGGAGCAGCAGCAGCAGCGCTGGCTGCCAGTTCACGTGCTGCGGGACTGGAGGCAGCAGCACCTGCAGGCCGGCGCCAGCAGCGATCAGGAGTCCTACGCCGAGTCCACGGACGGCTGGTCCTCGGCCAACTGCAGCACGCTGCCCCCGCCCATGAGCAAGATCCCCGCCGACCGCTACCGGGCCCCGCTGGCCCCCGGGGACCACCTGCCGCCGCCCCCGCCGCCGCCGCCGCCGGCCCCCGCCGCAGGGAGCCAGCTGGCCCCCCAGGCCCCCACCCCCCGGGCGGCCGCGCACAAGGATGAGTGGGCCAGGAGGCTGTTTGGGGCTGGGGACAGAGACAAGGGGAGAGACAGGGAGAGGGAGAGGGAGAGGGACAGAGACCGGGCCGGGGGGGAGAGAGGCGCCGGGGGAGGAAGGGAGAGGAAACGTGGGAGTGCCAAGACGGAGGAGAAAAAGGTAAGAGTGACAAAAAAAAGTGATATCAAATGTCTCACTCAATCAAAATTGATATAGACCACCTTTTATTATTTAGTTGCGTGTTGGTCTTGAATGTCCTCCTGTTCAGCTGAACCCCAGCTACACTTTGTGCGTGTCCAGTGTGTGTCTAGTGCCTAGCGGTAAAGCCTCTCCATTAGGAGTGTTCACTAGAGTGAGCACCCCCCATCTCCAGAGTCTACACCTGCTGGTCTTATGGGAAGCTTGTGTTAAAACTGACCTGGAGATGAGAACACACAACAGTTGGCAGACGTCTCTGCTCCAACCCCCCCCCCCCCCCCCCCTCCTCACACTCCATCTCCCTTCCACCGTCTCTCTGGAAAATTACTCTTGTGTCCGTGTGCGCTTGGGTATGTGTGTGTTTGCATTTGTCTGTGTGTGTGTGCGCAACATGGCATTTATGGAGGCTGTAAATGCATGCGTTCCTCCCGCGGCCCCTCGGTCACTCTACTCTTCCGCCTCTACGGTCCTGGTCCCGGTTTATAGGTTTATAGAGGACCAGGACCAGGTCCTGGTCTACAGAAGTCCAGGTCCTGGTTTATAGAGGACTGGCTCCAGGTCTATAGAAGTCCAGGTCCTGGTTTATAGAGGACCAGGTCCTGGTCTATAGAACTCCAGGTCCTGGTTTATACAGTCTGTCTGTCTCTGCATGCTCGCTCTGTGTGAGTGTGTCAATGTCTAAGAGTATGACGGCTGTGTGTGTGTGTGTGTGTGTGTGTGTGTGTGTGTGTGTGTGTGTGTGTGTGTGTGTGTGTGTGTGTGTGTGTGTGTGTGTGTGTGTGTGTGTGTGTGTGTGTGTTCTGTCTTTTGCGTGTGTGTGTATTCTGTTCTTTATCAGTATTTCCTCCGCCGTCGCCCCAGCAGATTGATGGGTAATTAATCCCGACTCCTCCAGTATCAAACATCCATTATTCAGCAGGTAGATGCTGCGTGTGCCTGCGGGCCACCTGTTACCTGTGATAGGTCCACCCAGCTCCTCTTAGCGGAGGCTCACCTCATCTCAACACCTGTGGTATCAGGGCTGTTTGGGGATCGCTTAGTTAGCTCTTTATTAGAATCAACATAAACTTAAGGTATGCCTATTCGTCTTGAAAAACGTATCACGTTTTTTTTTTATCTCATTCATCTTAACGATATCTCAACGTATTGAAATGTTTGGAAGTTGTTCTTCGTAACAACAATGTGAGAAAAAAACACATGATAGGTAACCTAGTGATTGTTAGTGCTTGGCACTTGGTTCTATGAACATCCTTACTGTACCGACAGAGATATATTGTTGTTTCTCCTTCTTCTGACAAATGTACTTAAGTAAATGTAAGTCGCTTTGGACAAAAGCGTCCGCTGAATGCCCTCAGTGTAAATGTAAAAGATGGGTACGAAATGATGTCATCATCATCCACAGCATTGAGTACTAAAGAGTCAACGATGAGAGGCCTTGACAGATTTATAATTTGAATCAGTTCTTAAGCCTGTAAATGTATATGTCACAGCTTACAAATGAGATAACGATCACGGTGCAACATTGTGTGTAACTTGAAGGTTGCTAGTTCGATCCCCCGGCTCCTCCTGAGCGAGACGCCCCTCACCCTGACTGCTCCTGACTGAGCCGGCTGTCGCCCTGCGTGGTTGACTCCGCCGTCGGTGTGTGAATGTGTGCGTGAATGGGTGAATGTGGGGCAGTGTTGTGAAGCGCTTTGAGTGGCCACTGGTCAGAACAGCGCAGGATAAACGCAGTCCATATTGTGGCCCTGTTGGACACAGCGGTGTGTGGTTGTGGCTGATGCAGAACCAATGCACATCAGTCCTGGGGGTGGGGTGGGGGGGGGGGGGGTCCGGCTAGGGGAGGGGGTGGGGCACCGGGCGGGGGGGGGGGCGTCCTCCTTTAGATTGTGTGCTAGACGGCCCCTTCCTGGAGACCTTCTCTCTGGGTCGGCCGGATCCCATAAGAGAATCCAAGGAAGTGTGTGTCTGAGCGGAGACGCTGACAGGAAGCGGGATTTAAACTTTAGCAAACATCTTTTGTTCTCGACACCAGAGATGCAGCAGGTCTGGGAGAGGTGGAGCCGTAGGGGCAGGGTGTGGAGCTACACCTTCAGTTTGAATTGGGTGTAGCGCAACTGCAACGCACATGTTGGATCGTCTGAATGTATTCTTTTACATTTGTCTTCAGATTCGTTCAAGTTTTGTGGTATTCTGTATTATTATTATTTTTTTTGTATTGTTGGCCTTATGTACTTAAAGGCTCGAGTCATTGTTCATTAACTAGTTGTGTTTGTGCCTGTCCTTCCTGCTCCTGGCCACACGGGGGCAGTGTTGCTCTTCTCGGAGTCCTGCCGCCGGTGACTCGTGTTGTAAACAAATCGGGGCTCCACCAGGGAGCAGACCGAGAGCGGTTGGGAAATCCAGAACTGTAAACTAAAGTTTGATTTGAATCAGATGTTTGAGTCAGCGCTATCGCCAGACTCTATCGCTAGACGCACCATTGGGAGTGGGAGGATTTGTAAGTCGCTTGGGATAAAAGTGACTGCTAAATGCCCTAAATGTAAATGTAAACTAACTCTGGTGTAGCCACACCCAGGATATTAAACCGTCTTTATACAACAGCTGGTTCCCAGCCAATCATTTGATTGGGCGAAAGGCATTCCCCATAGAGCATATATGCTCTATGCGTCACTCAATAAATCGACTTACAGGTGTTCTTATTTATCACCGCTAATTAACTTAACGATCATAAGCTGTTAACCCAAAGTGCCTGTCAGCAGACTCATATCTCACCGGTGGCACGATCAACGCGAACACACAGATGAACGCACATGCCGCGAGCAGAAGGTCTCGGTAACGTGTGCGGATCTTCGCAGGGTACCACGCCAGTGTGCAGGAGAATGTTTGCGTTGCTTGGCAACAGCCTAGCCCCCAGGTTCCCGTGGCGGAACTGTGCGTGTGTGTGTGTGTGTGTGTGCGTGTGTGTGTGTGTGTGTGTGTGGATGAAGCCAAATAAAAGATGAAACAAACAAACAAGTTCTAATCTGTCTGTCCGTGATTTCTGTGGCGTGGTATTGATAAGAGGGGGGGGGGGGTACTTTGTAGAGAAACCAGTCTGAGATGGGGTCTGTTAGGGAAAGAGCTGACGAACCACTGGGTCTGTGGGAGCCAGCGAGCCAGGAGCCGCCGCACCAGTATGTCCCAGTGCTGGCTCTCACACACTTCCTGGGTTGTTTCCTTCGTCGTCATTAAGAGCACTAAAGGTGCTTTTCAATCGCTTTCTTTTCATCGATAGGAACACACGTCACACACACACACACACACACACACACACACCACGCGTACATGCAGGACACACACACACACACACACACACACACACACACACACACACACACACACACAGTCACACACAAACGTGACGCTGTGTTTCACGTCCTGAGGAGATCTGCTCCGCTTCCTGTAATTCCGATCACATGGATAAAGAACAACACACACACAGTACATGCACCGTCGCTAGGCAACGGGCTGGTGGCCATCTGATGAAAGGCCTCCAGGGACCAAACTTGTGTGTGTGTGTGTGTGTGTGTGCGGGGGTAGGTGTGTGGGGGTAGGTGTGTGTATGTGTATGTGTGTGTGTGTGTGTATCGTTGCTGTATCTGTGTCCATGTGAGTAGGCGTGTGTGTGCGTGTTTGTGTGTGTATCATGGCTGTGTCTGTGTGTGTGTGTGCGCACCTCAATGCAGAGCAGCATAGGCCTCTGCATGCCTCTGCCGTGTGGAATTCAGCATTTCAGTGGCAAAAAAACAGAAAGAGCATAAAGAGGTTGTGCTTCCAAAAAACCCACAAATCCGTTCTCCACGGCCAGTCAGTCCCTGTTGTGCGCCGCGCTAATCAGCTACAGTAGCCCTGTTTATACCAACCAGGGACATCTTACAGTGCATTAGCCACTTCTGTCAGATCGGTTCTGCTGCTTAGGAACCCATTAGTTCACCGTGTTGACTAGAACGTCAGCCCGACGAGGGCTTCGGAGAACAAACACAGGCACACACACACACACACACACACACACACACACACACACACACACACACACACAGCTAGGATACATACATACACACACTCACTCACTCTCACTCTCAAACACACACACTCTTACTCTCTCACACACACACACACACACACACTGACTCACTCACTCTCACACTCACACTCACTCTCTGACACACACACTTTCTCTGACGCAAGTACACACACACACTCACACACACGCACACACACACACACACACACCCTGTTCTCACCGATGCCTGTGTGTGTGTGTGTGTGTGTGTGTGTGTGTGTGTGTGTGTGTGTGTGTGTGTGTGTCCCTCAGGCCGGCCGGTTCCGGGGGCTGAGCCGCGGGTTCCCCCCCCTCCCCCAGCGCTCCGCCGCCCGCCGCTCCTTCGGCCGCTCCAAGAGGCTCAGCCTGGCGCGCTCCCTGGACGACCTGGAGGTAAGGCCCGCCCCCAGCGCACCTACACACACACACACACACACATGAGTGTATGTGTGTGTGTGTGTGTGTGTGTGTAAGGAAAACACTCCCTCCCACCATCACGCACACACACCAACACGCACACACACACCGACTCACAGGTCCACACGCACAAACCAACACACCGCAGGTCGCCGCCGCGCACACACACACCGTCAACCACACAAACGTGCACACACGTGTGCAGGTATGATGATGACGATAGGTATGATGATGACGATAGGTATGATGATGACGAGTATAAAAACTAGAACATAACCGTCATACTCTTAGACACTGGCACACAGATAGACACACAGATAGAAACTTATAATCAAGATAATCAAGTTCTCTTACAGACAGACGCACATACATACGTTTATAAAAACTTGCACAGACACCAAGAGGACCCGCAGGCCTTAACAACAGCAGTTGTCTGTTTGGTAAAGTTAAGACCCTTAACATGACTAATCACAGGCGCCTTTCACACATGCAACGCGTTCACAAGGCACATAAAACTCACAGCCTTCCATTCACACCTCTCGTATAGCATTGCTTATGAGCCAGCCTCACTCCCAGTTACCTTCTGCTCAAAACAACGTCTCGATCTCTCTCTTTATACGTGCGACATCGCTCCAGCATTAAAGTCTGCAGCGCACCGGTGATCACGATCGCCCCAAATATTGGGACAGCTTCTCTGCTTCTTTCTCCCGGTCGTTGTTCATTGTCCTGTGGGTTTGTTATCAGGCCCCGACACCAGCAGGGTCTGAGGTGCTATTTCAGTCCGGCGCGGCGCCTCCCGCGCTGCCAGGAGGGCGAGGGATGACCGGGACCCAGTCATTTGAGGACCATGAGGTCCTGGGCCTCACAATATGCCCATTTACCGCTACCTTGCCAGGGTTGTTGTCAGCATTGGACAGGGCGGTCTGCGGTGGGGGGGGTCGCGGCCTAGTCAAGGTTTTCTGCCTACAAACGAGGGGGGGGTGGTTTATGGCGCTGTGTGACATAAAGTGGAGGACGTTGGTCTGCTTAGGTCAGGAGGTGGAGCGGGTTGACTTGTAACTGGAAGGTTGCTAGTTTGATCCCCGGCTCCTCCTAGCTAGAGTGTCGAGGTGTCCCTGAGCGAGACGCCCTCACCCTGACTGCTCCTGACAAGCTGGCCGTCGCCTTGCGTGGTTGGCTCCGCCGTCGGTGTGTGAATGTGGGTATTAACCATTGTAAGTTGCTTTGGATAAAAGCGTCTGCTAAATGCCCTAAATGGAAATGGAAATGGCAGACATAGAGTGGAGGAGATACAGGGGAGGAGGTACAGTGAAGGACCTACTTCAGGAAGAGGACACGTTCGTTCTGTCTGGTAAACTGTAGGTTTCACACTAGAGGTTGGAAACATCTCAGAGATCCAGCCTTCACAGCTTTCCCAAAGCACTTCTTCCAACTTCTTCCATCATTTTCATTGATGCAGGGATTTGTGAAACGTGTAAACACATCTGGGATGCCAGGCACTTCAGACCAGGACTGGATATGGAACATGATGTCTGTTTCTTTCTAGGGCCGCTTTGTGTTCTGTAGTGTTCTGTGATAGAGATCTCAGACAGGCTAAACGTTTCCGCTGTTTACTGGACATCCCTAGGACACACAGATCTGGTTCTGCTGCTTCTCAGAACGAGGAGACCCGAGTCTGGGTTTATGGATGTGAAGACGAGGCGAGGGGAAAATAGTCCACCATGTTGGATCAGAGTACACCATGTTGGATCAGAGTCCACCATGTTGAGATCAGAGGAAGGAATTTCAAGGCGAATGACTTTGAGCCTTGCACCCGCTCACAATCAGCCACGATCAATGTTTTCACAGTAACAAGACTGATCATTCAGTCATGTGTTATCGTTACTCAAGGTCCAGCCTACACAATGATGGTCCAACCTTCACATAATCACATCTGGTAGAAGGAAAGGATTCAAAAAACACAAACAAAGTATTAAACGCAAAACGGGCACGGAATTCTCCGTCACCGCATTCCAGGTCCACACGGTTCCGCAAAAGACTCAAGACCCACTTGTTCAGAGTTCACCTGGAGTCTGCATAGCCTCCCCCTTAACCCCCCCTGTATGTTGTACGTCCTGGCACTTAATGTAGGCACTTTTGTACGTTGTACGTCCCGGCACTTAAAAATAGTACTTTGTGTGCATCGTGTAGCGTCTTATCCTCGCTATCTCTGTTGTATACGGGGAATGGGTTAACCTAGTGATTGTTAGTGCTTGGTACTTGGTTCTATAAACATCCTTACTCTACCGACAGAGATATATTATTGTTTCTCTTTCTCCTGACAGACGTACTTATTGTAAGGCGCTTTTGGTAAAAGCGTCTTGATAAACGCCTTAAATGTAAATGTAAATACAGAACCATGCAGTCCAAACAGTTCCGATTCCACAGAGAAATGTTGACCATCACCGCAGCACGTTCTAGACGCCACCACACAACAGACACTGCTGATCTGTGATTGGATAGTTCAGCCTGTTCGTGTGTGGGAGGCATCCACCCCCCCCCCCCCCCCACCCGTCCTACTAAATCTACCTATTTCTCACTGTCGCTTAGTGCTGTACATGGGGGCCATCCACACACACAGAGAGGGCTTTGTTGGGCTGCGTTGTGGAGGGGGAGGGATGGGGGAGAGGGGATGGGAGGGAGGGAGGGGTGACGGAAGTGTTGTCCGGGGCTTCTAATGAGCTTTGATGAGGAACACACTGGCATTCCACTCATTAGTAAGACCTAATGGACGCACAGGGGCAACACATACACAAACGCACACAGACACACACATGAACGCACACAGGCAGCCACGCGCACGCACATACACACGCACACATGTGCACGCGCGTGTGAGGTCATACATACACGATACTCCATTATCATCTCGCTCTCTCTCTTGGTCTCTCTCGCTCTCACTCTCTCACTCTCTCTCTCGCTCCCTCGCTCTCTCTCACTCACTCACTCACTCACTCACTCACTCACTCACTCACTCACGTATGCATGCGTTGTTGCACATGCATACATATTATGTGGGTTGTCTAAAATGTGTGACCTGTTACACAATGCTGTGATACAATGCTGCTTATTTTCTTCAGTGAAAAGAACACAGACACCTACTCTGAAATACTGCCTAACCATCTCAATTAATCGTGCACACACACACACACACACACACACACACACACACACACACACACACACACACACACACACACTAGCACGCACGCACACATGCACGCACGCATGCACGCACGCACAGATGAAGTGTTTAGCTAGATCACATTCAGATTCTAAACGACTTAGGTTTAACACGATGTTTATACAACCTTTTGACAGTTAACAAACATGTCTTGGAAAAGTAACTTAATTCGATGATAGGTCCTTCATGCTTTATATCCCATAATAACCGGCCATTGTTCCCTGCTTGTTGGCCCTCCAACACTCCAAACAAAAGCCTTGCTCAAGAGCACAAAGCAAATCAGTGTGGGTAGTGAAGACCTTTAAAGGGTAGATTAGTGTGGCCGATATTTAATCCATATACAAACACATTCCTGCGTGCTTGTAATAATAGTGTGTATATATACACACTATATATATATATATATATATATATATATATAGTTGAAATTGAAATTGAAAACATAACAATTTTTCCAGTAAATACAAAGTTTAAGTTTAAGTGCTTACCTTCTCTTAAAGGTGCCATGACATGCCAGGTGTGGTTAGCCGTTACAAGCCGTTTTGGAAACCAGCCCCTTAAGACATCACAGGTGGGTGTGTCCACATAGATGTGTGACGGATAGATGAGCAACGTTTGCTACAATCCACTGGGTAGGCTGATAGACTGATCTATCCAGCACACATCCAGGTGGACACGCCCACTTTCCAAAACGGCTTGTAACGGCTAATCACACCACACCTGGTGGCATGTCATGGCACCTTTTAATAAGAGAGTGATTCCCTCCGCTTCAGATCCGATTGCAACTGATAAAGTCCACAATGTGTGGGCGTGTTTTTGAAAGATGCTACTTGTGAGATGGTTGCAGGAGGTCTCAGTAGGACTGAGTCTAAGTGAACTCCCTTACCCGTGTGTCCAAAGTTGCAACCCGGGCTTCTGCCCCACCCGAGATCCCTTCTCACATGTGCGGCCAGTGGCTCAGGAGGTCCAGTGGGATGTCTGGTAACCAGTAGGTTCCTAGTTCGATCCCCGGCTCCTCCAAGTTGTGTGTCGAGTGTCGAGGTGTCCCTGAGCGAGACGCCTCGCCCTGACTGCTCCCGACGAGCTGGCTGTCGCCCTGCGTGGTCGACACCGCTGTCGGTGTGTGAATGTGTGTATGAATGGGTGAATGTGAGGCAGTATACTAAAGCGCTCTGAGTGGCCACTGGTCCAGTGAGTCTTTTTACCATGTTCACTGAGGGTGGCGGTTCCTATAGCGCTATGCTTTGGCCAACAGAGTTCTAGTGAAGCCTCCTGTTTGATGGCTATAGAGTGACCACCATGCCTGCATGGTTGCCAGTGGCAACCACCATTGAATATTTGCGATGTTTAAAGACGTATCAGTGCAGGATATATTCACAGCGGTGCATGCCCCTTGGCCGAGCCCAGCGGCTGGTGATACACTGACAGCCAGAAGAGCGTGGAGCAGATTCCCACTTTGTGCCGAGACTTGTTAAAAAATGCAGCTCCCTCCTAGTTCTGCTATAGCACACATACCACCTCTCTCACTCACTCACTCACTCACTCACTCACTCACTCACACTCTTCCTTTTTCTCTGTTTCTCACTCGCTCACTCTCTCTTCCTTATTCTCTCGCTCTCTCTTTCCCTCTATGTCTCTCTTTCCCTCTGTTTCTCTGTCTCTCGCTCTCTCTTCTTTAGTAGTTTATTTCCCCCTCTTACTCTCATTCTCTACCTTAGTCTCTCTTTTCCTCTCTCACTCCCCTCTCTGTTTTTACCCCCTGTTGCGCTCCATGTTACGGAGGCTGTGTCTGAACACTGACCCCACTTTGTCCATCCTCTCTCTCTCTCTCTCTCTCTCTCTCTCTCTCTCTCTCTCTCTCTCTCTCTCTCTCTCTCTCTCTCTCTCTCTCTCTCTCTCTGTCTCTCTCTATGTCTCTCGTCCCAGTGTTGGCTCTCTGGTTGGACACTCAGGGCATATTAACTAGAAGGCAGAGCGGCACGGAGTGGAGGGGGTCTCCCCTACTGCCGCGCACGTTTGTGTGTGTGTGTGTGTGTGTGTGTGTGTGTGCGTGCGTGTCCGGTGCGTGTCTGCGTGCGTGTGTGTGTCACCGTCCGCACAGCAGTGTCGCTGGAACAGAAATTATGCAAGGATGGTTGGAAAAACAGAAAGAGAGGAGGAGGAGGAGGAGGAGGGGGGAGGAGTGGGAGGGAAGGAGGGAGGGAGGGAGTGGGAGGCGGGGGCGAGTGAGAGAGAGAGGATCGGCATTGAGGAGGAGGAGGAGGAGGGAGAAGCGTGGGGGAATCTAGCGACATTCACGCGCTGCTCCGACTCCAACCAGTCATCTCTCACGCTTAGTTTCACACACACACACACACACACACACACACACTCACACACCCAGCCACCCACACACAGAGACACACACACACACACAGAGACACGCACACAGCGTTGAGTCAGTGAGGGACTATGAGCGGCGAGAGGCAGCCTGCGAGGCAGTGCTGAGGATTACCTCCGCGTCTCCGTCTCCATGGACCATCCAACTTTGTGCGTGGAGTCCGATCCAGTAAGTCACTCTGTGTGTGTGTGTGTGTGTGTGTGTGTGTGTGTGTGTGTGTGTGTGTGTGTGTGTGTGTGTGTGTGTGTGTGTGTGTGTGTGTGTGTGTGTGTGTGTGTGTGTGTGTGTGTGTGTGTGTGTGTGTGTGTGTGTGTTTACACATGTGAACGTGAGCTGAGTAGATTGAGAGGCTGCCTGGTGTGTGTGTGTGTGTGTGTACCTGTGTGTGTGTGTGTCTTCTCCCAGTGCCTGTGGGATAGGTATTTGAATGCTATTATCTCTCAGGTTCATCTCCTGACTTTGTCGGTTGTTTTCCGTCTCAGCTCGGAGCCGAAACGTTTCAGAATGGCTTCGACCGAAGGCGGTATTGATTGTTAACGATAAGAGCTTCTGTTTGTCGGCCCTGTCTGATGGACTCTGAGCGTCCTGCTGGTAATGAAACGTCTGCTTTTAGCTTTAAAGTTTGGTGCACTGGCCGAGCCTGAGATACAATGTCATGTGATTGTCCCTGACCAATCACGGCTCTGCTGTAGCTGGTATGGATCTGACGGAACAACCTGTTGAACCGTTGTCTGTGTTGTGGTCGCTCCTTGCAGCTCAGTGCTAAGTTTGCCTGGTCCCTATTCAGCTGGAGGGAAGGAGTTGGGTCCTATGTGGGCTCGACACTTGTTTGTGTGTGTGTCTCTGTGCGTGTGTGTGCGTGTGAGTGTGTGTGTGTGGGTGCGCGCGTTTGCTGTTTTTATCCAGGGTGTTTGACACTCCGGTGAAGAGTGGCGCAGAACATTGTTTCAGACGACACTGCAGTGAGAACTGGAGCTAGTAACATAGGAAACACACACACACACACACACACACACACACACACATCAACACACACACACACACACACACACACACACATCAACACACACACACACACACACACACACACACACACACACACACACACACACACACACACACACACACACACAC